>NW_004955425.1:11800560-11823676 GCF_000276665.1 Chinchilla lanigera | reverse complement strand
TACAGGATAGTTAACATAGTTGTTCTACTGTCTTCTATTTCTTTGCTGAAAGAAACTGTCAATGAGTTCTTGATTGATCAATACTTCATTTCTCTATCTGTTTTCATAAGAAACCACTTTGAAGATATCAATATGTAATACAACAAGCATTGTTAATTTCCTACCACTTTGCAACTCTGTATTGTCTGTACTGTTCTTTTGCTATTTTGTAAAAGGTTGTCTGTTAATGTTTTCCTACTTTTATTTTTAAAATAAAATAAAAAAAAAGACCATGATGATTTAATGTCTTCCTTGATGGCTTTCACTGGGGCTCTCTGGACTGAGAAACAGCCATTCTCTAGCTCGTTCTGAAGTATAGTTTTGAGTCAGAAGGACTCTGGATAGAAAGATTGCTGAGCTCTCACGGTTGGACTCTGGCACAAAGAAAGAGCAGCTCTGAATTTTCCTGAAAGTGATCTTGTTTTTCATAGCTATGTGTAGAAGCTTTACTCCTTTTAATACAATAAAAGGATGTTAGGTTTTGAAATCTTTGAAAAACTAAATTCTCCTAATTTAATTTTTCCTTTCCTTATGTTAAATCCATCCTGCTTCCTGGTGTGAATACAAAGTAATTGGTAAAATGTACTTATTCTGCTTTGATTTCAAATGAATAAATATACGTTTTATTGGTGTAATCCCTTTTGGTATTCAAAATGTTTTCACGGGAAATGTCTCATTTAGCCCTTATAATACCACTTTCATATTGTTATTTTATAGAGTAGCCAGGTCGCACATTTATTAGTGAGTGGATTTCCAGGGCATATAGGTCTTCAGAGTGTTTGCTCTGTTACACCATGGTGCCTTTTAAATTTCTTCTCCGTGGAACAAAAGTTCAATCACGAAATCTCAGTAGGGCTGGGGACTTAGTTCAGCGGCAAAAAGCGCCTGCCTGGCAAGCGCAAGGTCGTGAGTTCGGTTCCCGGTACCAGAAAAAACAAAACAAAAAAAAAAACTGAAACAAAACAAAACAAAAAAAACAAATGAAGTCTCAGTAGTGTCCTTGGTTTTAGTGGCTGGAGATGATCTCATAGGCCATGCAAATAGTTCTTGTTTTGTTGTTGCTTTGAGTTATCTTCCTCTTGATAATTAGTGAGAAAGAGAATGGTTTTAACTTCATTTGCAGAGAAATCCCCCACCATGGATGAAGCATGATCACATACTCAGCTGTCCCTACCCCATACCTTATGAATCAGGCCCACAAAACTTCCTGTTTAAACATGGAGAGAATTGTCTTAGCCATTTGAAACTGACCTCTGAAGGCTTGACACGTCCTATCTTGAACTGCAGAGACCTGATTCCTCTGAAAGGATGACCCATGATCAGCCTAAAAAAAGAGGTGGCACATGGAAGGCCCTCAAGTCACTCAGTTATCCACTTAACACAAACTTAACCATCACCTAAGCATGATTCTAAATGGTAGGTTTACATTAATGAAGGAAGTAAAGTAAAAGATATGAAATCCCGACCCCCACAGAGCCTACATTCCACAGGGGAAAACAGAAGACAAGTTAGGAAGCGTGTCAACAGGTGATAGAGGCCAGCCACAAAGAGGCAAGCAATAGGGATAGAGGAGAAGCAGCAGTTCCTTTAGGTCAGAGCGTCTCTTACCGGGGCACACTCGTTCACACACCTGAGGGAATGTTTCCTCCCCCTCCCATCCTTTTTTCTAATAAGCTGGGCAGAGCATTTAATGCAATAAAACATCCATCTCAAGGCTGAATTTTTCTTCATAGACAGTTGCTATATCGAGTTTTGCCTCTCCATGGACATTTTCTGACACTTTGTTTGCTTATCAACAACATGAGATAACGCTGCTGCGCCTCCCTCTCCACGTGGTTGGACTGACCAAGTGAAAAGTGCATCAGATATCATTTTGGAACCTCAAAAACACAATAAAAACATGGAAAGGTTTTCATTTTTAGTAATGCCCCTTTCCTATTACCCACACCCTTTCTTTCCTTTGATTTTTGTAGTAGCAGCTTCTCTACGGTCAAGTTCACATGCTAGTTGTATTTTTCTACTCACCCAGCCTGAAGCTTGATCCAGGCTGGCAGATCAGTGTGACTGCACACAGCTGTTTGGCATGTTTGATAGTTGCTGTCTGGATCTGCACGGTGAACTCAGGTTCTCCCTCAAAAAGCCCATCGTGAGCAATACTCAGATACAAATAACTTCGCTATTCCACATCTTCCCAACTCGTACATATCGGGATCATGTGAAATCATTGAGATGCAGTAATTACATCTGTCACTGGGAATAAGAGCAATCCAGTGCTGTGCTGGTGGGTGTCTACTGAATATTGTGTAGGTCACAGTCACCTTAACACGGTGGGTTTTGTGGGCTCTGTTACCCTGGTAATAGCCTAACATTTTCTAAGTGTCTCCAAAGCAGAACAGTTTAGTACCTGAACCTAATGCTAATAATCCTACATCTCAGGTTTTTTTTTTTTTTTTTGGTACTGGGAATTGAACTCAGGACCTCAGGTTTGCCAGGCAGGTGCTGTGCCACTGAGCTACATCCCTGGTCCATCTCAGCGTCTTTACAAACCCCTGGCCACCTCTTGGCAGTGAAACTGACACCAGAAGCTTCCACGTAGATTCCTTTGATTTTCCCTTATAATATGTGGCTCCATCCTTTCACATGCGAATATGTGAGTCCACGTTTCAGGTGATTTTATACTGTGTTGATGTGCAAAAAGCAGATACTTTTTAAAAGAGGAATTTTTGGTGTACTAAGGATTGAACTCAGGGTCTTTGAAGGGAGCTACATCTCTCACCTTTTTTTATTTTTAAATTTTGAGACAGGTTTTTGCTGAATTGCTCAGGTTGGACTTGAACTTTCACTCCTCCTGCCTTGACTTCCCAGAGTGCTGGGATTACAGGCATGTGTACCGTGCGTCAGAGACTTCTTTTATAGAGGTCTTGGGCACAGAATTTCTCTCAGGCAAGTAAGCATATGTAAAAAATATGAGTCTTGAAGGCAGTAAAAATGTGAGACAGAAGCTGTAGGAGCTGGCTCAGTTATAAGTGAGACATAAAAAGTGTTTTTATGTGAGATGAAACTGAACAACACTGGGCCAAAGCCATGAGGCACTGAATTCAGCCCTGAGCCCCAGCATTTATGGACACGATCATCTTCTAGGTGAATTTAAGGGGTGATGGGGCTATGGCTATGCAGTTGTGACTCAGGACTATGGATAGGAAATCTAAAATATTAGCAGTAGCAGCATGATGGGAATAATAGCACAGCTGAGAAAACATAAAGAAAAGTAGCACGGAGGATTTCTGGAGCCTGAACAATGAAGCAGGAT
Organism: Chinchilla lanigera; assembly: GCF_000276665.1. Classification (NCBI taxonomy): domain Eukaryota; kingdom Metazoa; phylum Chordata; class Mammalia; order Rodentia; family Chinchillidae; genus Chinchilla; species Chinchilla lanigera. The sequence goes on along the minus strand of NW_004955425.1, from coordinate 11,820,327 downwards.
GGTGAGATCAAGTTCAAGTTGAAATGGAGCTCAGAGGGACCAGCAGTACTTTCTCTTCCGAGTATTTGGTTTGACAGGTAATATCATTCAGCAGCCATTCTGTCTCCTGGTATCACCGTATTTTTTAAAGTTAGAGTGCCCTTTTCATTACCAACCATATTTAGACTTAAAACATCTCCATTCTACCCTTGCATGGCTGCTTCTTTTCTCTGTGCTGCTTTCTTGGTATCACTTTGGCTCTCTTTTGAAAACACTGTCTCTTAGGAACTGTCCAGCTCACTCTTTAACCATGAGATTAATTTTAAAAACATCGAATGGGAGCTGCATCACAGCTAGCTAGAGGTAGAAGTGTGTGGGAAGGAGATTCCCCAGGAAGCTGGTACGCAGAAGCAGAGCCTTTGGACAGCCTTGCAACCTCTCTCTGCAGAGAGAGGGCCTCTCCTGAGGGAGGTATGTGCAAATTAGGGCGTCAGAGAAACTAAAACCCAGAGAGTCACCTGGAGGACAGAGACTGAGCCAGCATCAGCAGGCCTGTGGAGATGTAGAACAAAGCTGACACACTGATTAGAGTCCAGAGCTGGCTGTTGAGAAAGTCACGCCCCAGGGAGCTGCAGATTGCAACGGCCAAGGCTCTGTCACCTGGAAGTTCTCCCAAACACCAGGTAGTTCTGTGTCCTTGGACACCACCCACCATTCAGTGTCTGCAAGGGATCCCCCACCCGCTCCCCAAAGGCTCAACACTGACAGTGCTAAGTAGCACGGGTCCCTGGGTAAGAAAGTGAGACTTCGTGGAATATTGTGAGGCTGATGCAGGCACAGAGCCAGAGAGGTGCAGCTGAGTCAGAGGCTGCGAGGTAGGAGACTCAGCTGGAGTCTTAGAGAAAATGAGCCCATAGCTGTGGGTTCATCCAGCAGGGAAGCGGGTGGAGGCGGAGAAAGCCATTTAAGAAATCAGTGAAAGATTGGGTACCGGCCCAACCGCACTCTACTTCAATTCAAAGTGTCTGAAGGTAAGACAAAGGGAAACGCATCAGGCTAGCAATGGCCACAGGGCTGAATCGAAGCTAAGCAGACTGCGCCCTACAGAGAGCAGGTGGGCTCAAAGGCCTGTGTGGATTTCCAATCCCTTGCATTCACCTGCAGGCAGGAGAACGGACCACAGGAAAGGCTGGCTCAGCGAGTCGCAGGGGTGGGCTGGGTACGAAGAAAAGGCTCCTTGTGGAGCGGTGATGCCTAAGGAGTGGGAGGCCTAGGAAAGAACACAGCTGCGCAGTCTGTCCAGACTCGCTTCCGCCCAAACCAGAGCTGCTCCCTGGGGAGCGCAGCGGGAAGGGCCCACTGGTCAAATTCAGAGTGCAGCTTGACTAGGACTGAGAGGAGGTTTAAGTCTGTGTTTTTGTAACTGTGCAGGTAATCTTCCTCTTCTTTCTTTCTCTGCCGTTTCTCCTTTCATCAAGTATATCTGGGAAGTGTACGAATGAAAAGAACAAGAGTTAACCGCGCTGTAATCTACACAGTACCTTTCCTGGGAAACTCATCAAAATTGTGTACAGGGGTTCAAATACAAGGTTACTACGCGCGCATCAGCAGGTCCTGACCTTCTCGGGGATTTTCTCCTTCTCAAATTACACATCCCTCTCTCTGCATCCGCTTTCTCATGCCCACAAATATTCTCTCAGATCTCCTCTCCACCAGCCTCCCATTCCAGCTATAAAAATACACTGTTCAAAGATGATGCAGCCAAACGGATAAGGGACTTAACTGATAAAATGATCAGTGAGTGTACAGAAGACACAAAGAAGTCTGAGCTCTTCTCCTTCTTTCACTTACTGCTCTCTCGTTATTCTCCCCTTCTTCCTGCTGATATTCTCCCTTCCTTTTCCTTTACCTTCTTGTCCTTATCCGGTACATCCAAGTCTACCTGTCTGTAGCATGATATCACAGTCTTTATGGGTCTTTGTAAAAAAAGGAAGAAATTATTTAAACAAGTTTTAGGGTCCAAGATTGACACTATGGTAGGCTGTGTAGCTGCTCGTCTAACTGGTAGTAAGTTGAAGAGCTGTATAAAAACAAAACATAACCAAAACTATGATTACATCATTGAGAAGCATATATTAATTAAAGAGACTTTCATACTAGTGATAGAATTTTTCCACTCTGACCCTGAACACTCGTGAGGAAACAAGGCAATAAGATGCCTCCAAGAATTCTTAACACTCAAACATCTGATCTGACAGGCAGGAAGTAAAATATCAAACGTTTAAAATAAAAAGACATTTAAAAAAGCAGATCAGTAAACTGCTCAGTGATGAGCCGGGCATGGTGGCGCATGCCTGTGATCCCAGAACTCTGGAGGACAAAGCAGGAGGTTTGCCATGAGCTCAAGACTAGTCGGGGCTGTACAGCGTGTGCAAAGCCAGCCTGAACTACGTAGTGAGACCTCGTCTCAGAAAACAGAACAAAAAATGAGAAAATGTTCAGTGAGTTCAAAGATGATGCAGCCAAACGGATAAGGGACTTAACTGATAAAATGATCAGTGAGTGTACAGAAGACACAAAGAAAAATTGAATGGATTAACCAAAACAGTCTAAGACATATATGACAATTTTGATAGAGAGTTAGAGACCATGCAGAGATATCAAACAGAAAGCCGGGATAGGAAAATATCTAATGAATGTAGTAGCAGCAGAAATGACTAACGTGAGGAGAGGGTGCAAGAGCTAGAAGATAAATATACAAATATACTCAGGGACCGTATACTCTTGAGATACTTTTTTTTTTCCTTTTATAAAAAGAGACTGTGGAAATCATGGAAACTGGATCCAAATGCTGCCAGATGACTCAAAGCAAGTTAACCTAAGAATTATAGGAGTTGCAGAAAAATCAGAAGATAGCACCAAAGCCATAACAGAAAGATTTTAGTTTAGGGAAACAATTCAACTTCCAGGTAAACAAAGCATAGAATGCAAAATAGCCACCATCAGAAAATAACTTCTAGATGACACATTGTAATTAAAATCCCAGAAGTTTAGCAGAAGGACAGACTTTTAAAAAGTTGTTAGAGAAAAGCAACAAATGGGAATTGCTAATATATTATTTTAGCTACGGATGTTCTCTAAATAGAACATATAATTTGAAAGTAGTAATCATGTATATGCCTAAAATGAATGTCTAATCTCTATTGAAATGATGCAGAAAAATAATCACAACATAAGAGAGTCTGAGTGTCATTTTACCTAATTTAATGTAGTCATTTATATGATTATTTAATGTTACGGTATTTAGGATCCATAATAAATCAAATATCAAATTATTTTTCTCCCATTGTTTTTAAAAAAGGTTTCAAATCTTATTTAATTTTTAATCAAACCTCAGTGGATAGCTTTACTAATACAATTTAATAGGGAGATAAAATTCGTATAACATAAAGTCAACATTTTTAAGTGTTCAGTTCAGTGGCGTGTAGTTGCATTCATAGTATCGCGCAGGAAGCAGCCCCAGCTACTTCCAAACCCTTTACATCACCTGCACAGAGGACATCACCTCTTTCACAGTCAGTGTCTTCCACCTCCCCTGTTTTCTGTGAACTACTGATATACTTTCTGTCTCAGCGGATTTACCTAGTCAAAATATTTCAGAAAAATAGACTCAGACACTATGTGACTTTTGTGGTTGATTTTTTTTTTTCAGTTAGCGTACTATTTTGGAGGTTTATCCATGTTGTACCATGTATTAATATTTTACTCCTTATTGTGGCTAAATACTATCCTTTGTTTATTCACTGATGTGATTATTATTATTATTAATATTATTGTGTTTATTCATTGATGGATGTTTGGATTGTTTCTATCTTTTGACTATTGTGAATAATGCACTTTTCTGCATTTATAAAGTAATTGCAATGATTTAGAAGCTATATATTTTGGGTTCACCTTTAAGAGACAAATGTATTGGGAAGCTGGTAGAAAGTACATTTTCGTGGTAAAGGCACTGTTAACCCATTTCATATCTGCTATGCAGTTGTACAGATTTGAAATGGCTGAGCAGCCTACAGTCATTGATTGCTGAATATCTTCATGTTTCTCTACCTTTTAGAAATGGAACTATTTTATCCCTGTAGCCTTTTTTTTAAAAAAAAAAAAAATCAAGTAACCTGTGATTTGATTATGAGAATTTGTTTCTGGATGATGAAATCAAGTTCCATGGAAGGAAGAGGAATTGCCAGTGCAGACAGATGTGCTATCCATTTTGCATGGTTTGAGCAACCTCGGGAAAATGTGTTCATTTCTTCTGTATCTACAAGGATACAACCAACCTTGTATCCAAAATATCAGGAAAAAATTGCATCTCTGCTGAATATGTGTAGACAATTTTTTCCATGGCAATATTCCCTAAATAATACAGCACAGCTACTATTTATATAACTTTTACATTGTTTTGGACATTATAAATAACCTGAACAATTGACTTCGACTAAGATTGACTCTTAAGAATAATGGCTCCCAACGTCAATGAATCACACCCAAGTGAGGTTTTAAAATAGAAAATGAGACTTCCTGATTAGCAGAACTGTGCTAGGAAGCCAGTGACCAAATGAATGGAACCTGAGTGTGCTTTGCTTCAGGGAAAGAGTAGTCTAATGGCAACCCAGTACACCCGGTGATACCAGTTGGCAGATTTTGACTCTATAATGCTTGCTATTAGACTGGTTGCCAGGATCCTCACAGGATTAATATTTTTAATATTGGAAAAACTTGCCCAGCAATAAGATTATAATTGAATATTTGATTTTCTTTCTTTACTCTCAACTCCTGGGGGGAAAATCAGCCTATATGAGAAGCAAATTTTCTACAGAAAACTTTCCTATTACTACAGCCTTCTGCGGATGATAAATCATAATAATTCACAGTCTGTTAAATCAAGAATTATCAATTTAGATCAGCTACTCTGTACATGTGTCCCTTCCCAGTTAAAATTACATCTGACCTAATAGGAGTAAGGCTTCTGATATTTAATTTGATAAAAATCAACAACAAATGATTACAATTTAATCTCAGTTAATAAATTAATCTAATTTTAGATGATGTACTTATGTGCTTTTAATGACTATAAGTAATGACTTGTTGTTTGGAGGTGGGAGTTGATGAGGCAGATATTTGCTAAGTTCTTCTTGACTATTAAAATCACATTAAAACCTGAGCGCAACTTGTTTATTTCATTACTTCTTGGCATAAATGTAAAGTTAATTTTGCTAACTATCTCCTAAGAAGGCTGTGTTGTAAATGTCTCATTTGCTACAATTGTTTCACAGAAATGTAGTTTTTGCCAGGGATATAGCTCAGTGGCACAAGTGCCTGCCTGGCAAGCGCAAGGTCCTGAGTTCAATTCTGAGTACCAAAACAAACAAACAAACCAAAACCAATAACAACAACAACAAAAACATCAAAACAACCTTCCCATGTTTTACAAGTAATAGCAAGCATGCTTGTTCAGGCAAGGGCGGGTAACAGTCATGATTTGTTGAGAACCCAAATCAACCCTTTGTGAAATACAACATTTTATCATGTAAGGACTTCCCTTTCAGGAAATTGTATTAGGATTGTCAAGAAAAAAACATTTACTGGAAATGCATTAATAAAGCATGTCATTCACTACTGCAGTTGAATTTTAATTGAGCTCTGCAGGCTTCCAGAAGGGAGGCAGCTGTCCTACCATTGCTACCTCGCCCTTCCATTCTGCCAGCAATGTCCTCATTCTCCTCTGATAAGCCTTTACCTTATGAAATCACTCAGGACAAATCTTTTGCACAATTACCCCAAACTTTCTTAATTAACTTTTATATTCTATAGCCTGTTCTTCCAAAGTCACTTTTAGAAACTCCTGTAGGAGGTGTGCAAATTTGGTTTTGTTAATATGTAAAAAAGAAGTTATTTCTTATTCTTTTCCTGTCTCGGCTTTCATTAGTAAAGAAAGACGTGGACAAGTTAGTGCACTAGATGGCTGCAGATCTTAATAGGCTTGCATTTGTTAATAATACTTATTGAATGATTTTATGCATAGTAATGTGGTGTATCAGTTTCTATTACTTCTGTAAAATATATTTTCTCCCCAAAGGCAAACCCTTATAACAAAGTTAGATTAAATGTACTTAAGTGGGAAAATAGTGCTCTATCTGTATGATAATTTTCAAAAACCTTATGTTGTATCTTTTACAGAACTTACTAAAATGGAGATTTTACAGAAAGTGGGTCAATAAATCTGAGACAGAGTTCAGAAATGTGCATTTTAAAATGATCTGTGGTAGTTATCATGTAGGTGGTCCTCAGAATTTAGAAATATCATTTGTACAGCATTTTGACTTTGTAGTGAATTGTTATACAAATTTTTTATGTCTTGATAAATTTAAAGACTATTTTTACATTTTACCATCTGATTCTCCTCTTTTTCAGTCATGACATTTTTAAAATGTCAGGTTTTTGTTCACTAACCTTAGATCTTAAAATTTTCAAGCTAAACTTGTGTAGTTGGATTATTTAAAAAACCCAACAAAACAAAACAGTCTTACTAGTTGTAATAAAATTAGCCATATCTGTTGAAAATCAAGGCAGTGACATTAAAGAAAATGGAAAAGTTTTAATGTAATTTGTAGGAAGTAAGATTACATGTGAAAAAACAAACCCAACCTGTTAATTATGTTTTAAGTGTGAAACTCCAACTCACAGAGCTTATGTAACATCAAAGTTCTTAATCAAAATGGTTTCTTATTAGCATTTAAGTAAGTTTTTTTTTTTTTTTTTGTCAAGTTCTATCATAGAGGCCGAAACCACAGGAGTTTATACAACAGCTCAGCACTGAAGGTCAGGCCCCTAACAGAGTCCTAATTAGCTTGTGGAACATCTTATCATTTGAAAAAGCTATGTTAAGGGAATACTTTTTTTGCCGGTGATACCAGTTTGCTGATGTGGGGGAAAAACTCATGAAATATTTTGCATCTGATGTGCAATTAAAATAAACACAAATTAAAACACTTCTGATGACAAATGTGTGCCCCACCCCACCAATTCTCCAATTTTCTGAACACCAGCTGGGTACCCTACAATTTAATTCTGAATTGTTGGAGTTAGTAGAGATCCCACAGATCAGAGATTCAGGCTCATAAGACTTCGTCTCCCTGCCACCTTTATATACCAGCCACCAGTCCCTGATTGTTCCCTCTACTGATAAACCGTCTAAAATCAAAAAGGGTTCCCATGATCCCCTCCCTAGGTTTGGCAATCTGTTATGAAGACTCATGAACCTCAGCGAAACATTCACCGTACCTGTAAGTATGTAAGTTCATTACAAAGGCTAATGCAAAGATTGAGGAGGAGCAATCAGATGCTGCGGCACAGAGTTGGAGGCCTGGAAGGGTGCAGAGGCAGAAGTTTCTTCATCTGTGGGGCTGGAGCGCACCCTAGGTTTGTCAAATCTCTTTGTTTGTGTGAGCCGGGTACAGCGTGTATACCTGTCATACCAGAACTTGGGAAGTTGAGGTAGGAGAACCACAAATTCAAATCCTACCTGAGCAATTTAAGGAGATCTTGTGTTGAAATTAAAAAAAAAAATAGATGGGAATGTAGCTCAGTAATAGAGCACCCCTGGGTTTGATGCCTAGTATCATTAAAAGGAGAGAGAGAGAGGGAGAGAGAGAGAGAGAGAGAGAGAGAGAGAGAGAGAGAGAGAGAGATTTTACATCACTTCATTTCCATTTCCAGACCTTTCCCCTTCCTCTTTCTGGAGGTTGGTGCTGGTTGGGGTGGAAAGTCTTACCCTCTCATTATGTGAGTTTTTTAGTGATCAGTCCTTTCTTTTCTCAAAGCTTTTTAGGGACCCTATTCTAAACTACCTCATGCATAAACACAAGTGCAATCAAAAGGGGCTGAAATGAATAATAAAAGATACTCCTAATACTCAGGAAATTATGAGTTCAGGAGCTCCACATCAGGAGAAAGGAACAAAGACAAAATATATTTTTATTGTATTGTGGTAGCATACATTTGCTTTGTAGAGTGTTTAGATATTTTCTGTGCTGGCAGTTTCTCTGCTGTCAGAATTGTTTCATAATGAGGTGGTGATAAGAGGAACCAAATCTTACCAAGAAGGTGCAGCTAATTCAGTAAAAGCTGGTGTTCCTTCAGGCAGCTATATGTAATAATTGTATTTAGAAAGAATAAGGAAATGTGGCATTTATGAGTGTACATAGGTTTTGGATCACAAATAACAAACATGCCTGGACTAGAAGGAACACCTTTAAACTTTTAGAGCTATTTTGAGTGTCTTTGATTTCTGAAAACTGTTGTAATAATATGGTATACATAGTTCTGTTCATTTTTTTTTTTTTCTGGGTCCCTATTACATTCTTAAGAGTGACTTTGATTTGAAAGGCTCTGCAGTCTCTCTAATTGAAGTCATTTCTGTTTTGGGTTACAGAGCCCGGGACACAGAGTTTTTGAAAAAAAAATTAAGAAGCAATTTCTACTGAAAGCTCAATTCAATACAAATGTGTTGTGTTAGGACTGGAATAGAGACAGCAAGTAGCCTGCCACCTCGGTGCTCACTCTCGAGTTATCAAACAAGTGACCTCACCCTGCTTCACAGATGTTTGCAGATAGAAGGCCCCTAGTGGGTCTGCTAATAGTTACCTGTTTGATGTTAGACCAGCCACTTAACCTCTCCTGCTTTCATTCTTTCCACAAATAAAATAAATGGATTAGGCTTAAAATTCCCTGGGATCCCTTCAACTCAAACAATCTGTTGATCTTGGAGTTTTAAGGTTTTTATTTAATGTGTCGTATTGAGTTTTCTAATTTTTTCTTACTTCGATCCTAGAAGAAGTTACTTACTAGTTGCAATTTAATATATTCAATTCAAAGTAAGCGAGTTTAATGGTAAACCTACAATGCACAGAAACAACAAATAAATGTTCCTACCGTTCATCAGCATGCTACTGAATTTTATATCAATTTTGATCATTCTTCCTAGACTTTCAGGGACAGTCCTGATTTCTAAGGTATTGTGTCATTGTTCATAAAGCTGAATGTCAACTAATAGACGGTAGATCATATCCAGGTGTTTGTGTTTACTTTTTTTTAGTCTCATAAGGTATCTTAAAAATACCAGCCACGAGATGGGATGTATGATCTCTAATTTGCCATAATTCTGGCTGTGTCTATTGTTTTTACCAAATATGTATAAATTATCTTCCTAGTATCATGAAAACATTGGAGTGTGCAACCCACATCAAATCACACACAAACTGTGTCTTCCAGACCAGCACCCTCCAATAGAACTTTCTGTGATGATAGAGATGATCTATATTTTTACTCTTTAGTATGGTAGCCACTAGCCACATGTGTTTTTGAGTATGTGAAATGTGACTACTGTGACCTAGGGCTAAATTAATGTTTATACATTCAAATTAATTTCAATTTCAGTTTAAATAGCCACATATGAGGGGAAGGGAAATAGTCATGTTACGAGTAGCAAATGTATTAAATAATGTAGTGTCTTGGTTACTTTTCTCTCGTTGCTGGGACAAAATATCTGATGCCCAAAATTAAGGAAGGAAAGGTTTATTTTGCTTACAGTTTGTGGAGTTTATTTCGCTTACAGTTCAATCCGTACTTGGCAGATTATAAGGCAGAGTGGCATGTGGCAGAGGGCTGCATCTCAGGGCGGCAGCACACAGCTCAGCAACAACCACACACCAGCGCAGAATGGGGGAGGAATACCCCAAGCACTCTTTTCCTCTCCCTTACATATGCAAACTATCCACTCCCGAGCAGGTGCAGCTCTCACACCCATATTCAAACTCTAATAGCCTGCCCCAGGGCAGCAGGAGGCTTTGGGGGGGACACACAAACATAAACCATAACATGTAGTATCTAGACTATTTACATTGTGTTTTTGTACAACCAGCCACACAAATTAATTTTGCTCATAGATTCAGGATTTTAGACAGGTCAGCACATAGATGGCTTGTTAGGCCTTACTTGGGAAATTTCAAATGATGGAGAGTGATTCAGACAGCTCCAGCTGGAATCATCTGGAAATTGCTTTTGTCAGTGAGGGCACTGACAGGATCTTAGTATTTCAGTTGGTGCAGGTATAGATGTGGTTTCTTGGCAAGCATTCCTCTTTGAATATAGTCTTGTCTGAAACCCAAAGAAACAAGCTATTTCCCCTCCCCTTTCCTTCCCATGCTTTTAAGACATAAGACTAACACAGTGATAAGCTAACCATAGTAGACATCCCACCTATGGAAGTGGAGGAAGAGGTGGAGCAAGATCGTGGCTAAATAAGAACATGTCTATGATTGGGACATCTGGAGCAACTCTGGTACTAGGGAAATAAATGCAGGCCCAATCTTTTGGAGTTCTATTGAACTAATATCACCAGGGGCTGGTTGCAGTAGTCTTGGGCCACATATCCACATCAACCATAAGGACTTCACACCAGTGTGGGCCTTGCTTCTACTTCAGTTTTGTGCTGGTCTTGGTAGGCTGTGGGTTCATGATATGACATAGGATCCTGAAGCAGGTCCATCCACAGTGACTAAGCTCAGAAATGGAAAGAACCCCACAGTATGTGACATCATGTTGGTAAGTCTGGCTGTGGCATCTTGGCCTCCTCTGGTTCCAGGCAGAGGCTGGCGGAGACAGAATACTCTTTGTAGGTGCTGTACTGGTTCTTACTGAAGAACACTCTGAAAGTGTATTTGGAGCAGGCTTGGGCTCATATTACTCTATTATACTGAACCAGTGAGAAAACACCATCAATAGACTTCTAGCAAATCTGGACCTGGGTGCCATCCAGTTCTCAAATAGTGGAAGTGACTACAGGTTCAGTGAACACAAACAGTCTGCTTAGAATTTCTGAAAGAGGGGCACAAACAAAAGTTAGGAAGACTAGGACAATGCCTGATTCTTCAGTGCCCAGACAATGTTGCAGGCCAGCAGCTGTCAGGAAATCATGATATCACCTAATTTCAAATGCAGAGAAAATAAGACAAAAAATCAATGAAACAAAACTGGTTCTTTGAAAAAAATAAACAAAATAGACAAATTTTTGGCTAGACAAAGAAAAAGTAAAAACTCAAAATCAGAGATGAAATGGGAGACAGTATAATCACCACCATAAAAATACAAAAAATTATTAAAGATTGTTATGAATAGTTATATGCCAACAAATTTGATAGCTTAGAAGAAATGGACAAATTCCTAGACATATACATCTGACTAAGCTAACATTATGAAGAAATAAAAAGCCCGAACAGTAACAAGAAACAAATTGAATCATTAATAAAAAGCCTCCCATGAAAGAAAAGCCCAGAACCAGATGGTTTCACTGTTGAATTCTAACAAACATTAAAAAAAAAATACCACTTCTCCTTAAGTTATTAAAAAAAATAGAAGAGGAAGAAATTCTTCAAAACATATTCAATGAGGGCAGCATTACTTTGATAACACAACCAGAGAAGAGTACAGCAAAAAAGAAAACTATAGGGCAATCTCCATGATAAGCACAGGTGCAAAAATCCTCAACAAAATATTAGAAAACTCAATATAATACTTTAAAAAGACTATCCATCATGACAAGTGGGATTTATCCCAGGAATGCAAGGATGGTTCAATATATTCAAATCGAGTAATGTAATATATGACAGCAGAATGAAGGACAAAAATTATATGATCATCTTAGTTGGTGTAGAAAAGGCACTGAACAAAATTCAACATCCTTTCATGATAAAAATGCTGAACAAATTAGATATAGAAGGAATGTACATCTTCATAATGTAGGCCATTTATAATAAGCCAACAGCCAGTGTACTGAATGAAGAAAAGCTGAAAGTTTTCTAAGATCTCTAACAAGACAAAGATGCCCATGTACCACTTTTTTTTCAGCATAGCAATGGAAATTTTGGGCAGATTATTCAGGCAAGAGAAAAAAATAAAGGTATCTAAATGGAAAAGATGAAGCCACATTGTCACCATTTGCAAATAACATGATTTTATACATAGAAAGCCCTGCAAATTCCATCAAAAGCTGTCAGAAATAATAAATGAATTCATCAAAGTTTCAGGATTCAAAATCAATGTACAAAAATCAGTAGCATTGCTATATGTTAGTAGCTAATTTTGATTAAGCAATCCCATTTATCATAGCCACTAAAATTCCTAGGAATAAATATAATCAAAGAGATGAAATATCTCTATAATTGAAATGATAAAATATTGATGATAGAAACTGAAGAGGATGCAAAATGTTCAAGGACACCCTCTGTTCATGGATTAGAAGAATCAGTACCATTAAAAAGTTCAAACTACCCAAGGCAATTTATAGATTCAATACAATGTCTATGAAAATAGCAATTACTTTCTTCACAAAACTAAAAAAAATTATAAAAATTTTTAAGAACTACAAAAAACCCTGAATAGCTGAAGCAATTTGAAACAAAAAGAACAAAGAATGAAGCATTATACTACCTGACCTCATGGCATACTACAAAGCTGGAGTTATCAGAACAACATAATATTGGCATACAGACAGATCAAGGGAACAAAGTAGGGAGATTAGAAGTGAACCCATACATTAATACCCAGGTGATTTTTAAACAAAGGTGTTAAGAGCACAGTCTTTTCAATAAAGTTGATGAGAAAATGAGATATCCACATGCAGAAGAATGAAACTAGTTCTCTATCTCTCAGTTTTTATTAAAAAAAGCTCAAAATAGATTAAAGGCTTAAATATAAGAAATAAAACTATGAAACTAACAAGAAAACTCAAGAGAGACATTTTGGGACATTGGAATGAGCCAGGTTTTTTGTTCAAGACTTCCAAAGCAAGAAAACAAAATCAAAAGTAAGCAGAAGAGTTATATTAAGGTAAAAAGCATCATCTTCACAGCAAAGAAGATAATCAACAGAGTGCAGAGAAAAACTACAGAATATTATGGAGCACAGTCATCACATATGCTAGTGGAATATTTCTTGTCCATTTTGTGCTTCCATAACACAATATCACAGACTGGGTGATTTATAAAGAACAGAATTTATGTTGGCTTATGGATATGGAGGCTAGAATATCCAATATTGTTCCAGTAAATTTGGTGATTCTTATTCCAAGATGGTGCCTTGAAGACCTCATTTTACAGAGAAAGCTTGACCTTCCCATAGCAGACGGCAGAGGATCAAAGAGAGGAGATGAATTCATTCTTTATAATGGCATCAGTTCCACCCAAGACGGTGGAGTCCTCATGACCTAACTACCTCTTAAAGGTCCCATCTCTTTACCTTGTTACAATGGTAATAGAATTTCAACAAGGGTTATAAGAAGGACAAACATTCAGTTTGTAAGAGTTTGGTTTATAAAAGAATCCAGCAAGAGATCCTTGACCTTTATGGGCTTATATTAATGACTGTTGTGTTTTTTCCTTCAGACAGAGTCTTCCTATGTAGTTCAGAATAGCCTTGTACTTGGTATGTGGTCCAGACTTGTCTCCTGAATGCTAAGATTACAGTGTGCACCACCACGATAGACTCTCAAAACTGTTGTCTTTGAAATAGGATTTGGGCCCTCCAGAGACACCAAATCTGCCAGCACCTTGATTGTTGACATTTTAGCTTCCAGATGAAATATAAATTTGTTATTAATTAATTAATTACTTAATTTTTATAAGCCACACACTTTATGACATTTTTCAGCTCTTTGTTTTCTTTCTTTTTGAAACAGCATCTGGTTATGTAGTTCAGGCTGGCTTTGAACTCATTATATAGCACAGGCTGGCCTCCAACCCACAGCAGTCCTCTTGCCTCAGTCTCCCAAGTGCTATGATTACAGGCACGCACTACCATGTCAGGCCAATTTATGGTATTTTGTTACAGCAGCCAGAATAGACTAAGGCAGGCCTTGTCTTTCATCTCTCATTCCTTAGTGCTAGAATTGTATACCACTCACAATTTTGAATCTTGCCTAGCAAGGACAGAAATGACTCATAGCACCCTTTCCACATTTTCACCGTGCAACTGCTCACACTCACAGGTCACTTCTGATTCAAGTGTGGCTTTCCATTTGCCTTAGCACATGCCATTGAAGTAGCTGCTTGCAGTTTCAGGAATTGCCTTCCTCTTTATTGTTTCTTGTGCCTAAAGCTATTAATTATCCGGAAGAAAAAGTCGATTTTGTTGGAGACAACAGTTCTGCAACAGCTATTCTTGTCTCAGAGCAGTAACTACAATGCATTTGGGCATATTTGTGAAAAGAAAGTTTAAACAAAATTGATCAGAGGATTTAAAGTGATATATCCAGGAAGTTCACGCTTGCCACGGAGGAAGGGACGAGGGTGACTTTTCAAATGGAGATCCATATTCTTATTTTCGTAAGAAGCACACCAGGGACTGGCTGTACAAACAGATTTCACTTCCCTTTAAAGAGCCAAGCAATCACACCACAACAGCAACTCCCCTCTCCGAATGCCTGTTACAGCTTCTTTTTTAAAATCAGTGACTGATCCCCATTTGGGGGAGGAGATCTGATAATCTCCTGGCAAGAGGCCACTCACTCTTCCCCTCCAGTTTTCTCACTTCCTGAAATGAGTAGGAAACATTCACTGAGTGGAATTTTAAACCCTGTTCTCATTTCTCCGCTCAGTATGGCCACATAGAACAAAAGCACAATCAATCTGAATAAGACTGTAGGAAAATATTACAATCATCAATCCTTCCCATATTCCCTGGACATCTGCACTCGTCAGTGACGTGTTTGCACGGATACTGTCAGCACAGTGGAAGGACGCTCTTGGGTTTGGCCATCAGACAGCCATGCATGGGAATCCCAGCTCCAAGAGTCAAAGCTCTGTAAAGCGGGGTTTAAGAGAACACTAAGAGTGTTAAGAGTCACTGTGAAGCTTGAGTAAAGTAATACACCTAAATCATACTATAGTTTCACGCCTGGTATTTAGTAGTACTGTAGTTGGTTAATGATAATTTTTATAGTTTTGAACTACAGTGTCCCTCAAAGACAAGCTGATGAGTTTTCAGAATGTGATTGGATAGCGCGGGCTGTCATCCACCAAGTGGATTAATCCGCGGAGATCATAACTTGCTGGCATTAGTTAGAGGTAAGGGAGCTAGCAGGTGGAGCCTGGCTGAAGGTAGTAGATCATTGGGAGCGATCTTGGGGATACATCTGACACTTGGCCTCTTATTCTCTGGCTCTTTCCTTTCTCTCCGGTCCCTGTCTGCTCTAGGGTGAGCAGCCTGCCTGTGCCAGACCTTTCTGCCACGATGTTACACCGCACCACAGCCCGAAACGGTGAAGCCCGGCGACCATGGACTAGGAAACTGAGCCAAATCAAACTTTTCTTGCTTGAAGTTGGTTTTCTTAGTGATGAGAAGCTGACCAGAGAGCTGTATTAGGATTGTAATAGATCTGCACCGGCACGGTGGCCTCCAAGTTGGAAGAGTGAACTGGGGTAAGAGTGCAAGGCCAATTCCACTAGTGAGCGGGAATTAATTAACGGGGACCCTACAGCTAACCTACTGAAAAGATTAACAAAGTGTATTTGTTAATTTAAATGTCAGTCAGAACTATATTAACAATTATTAACTATATTAACTATATTTAGTCTTTGTTCTAAAAATAGATAACTGACTAATCATTACTATAGTGAAGCCGACCAATTGGTGTTTCTGCTTAGTAGGATACATACACAGTACAGGTTGAGTATCCTTAACCTGAATATCTAAAATTTGGATTATTCCAAAGAATTGAAACTGAACTCTTAACTTTCTTTACTGTGCTTTTCCTTGCTTTATCCTAATGGCTCTCTCTGCCCTCTGAGCTACTGATAGCATACAACTTCTTTCAAGCAGAGTCCTGCTTATAGACTTGTTCAGTAGCTCACTTTCATTATTAGAGGTTCTTTGAGGGGAGAGTGTTTTACTTAGCACTTTTCTCTAGCCGACTTCCTGTATTTGCTTAGGTAATGTTGAAGAAATTAATAAAACAATGCATTCTCTTAAGTAGGTAAATGTTCACCTTTAATCTTGCTAACATTATTAATTTACTTTTTTATTGCTAAGGATTTCATGAATGAGAAAATCTAATTTTGTGATTCAAGTCAATAGTGTAGAAGAAGTTACAGGAAAGAAGAGTGGCAAAAAAAGGTGTAGATCAAACGCTTACATTATGAAATACAGATAGAAAAATGTGTGTCGTTCCAGTATAAGTAAATGTATTTAAGATGAGTTATCTGTAAAATATTTCTTAGCTTTTATAATTAATATCTAGATTTTGCCTTTTTCTACACAAAGCTCTTTGTTCATACAGTTATATGCACAATGTATTTATTTTCTTAAATTACGCTTTTTCAAATTTTATTTTAAAGAGAAAAACAAAATTTCAAAACAAGATAATAGGACAGTAATGATGGTTACTATGTTGCATATTGTTATCTTTAAATTAGTTAGAGTAAGATATAGGCATTTAATTGTCTGAACAATTATTATTAGCACAAAGCTTTCTTTCCAATGAACTAAGAGAAGTTTGCAGTGTAACTATCTTAACTATCTTCTCTCTATATATATTTTTTCTTTTTCCTTCTTTCTTCTCTCCTTTCCCCCATCCCAGTTTCTCTTTCCTTTTGAACAGTTTCTTTCCATTTCACAATGTCTATTGTACATTTTGGATCTTATTTACTCTTTTAGCTTCTTATACTAGTGATACAATACGATGTTTGCACTTGTGGGTCTGATTATTTCACTTGTAAGTATGATATCTAGTTGCATCCATTTACCTATAAAAGTCTCCAGTTTATCCTTCTTTATGGCTGAGTAGTACTACATTATAAAAAAAAACTACTTTTTTTTAATCCATTGCTTGGTTGATGGGCATTTGGGTTGTTTCCAAGATTTAGTTATTACAAATTGTGCTGCTATAAACATGGGTGCACAAATATTGCAGTGGTATAATATTTTAAATTCTTTTGGGAAGATACCCAGAAGGAGGATAAGTGAGTCAAATGGGACTTGTAACCCTAGATTTTTTAGAAATCTCAATCTGATTTCCACAGTGGTTGCACTAGTCTACACTCCCACCAGCAGTGGAGAAGGGTTCCTTTTTCTCCACAGCCCCTTCAGCATTTGTTATTGGTTGACTCCTTGATGACAGCCATTTTTTCTGGGGTGAGAAGAAATCTCAGTGTTGTTTTAATTTGCATTTCTCACATGACCAGTGATGTTGAACATTTTTTCATATATTATTTGCTTTTTGTATTTCTTCATCTGAGAAGTCTGTATTCATCTCACTTGCCCATTTTTTGATTGCATCTTTAAATTTGGGAGGTCTGAGTTTTTTTTAGGTTTTTATATGATCTTGATAATAGTTTTTGGTCTGAGGAACAGGTGGAAAACATTTTTTCCCACATTGTGTGTTGTCTCTTTACTCTGTTGGTGGTTTCTCTTGCTGTGCAAAAGCTTTTTTTTTTTTTTGTTTTTGGTTTTTTTCTGGTAACAGGAATCAAACTCACGACCTTGCGCTTGCCAGGCAGGCACTGTGCCGCTGAGCTAAATCCCCAGCCTCTGCAAAAGCTTTTTAATAAGATGAGATCACAGTTGTTGATTCTTTGTGATAATTCCTGTGCAATCAGGGTTTTATTCATAAAATCTTTGCCTACACCAATATCTTCAAGAGTTTTACTTATTCTGTCTTCCAGAAGATTTAATGTTTTCATTTTAATATTTAGATCTTTGATCCATTTCAAATTTAATTTAGCACATGGAGAAAGGTATTGGTCCAATTTTAATCTTTGGCATGTGCAAAGCCAGTTTTCCCAGCACCATTTATTAAAGAGGCTATCTTACTTCCAGTGAATGTGTTTGGTGCTTTTGTCAAAGGTAAGGTGGCTGAGTGTGTTTGAAGTTGTTTCTTTACCTTCTCATCTATTTGATTGATCCTCGGGTCTGTGTCTTCTTGCCAGTACCATGGAGTTTTTATCACAGTGACTTTGCAATATAATTTCAAATTGAGGACTATGATGCCCCTGCCTTGCTTTTGTTGCTCAGAATTTCCTTCGCTATTCTAGGTCTCTTCTGGTTCCAAATGAATTTTAAGATTGTTTTTTCTAATTCTATAAGATATGCTGTAGGAATTTTGGTCTGAATTGCATTAAATCTGTATGACAATTTTTGAAGTATGGCCATTTTCACTATTTTGGATCTTCCTACTCAAGATCAAGGGGTATCTTTCCATTTTCTGATATCTTCTTCAACATCCTTTTTCAGAGTACTGTAGTTTTCAATGTAGAGGTCTTTTACATCCTTTGTTAGATTGATCCCTAGGTATTTCTTATTTTTTGGATACTGTTATGAAAGATGTTGTTTCCCTAATTTCTCTCAGTGAGCTTTTTGGTCGTGTACAAGAAGGTTATTTATTTTAAATGTTGACTTTGTATCTTGCTACACTACTGAGTTTGCTCATTAAATCCAGCTGTCTCTTAGTGGACTTTAGGGGTTTTTCTATGTAGAGTATCATGTCATAAGCAAATAAGGATAATTTAACTTCTTTCTTTCATATTGTTATTCCTTTTATTTTTTTCTTGCTTAATTGCTCCAGCTGAAGTTTCTAGGACTATGTTGAATAAGAGTGGAGACAGTGGACCTCCTTGTCTTGTTCCTGATTTTAGAGTGAAAGCTTTCAGTTTTTGTCCGTTTAGTATGCTGCTGACTGCTGGTTTGTCATAGATGGCTTTTATCAGATTGAGATAAAGACCATTTATTCCAATTTCCTGTAGTTTTTTTTTTATTATGAATTTGTGTTAGGTTTTGTAAAAGCTTTTTCTGCATCTATTGAGATGATCATATGTTTTTTTACCTTAGCTCTGTTAATATGGTGTGTTACATTTATTGATTTATATATGTTGAACTATCCCTGCATCCTTGGGATGAATTCCACTTGGTCATGGTGTGTAATTTTCCTGATGATTTGTTGTATTGTGATGCCAGCATCTTATTGAGGATTTTTGTATCTATGTTCACTAGGGAGATTGGCCTGTAATTTTCTTTCTTTCTTAGTTGTGTCATTCTCTAGTTTTGGTATCAGGGTAATGCTTGCTTCTAAGAATGAATTTGAGAATATTGCTTCCCTTTCAATTTCATTAAAGAGTTTGAGAATTAGTGGTATTAGGTCTTCTCTAATTTTCTTGTGGAATTCAGCAGTGAATTCATGAGGGTCTGGGCTTTTTTTTGTTAGTTTTTAATTACATCTTTGATTTCTTTGATCGATATTGGTTTACCTAGGATTTTTATATCTTCTTGACTCAGCTTTGGTAATTCACATGTATCTAGGAGTGGGTCCATTTTTTCTGTGTCTTATTAGAATACAAGTTCTCAAAGTAGGTATAGATTATCTTCTGGATTTCTTCAGGGTCCATTGTGATTTCACCCCTTTCATTCCTAATTGTGTGGATTTGAGGCTTTTCTTTCCTTTTTTGATAAGGTTGGCTATTTTTAAGGAATCTTTCCTTTCATGATCACTAACCACAAGCCTGTCTTTGATCTCTGAGATTCTCAGGTCACATCAGCTCATCCTGCTGTGGATACTTGCAATGGAAGTTTTATTCTCCTGGATATCTGCTTGAACCTGTCTTATGGGTTCCATTTCTTTCCTAGGCTGAGCATTCATGATTTCCATAATCTTCCTAAGCTCCTCTGTTTTTTTTATCTGTATCT
>NW_004955425.1:11767255-11798297 GCF_000276665.1 Chinchilla lanigera | reverse complement strand
CATGATAATATTAATCTTTCTTTATGCAACACAAATTTATTTCCATAAGGTAAAACTTAACAGCATTTTAATGATAACCAATTTCATCAGAAAGATTTCTGTATGAATGCTTCTTTGTTTTCTTTTTTAGCATCATGAACAATCATTTTCAAATATATGCAAGACGGAGCTTGAGGAACAATGGGGAAAAATCAAATATATACTGTTCAGTATGTTCTGGCAGAGGATCCTAGACACTTAATGGCAAGTTCAATACTCTGCAGAAAGGCATTACTGCAGAAGCCCTGACGACTGTCCTTTGAAAGTTCTGGATCACTCATTCTTGATTCTTGGCAAGCATCTTGGAACTCAGATATTGGGAGGATTAGGACCCTAACTTTTCAATGACTCACTGCCTGTCCATTGCAAACAATGTGATTTATGCTAAACCCTTTCTTTTCTCTGGAAATCTTGAATTTTGGTATATGCTAAGCAGTGGGTGACTAGAGGAGCAGCCTCCAGTGAAAACCTTGGCCACTGAGTTTCTAGTGAGCCTTCCTGTGAGCTAAAATTTCTCTCATGATGACGTGAGTCTTGGAAACCCTGCACAGAGATATGATTCCACTGGGAGAGGACCCTTGCAAGTTTGTATGGGCTTTGTCCCAAGTACATTTTTCCTTTCTTCCTGTCTCTTTGTATTCTCTGAATATAATAAGTTATAGTCTCGAGTATGACTATACAGAGTCTGTGGCTTCTCCTAATGAATCTTTGAACCTTGGAGTGGTCTTGGAGGACTTCTGACACAATATATTTTCAGGAGAGTTGAATCTAAACTTTTGATATTGTGTCTCTAAAATGCAAGAAAAATGTAATATTTGCTTACTATTCAGTTAGTTGCCTATTTTAATAGTAAAACCTGAACATTTATCCTTAAATTGGACTCTGACATATAGTTGGTTATTGTGGTATAGAGATGACCTCAGAATTGATTCAACTAGTCCTTGATGTAGAAGCAAAAGTTTAAAACTTCAACAGTGAAGATTTATACATAGGAATTAATACTACTATTTAATCAGGTTACTGTTCAGTACTCATGTGGTATATTAAATGATTCATGATCTATGAAAATTTATTTGATGTTTATGATCACTGATTCCATCTGTTATAGTCTGGGGTTTTGCAAGGAGTGCAGTATAGGACACATAATTTATAGAATTATTTTATAATAGTTACCCCAAGAGTCATATACAAAAGAATGCAGGGAATCTGTCCACATGATAAAGACCAAAAAATTGACATTCCCTGGGGATGGGAGTGGGGTGTGCCACAACTTGACATTTCCTATCCCATGCCCTAAATCCCAGTCAATGAAAACAAATCTACAAAGATTAAAAATAAATAAATAAAGACCAAAGACTCCAGCTCAGGGCCTGAATCCAATGGTGTTGTCCTACATGAGTCCAGCTGAAGACCTAAAGCCCATAACAATGCCCCTCATGAGTCCATGGGCCAAGAGCCCATGACAATGTCTCATGCAGGATTGTGTCACAGATCTGCACTGGGAAGGCCCAAAGGTCAGTGGTGGAACCAAAAATTCTGTGCCAGCGGGATGGAGGATCTGTGCTAGGAGGCTGAGGAATCTGCACTGGAGCCAGGAAGCAATGCTCAAAGTAAGAACCAGAGCTCCCTCAAAAGTTACCGCAGCTGTCCTCAGCATCAGTGAGGTCCTGCGCTTCTCTGACAATAAGAACAGCCAAGGTCCCATCAGGAAAGCCAACACAACAAGCTTCTCCAGGAGACTGAGCAGTGCACCATCTTCCCCTCTGGAGCCAGGAAGCGATGCTCAAAGTAAGGACCAGGGCTCTGCCAAAGTGAAACAGCCATTCTCAGTGACAAGGTCCTGAGCTCCTTTGAAGATGAGAGCAGCTGAGTTCATCAGGAAAGCCAGCATGACAAGCTCCCCCAGGAAAACCAATAGCTTCCTACAGCTTCACTTCTCCAGTTCTCTTTTTTATTTGGTTGGCAACAATCCTCAGTGGCCCTTCACACCCAGCACCCTGCTGGTTCAGTTCAGCTGGGCATTACAAGTTGACCATTAGTGAATCCACTACACTATCCAATTCTTAAAACTGGTATGTTCATTCATTCATTAGTTTTCTAAACAGAAATTCATTGGATACTTACTTGGGGCAGACACTGCACTTGGCACTGATGACTCATCGTAAACAAGGCAGAGATAAAGTGATCATTACAGACCTTTCATCCAGGAGTGAAGGAAAGTCTGTACGGAGAAATGAATATCAGATTCACAGAACCTGTGTCTTGGTGGAGTTCAGAGTCATGGAATTGGAGGATTTTTAGTGTAGTTAATCAGGGCAGAAATGGTGATTCACTTCCATAGTGGGCTAATGGAAACTATTTTGGACCAGTGCCTCAAAATAAACGTCTACTAAAAATGCTGTGAATAGAAAACCATGAATTAAGGGAGTACAACTGTTAAACACACCTTTCCCATGATACTGAGCCTCAGTAAATAAAGAAAATTGGCCTTGAAGTGAGCAAAATTGTGTGATTTCTTCCTAGGGGGAAATTTGTGTGTGTGTTTGAACCCCCAAACAATCCATCTTTAAAATGACACTATTTGTAGTGGAATAAATAATGCTGTGCCCTTTCTCCCCAAGATGTCCATATTTTAATCTCCATAGCCCGTGATGCTACTACTTTGTGTGTCAAAAGGACTTTATGGATGTTAAAACATGAAGATTATCCTGGACTATCTGTTGTTCTAATATAGACACGTGAGCCCTTGAAAACAGAAAATATCCTCTGAAGTGAGAGTGGGGTGAACATGACTCCCCACACATGAAGGATTCACTGCTCTGTAGCTGACTTTGAGACATAGGGGTCATGTGCAAGCACCAGAGACCAGAGAGAGGGCCCCTGCCTGGCACCCAGCAAGGAGAAGTTGTCCTGACTCCTGCAGCTGAAAGGAATTCACTTCAGTTAACAACCTGAATGAGCTTACAAGTGGATTCTGCCTTGGAGCCTCTAGTAAGAATTGTAACCTTCTTGACACATTAACTTTAGTTGGGCTAGGCCTGTGTTGGACTTCCTAGCTACAGTACTGAAATAATAGATAGGTTCTTTTGTTTTAAGTTTCAAGTTTCTGGAAATTTGTTATTCCTGCAATTGAAAAGGAGTACAGTAGTCTGTTCCTTTATTTTAAACATAGAAAATCATCGATGATGGGGTTAGGTACTTTGCTTTGGAGTAATATTGACAGTTGTTAAGCAGACAGATTCTGGTTTGCCTTATAATATTTAATATTCCTTGCATATTTACTTACTGTAAAGCTTTAGGTTGAAAATGCACTCATTTAGTAGAGGTAGTCAGGATGGAAATGGTGATCAGCTTCTGCACTGGGCTAGGAGAAACTATTTTGGGCTAAAGTGATCTTGATAGTTTTTGTAAATTCAAATTTCTTAGTAGTTGTACATTTTATGTGTTTTCTGACAAGGAAGAAAATAACTCATTCTATTTACTTTTTCTGAATAAGAGGCAAGCTCCCAATAGCCAAGTATCGCATTGCCCATACTGGAAAGCAGAGTTCAGTCTTTTGTGGATCACAGTGAGCTCAGTTCTCCAGAATTACGGAGACCAGACTGGTAGCTCTTTCTGAGTGGTGCTTGGGACTGTCCTTTTTGGTATGGACAGGCCATACTTAAAGAAAAGAACACTGCAAGAGCCGAAGGGGATAGAAGGTCTACGTGCTGCACAATCAATGCTATGCAACTGTTACTAATGTTTAGGAAGTAAGTGTTGAGTTTAATGCGCCTTGGAGTCTAGATGAAAGATGTCAGATTCTGCGCTGGAGACTAGAGATCTGTGCCATATTTTGCACTGAGAGGATGACAATGGAAAGAGTATTCTCCTTGAAATCTTTCAGTAATCTATTTGCTGGTCACAGAAATGGATTTTTCTTGGTGTGACAGGAAGAACATGAAGACAGGAGCCCAAGTATTTAAAATGCTTTTTCTATTAGATGGTAGCAGACAGCGATAACTACTATATAATGCTTGCTTGGTGTCACATGGGTCAAGGTGTGTCAAGTGTTTCTGGTGAAACGTAGTACAAGAGAGGTTGGTACTTGAGGGAAAACTTGAGTTTCCACATGAACTACAGGAGGGTTCTCCCATTCACCTTGAGTGTTGTCTCTCTTTGTTCCTTGTCATTACTCATTTTCTATTTGAGGATTCAGAAAAAAGGAGAAAAATGACATTTCCCAAAAGTGAGATACATTAAGTGCAAAAAAATTAATGAGAGAGAACCTCAGTTAAGTAATGCTAAATTGGTTTATTTTATTTACCATGTGATTTTCCAGTGCCTGTACATGTTGCTACTACTGTGACTACTAATATTAATAAAAATGACAATAACAAACACATCAAGCGTTTAGTATCTGCCTGGTGCTTGCCTTGTATTAACTAGTTTCCTCCTTTCAACAGCCTTGAATGGCAAGTACTATATGATCACATCACTTCGCTCATGTGGGAATTAAAGCCAGAGGAAGCAAGTCATTTGCCCAAGGTCACCCAGCTTGTGATTTTGAGGACAGGACTGATACATAGCAGTGGTGGTGAAACTTTTAGAGATCGAATTCCCAAACTGCAATCCAAAACCCACTTACCGTATTTATCAAAAGGTGCCAACATTGCAATTAAACCTGAATATCAGATGCTCAGCTATTCGGGGGTGATGCTGGGGTTACCTGGCTCGCATGCCGACAGAGAGGGCTCTGCGTGGCCACTGTGGCATGTGCCACAGGTTCGCCACCACTGGTGTACAGCACATCTCACAGTTATTCAGCTGTCCCCTCTTCATTCTTTTTCATCTGCGGCATCTCTGAGTGTAATTTTCTATGACACAGTTTCACAAATGTTGGAGAAGAGCAAACACAGCGGAGGAGAGTTAAGAAAGCTTTGCATGGGGCATGATGATACACGCCTGTAATCCTAGCACTCTGGAAGGCTGACGCGGGAAGATGGCAAACTCAAGCCCACCTTGGGCAACTTAGAGAGACCTTGTTCCAAAGTAAAAAGCAAAATTAGGCTAGGGAGTGTAGCTTAGTGAGAAGACCCTGTGTTCAATTCCCAGTGCTGAAGAAAAAGAAAGAATAAAAGGAAGGACTAAAGGAAGGAAGGAAGGAAGAGAAGGAAAGAAAGAAAGAAAGAAAGAAAGAAAGAAAGAAAGAAAGAAAGAAAGAAAGAAAGAAAGAAAAGTTTGCTAAATGGTTTGTACTTTTGAATCATGAAAGAATAGCATTACTGTGAGCCCAAAGAGAAGGGACCACCATCCCCATTTTAATGATCAAATATACTATGTTCATAGTTAAGACAGCATTTTATAAATCTGCAGTCTTTCTCCAAGGTGACATTTTCCCGCATCTAGTAAGTTGAGTGTATGTTGGGTGGTATTTAGAAATGTTTCAAATAAAACAATAAATTCTGTTACATATACAAACAACAATCTCTAATTTGTAGAGCCATGTGATTTCACTTAGTGTTGACCCCTCTAGCCAATACCTAAATTTCATACTGTGCAGATCACAATAAATGTTGGCAGACCACATATGCATAAACATATATACATATGTGTATGTGTATGTATATATATATGTATTCTCTCCCTAAAAGATTTTTTAAAGCATAGGAAAAAGTAAAAAATGGTGAAATACATATAAATGACCAACCTTAACTAGAGAAAAGAAAATGAAAACATGAATGAAAATTTTTTCTATCTCACAAATTGGCACATAGAACAGTGGATGAGATACAGTGTTAGAAAGACCCTTTCATATATTTGATGATAATGAAAATCCTTGCAACATTTTTGGAGGCCTTTGTAGAAGTCCCAGGTAAAATCATTACGGATACTCCCTTTGACTTGGGTATTTTCCTTGTTTCTTCTCCTAGAACAATCTTTTCTTCTTTCTGCTATGCTATATTCTACATATATTTTTCTGGGTAGAGCTTTTAGTTGTATTATTGTGTGCCCTATTACATTAATGTATTATTGTATTATTTGCGGCTTTCCATCCAAAGGCATTAAATGTTTTCTTGATTACTAAGCGATTTGCTGTACTTCTACTGGTGGCTGTAGTCGGCAGTGGTTGGCTTGGTCAGATGACTTGCTTTGGCCAATATGGAATATGGATGTGGAAACATCAGGACCATGCAGAAGCTTCTGGAGCTTTGTACAGTTTCACTGCTTCTATCAGCTCCTTCTGCCAGCAAAGTGTTATAAAGCTACTTCTAAGCCTGGGATCTTGAGAAAAGAACACATTCAACAGAACTGTAACCACTCTAAGACTTTTATATTATATTAGAGATGAGATGAATACTTAGTAAGCCATTAAGATTTTTGGTTAGGGGGCTGGGGATTTAGCTCAGCAGCACAGCACTTGCCTGGCAAGCGCAAGGTCGTGAGTTCCATTCCCGGTACCAGAAAAAAACAAAAACAAACAAACAAACAAACAAAAAAGATTTTTGATCATCTGTTAACTTTAGTATTACTACCCAGCATAAACAAATAGATCAGTATCTGCTTCCCCTATTTTTATCTTTTCCAAGGTCAACAAGGAATTTAAAATCTATCATACAGGTCTTTTAAAGTTTGCAGTTTTTGCAATATTGATTTTCAGTTGTAGTGAACATGTCATTGCTTTTTCCAGATGTGTCATAAATTCCTTGAAACCCCATGCCATGTCTTATCCCTTTAAATTACTTTCTGTAGTCCCAGAGTCATAGTAGATACAGAATAAACAAAAACTCTTCAGCCTGCACACCTACAACTGTTTATTGAGGATGCACACTGTGCAAGCTACTATTGCTTTATCAGGTGGTAAAGTGACAGTTAGGACTTCATTTCTGCTCGGGTTAGCAAGTTGTGTTTTTCCACTCCCTCAGAAAGAGGTAGTTGGTTCCAGAAGGATTTTACTTGCTGGATAAGCAGTTCACGGAGGCCCTTGTAATAACTGATTTCTTCTGGGTGCCTTATGTTTTCACCCACAGAAGACCTGAGAGAAGCCTTCCAAAAACTGCTTGAGTCAAAGTGGCCTCCATTTCCAAAGATGGAGAAGGACATGGTTCTTAAGCCTAGAACAGCAACAAGCTTGTTTGCCCTTGGACTGAGGTACAGACAAGGGGTTGATGTTTCCAGATCTCCCTCAGAGAGAGGTTCCTCAGTAATGTCTACATGGAGCGAACAAAGCAGAGCCAGGGAGGCAGAAATATTTTCCTCATCAGTTCAATTTCTTACTGAAAACAACTCGGGGATTACTTGGGACACCAGTGGCGGGCTTGGCATCTCAGACATAGGGTTTATTTATCGATTTTTATAATTTATCACAAGGAATTCATTAAGAAATGCATTTAAGCTATCTACTCACCTGGGCTCCAAAGTACATGTAAAGTAGAACTGATGTCTTACTCATCTATGACAGAAACGCAGTTCCCAGAAATCTGTAAAATGGCTTCTGGTGGCTTCATATCAGAGGTCTTCCTGGCACAGGGTGTGATTAGGCAGGACTTTCTGAGTGAGAAGGAAACCACTGTCAGCCCTTGAAAATAAGATTGAGTGGCATTAATCTGAGGATAGCAGTTGCCTAGGATAAATATTTCATATAGGGTAGACAAAGAAATACAGCTATAAATTTCCTATTTCTGCTGAACAGCTATCACAAATATATGACATCTGTATTATTTTCTGAACTGTAACCTCATGATACTGTGCTCCTTAGATAAATGCCATGGAATCATTGCACAGTTAACCTTGTGAGGCTTTTGGAGCTCAGAGGTCAATGCAATGTGAATTGATAGACGGCATTAACCAAGGTCAAGCAGTTATTACTATTAGGTGACACATAGGGCGTTTTAATATCTGGCAAGAGGAGAGAGTGCTGTTTTCCCATTAGAGGGAATAGACAGAGGTGGGGGTTTTCCTGCTGATTCTACAGTGGCCAATGCAAGCAATTTGGAAGACCCAATTGTTTCCCAAGGTTTCAGTGCCTTTGTCATCATAGGATTGCAACTGAAAACATTTTCATCTGGGAAAACTTTCACTTATCAGAAAAAAAATTGTACAGCAACTTCCAAGCATCTTTCCTCTCTAGAGGTGCATGAAGGTTCTGATGTTTTTGCTCCTACTGGTTTTTTATTCAGAGATAGAAATATTAAGTAACTTTCTAGAATATACATTTGATGTAAAAGCTGGGATTAAAATGTGATTTTGTTTGTTTGTTTGTTTTTTGTTTTTTGTTTTTCTCCTGTACCGGGAACCGAACTCACGACCTTGCGCTTGCCAGGCAGGCGCTTTGCCGCTGAGCTAAATCCCCAGCCCCTGAAATGTGAATATTAAAAGTACATTGGAGGTAAAGGAAATTTGAAACAAAAAATTTAGTGTCTGGTGTGGATTTCAGATCATCAGTGGCACTGGAAACCTGCTCATGGCATGGAATGCGCTGCTCGCAGAAGGACAGTGTGCCCCGTTAGAAAGGCAAACACGTTCATCACCACCGAAGAACCTGGGGGCAGATGCAAAACAGGAAGACAATTCAATGTCCTGGGGGCCACAGTTGCTTTGTCTTGGGTGAGACATTCTCATCTAGCATGGTGTCCTGAACTGCCTGATATTTTGTATGGTTGAGTCTGATGAATCGGTATTTGATGGTGAACAGAACATGAATATTAATGGAACGAGCAGATGCTCTGTTGAATGACAAAGTTAAGATTCAAGATAATTTGTCTGAATGAGAACACTGAGCCCAAAGTAAACGTGAGAATGAGGAGAGAGCTAAGAGAAGCTGAAGCAACCTCCAAAGTTCGCACAGGTTCAGAATTACTGACACATGGCTTGGCCGTGCTTGAAGTGCTACATACTTGGGCATTTTAGTTGCCCATAAACACCGTGGAGTCCAGTATCCTGCCAAAAAGTCAAGGCAATGTTGACCTATTTTCAGAGAAATGTTGTATTTCTCTTCATATCAGGACACTGAGAAATAACATTCAGTATTGATCAGAACATTGTACCACTAAAATTTATCAGTATGACCCCTCTGAATTCTATATCTTTTCCGCATAGGATATAAAAATTATGAAATTCACATATCATTTTGAGGAGCTTTTAGGTGCAGGTCAGAAGCTCTTAAAATAGAGATAACTAATAGGAAAGCAAGTAGAAAGAGCAAGGCTGTGGAAAACATGCCATGTGAAAATTACAGATATTTACTTTGGAAAAGGAAAGATTTCAGGAAGATGTACAATAGTCTCATCCATATCCGGTTCACTTTTTCTCAGAATTTTTGTCTTCTTTTTTTGTTTTTTTCTCCGGTACCAGGAACCGAACTCACGACCTTGTGCTTGCCAGGCAGGCGCTTTGCCATTCAGCTAAATCCCCAGCCCTTTTCTCAGAATTTGAAGGATTCTATGTTAAGCCCCTTTGCATCTGAGTTGTTCATGTAAATAATTCTGACCAGTGGACCAGGTGAGGAAAGGATGCGAAGTCATGGGGCAGCAGTATTTACCCTGGTCTAAGATTTTCCAGTACGTTCATATCCTGAGTAGCAATCAGATTATAGTTTGGAGGTGGTACAGCTAAAAGATGGTGATTTTTTCTATCAGTCTGGGTCTGTAAGTGACTATGTGAAGCAAGCCTTCTTCTAACCTGTGTCACTACTTGTTGACAATTATTTGGGGTTGGGAGAGTATGAAATATAATGAAAGCTTACATTGCTTGCTTTAGGGCAGAAATTGTACGCTCGTTGTGGCATTTGACACAATTCTTATTTGGGAAACTGCAATATAAATTTCAATTCTTTTGTAGGAATATAAAGGTTCTGTATACAAAATTTCTAAGGAAAAGAGCTTTATGCAGGAGTTTTGCAGACATTATGTATTTGTCTCAGTTGATAAGTGGTCTATCCTCTTTGAAAGGCCACCAGGATTTTTGATGTCCCATTTAAGATGAGATAAAAAGCATTGACTGCTTCCCTTGAAAAGGACAAATTATTTTCTAAATGTGAGCTCATGATTTATGAAGAACATTTCTCAAAGGTAAAGAAAGAGCTTTGTAAGCACCAGGACCAGCTAGTTTAAATGACCTGGGACTCCTGGAGACTATAAGTAGATTACGTAGAAAGGATTTGGGTACCAAGTAGGATCGGAGAGGTCCAATCACATACTGGATTCTATAATTATTTTCTCCTAAATTAGTCTAGCTTCTTATGTTTTTTGGGCACTTAAAAAACATTGTCAGATCCAACACAGAACTTTTGTGTACTGCAAGAACATAACTGGTAATTATGACTCTAGAATATTGTGTAAGACCTTACACACTCAGTACTGATCAGACCATTGTGCAACCACGCTGTTATCAATGTGACCCTTCTGAATTCCATATCCTTTCCCCGTAGGATATGCAAAAGACCAAATTTCTTTTTCTTTTTGTGCAAAAGACCAAATTTCAAAAGCAGCAAATACACTCACAGCTTGCTTTATGTGAAGTTTATAGATAATGGAATTATCGTTGAAGTGCTGGGGAGTATGATGAATAGTCTTTTGTTTTTGTTTTTGTTTTTCTTCTTGTACCAGGAATTGAACTCATGACCTTGTGCTTGCCAGGCAGCTGCTTTGCTGCTGAGCTATATCCCCAGCCCCTGAACAGTCTTTATTAAGGGATAGGAGTCAGTTCCCACCATAGGGTCAGCTATCTTTTTTTTTTTTATCTTTTATGTCCAGGCCATTAGACAATGTTTCTTAATATCGAGAGGGAGTGAATTCTGGTGAATCACTTGATTTAGGAACACATCCTCCTGCTCTCCTCTCCTGAATACAGGAGTTACATGCTCCCTTGTGTGATCCTCTTGTGGCCTGTTTTATTTAAACCTTAAAATACATGTGAAGTGGAATTCACAAGAAAATGACTCTGATATTACTAGATGTTGGCCATTTCATTCACATGACAAGGAAGGAAAATGGGAATCGTTGCTTTGTGAAGCAGGTCATGGCTATCTGCTAAAGTTACAAACATTAGCTACTGCAGGGCTGTCTTTGCCTACAAATATGAAACAACAGATTAATGAAAAAATAGCTCTGCACAGGGGTGATCTACCTGAATTTAAATTATCTGTGCCTTACACTTGGTGGTAATCATGAGGGAATCAAGGGCACTGCGGCTATGTTACTTGTTGGTAAAACAACATACTTCTTTAGAATAATTTATAATTTTTTGTGAGCATGTTAGATGTTGTGGATTAAACATAAATGGAGAGCGAATGCTTGCATCAAAAAAGTGTGGTTTTAATGACCTCATAGCCAGAAGCATCAACTGCCTCTCTATAAATAGCGAATTTCCTTACCACTCCTAGTCCTGTGAGCTTAGCCTCTGAATCTCTTGAAGCTTCAGTATTTTCATGTGTAAAGTCAGAATGATGGTTTTACATGCACTGTACTTTTACTGTTAATATCAATGAGAAAACGCAGGTAGAGCAAGTAAACACCCACTTTTGACCGGCTTGGCGAGAAGCAGCGCTGCAGTAAAACCAGTGCCAGCCTAAATCAGCTGCCTGTTCTCCTGTCCTTGCACTGCCGCTAAAATGCTGTGTGGCTGCCAGCGAATTACTTTGCCCTTTCTAGGCCTAGTTTAGGTTGTATCTCATTTGTTTTGTTTTTGCATGAATACATAAATATCAAGACTTACAATTCTTGAATTTCTTTCACTCCGAAAAATCTGACTTTAGGTAAATCAGCATCATAACGGTAAACAACTTAGTGCACAGTCCTTATTGACTAAATGTTGAAAATACACCCTGTGACACCAAAGTGTATATTCATTAAGGGGTAGAGGGTGCTTTGCACACTTCAATGTGCATCTGAATGACTTGGGAGACTTGAGGGAATTGTTACTGTGCAGGTTCTGATTCAGTCAGCCCAGGGTGGGTGGGATCTATGACTCTGCATTTCTAATAAGCTCCCAATTCACATTTGAAAGCATAAAGGCCACAGGTCTTCTCTTTTTGGCCTCTCTGCTTAACTATCAAGAGCTTCATATGACTCAGGAATCCCTATTCTGCTTCTGTACCTAAGAAAATGAAATGAACACCCTGTAAAGATGTCACATTCCCACGTTCACCACAGCACTCCTTACAACAGAGAAGATATGAAACCAACCTGTCAGGGGTTGATGGATGAAGAAAATGTGGTATGCATACACCGTGGAATATTAATCAGCCTTAAACAAGGGAATACTGCCATTGGTGAAAACAAGGATGAACCTCGAAGACATTATGCTAAGTGACAAATACTGTTTTATATATAGAGTAGGAATAAATCCTCAATATACAGAAATAGAAAGTAGAACAGTAGTCACAGGTATAGTTAGTTATAACACCCTAGAAATTTCCTTTGAGACTGGATTAGGTACTGTACTTTTACCACACACAAAAAGGCAACTATATGAGGTGATGGATGTGTTAATATACTTGACAGTAGCAGCCATTTTACTATGTATATGGATATCAACACATCATGTTGTACATGTTAAATATATATAATTAAAAAAGATCTCTGCTGTATAAATTTGAATATGAATAGTATTCTATTCATACCTCTTTGGTCAGAACAGTTTGGAAGATAATAAGGGAAAAATAAATGGAGTAATTAAAACTGCCAGAAGTATAACACCAGTTCATCATACCATCTCGAAAAGTTAGACAGCAGTTCTGAAAGAGCCATTTGAAAATTGATGACACTTTTAGGACTAAAGTCAGATAGAATTTGTTGGGCACATGCAAAAGCCTAGGGCTTCTTTTTCTCCCTTCATGGCCTTAAGGATCAAAAGGTCTATGTAATGGACAAGTGCAAATATCCTGAATATAAATGAGCACCGAAAAAACCGTAGGGCTGGAGCAATTGAGCTGTCTGATATATTTCTCACTAAAAGTAGTTCTCACTGCCAGTTTTAACCTTGGCAGAGTTTTATGATCAGACATTGTCATAAAATTCACTTTTTAGTTAAGAACTGTGGATAATTTTGCCTTAGAAGGAATTTTGCCCAAAACCTATTTTCTTTAAACTGTCACTGTGAGTGTCATGGGGGAGGAAAATGGCTTAGGAGATAAAATGAAATTAAACTTCTAATAACTCTGTCTCAAGTTTTGAGTGGGTGATGGTGACCCATTATAAGATGGGCAGACAGGAGGCATCTCACAAGATACTGAATCATCAAGAAAGAAGGATCTCCACGTATTTCAGGTTTCGAATTTCTTTTTGATTCCTCTGAGTTCTTACTGTCTTTGATGATGGGGCATGGAGAATGCATGCTGATGGCTGCGAGCATGCGTGGCTTGTGTGTGAGGCTAGTGCTCAGTTTCTTCCTCTTGGTCAGACTTTGAAGTCATGAAGGGAGAGGGCAAGAAGGGAAAAGCTACTGCAGAGAAAGATGCTGGCTTACATGCTCATATTCGCTGGTAGCTGATGATCTGTTGGTTAAGAAACTGCTTGAGCTCCTTGTGATAGGTGAATGGGGCTTTCAAAGGAAAAGTTAAATAATAAAAATGAGAAATTTTGCCCTCTTTAATTCCAAGTGTCCTTAGTGATAGAATGAATGTGGGGGAATATGTCAAAAAAATTACTGAGGATTGTAGGAAAAACTCATACTATGGAAATACATGTATAGATTATATATGTGTAGAATATGTGTTTATAGGTTATATGTTTATGCCTAACAAACTTTACACTTTATATAATATCTATAGAATATGGAGATCTTTCTTCAATGTAAGTGGATTTCATTTTGTTTATACAACTTTATTTAAAAAACAATCTCCTTTTAAATCCTCTCATATAACTAAGAATTCTTTTTTGACACAAATATTTACTTGGCTCATGAGACTGCATGTTTTAATACTTGTTTTTATAATAGAAGGGAATACTGCACTTGGTATTTTCTCTTTGTTTTGGAAGTGATCTGAGTCATGGAACAGTGTGGGAGTCCAAGTTCCTATTTTGCAAAGGATACTAGCTGGGCCTTAATGTTAAAAATTCATAGATTATGGAACTTGGTGTATTCAGCTTTCATAAGGTGTTTGATATGATTTTTATTGTTGTACTTAGTGACTAAAAATTCTAATTTTTACTAGGCTTTTCTAATCTTGGTGACACAAACACACACATATTCAATTCCTTGCACCTTTCAAGCCCTCAAGTATTATAGGTATTTTTGGTTGTAACTTTGCCTTGGAAATGCTATCAAGTCAGGATTGATAAATTGAGATTTTTGTCCGCTAGTTCTGAGAGGTTCAAAATGACTTGATTGAATCCTTTCAGGAAGCAAAGCTTGCTGTCTGTGTGGCTTGTAAATATTCCTGTGTTTGAGATAAAGTCAGGGTCCTACTGCTTAGGGAACTGAGGGTCACCTTTGCCATGGCCTAGAAATGTTATTAATTGCTGTTCTGTGGTCACTTTGAACTGTGTGTGTGTATGTGTGTGTGAGTGTGTGTGTGTTTACATTTGAAACATAAAATAATTATTTTCTTTTGTAGAAAATTCAGAAAGATAAAAAAAAAACCAAAATAACATCACCAGGTGTGGCCCCTTATTAACACTTTGATGCATTTCCCTGTAAATATATCTTCAGTGTAACGTGAAATGAATTCTGGTCCAATTTTTAAACTTATGATTTAAGCATTTCTCTGTCAGGTTGCTAGTAAGTAGCTAGTAATGTTCATTTGAAAGCAGCTTTGTCATGATCCTTGTAGTCAGAGGGGGAGAGACGCTGGAATACTAAAAAGTTCATGCAAGATGGAGTCTTTAGATGTAGTAAGATCAATTTTATTAAATTCTACCCTTAATAGCTTGTTTTATAAATACACAAGACAATGGGGGAGGTGAAGGTTTTTCTTCTTGGTTTGTCGCTTGATGCTTTATTACCCATAGCCAACCACTGAAGAGATTGCCCTCAGGAGGGCCGCTTGACTGATTGTGAATCAGAGCCACACACTGGATTGCATGCCACCTCACAAACCGACTCAGCCTGGTAGAGTAATATTTCCAAAACTGGTCCCCTTGAGTTTCACAGTCTCAAAAGAAGAAAAAAATGTTTTTGTGGTTAAACATTTTGGAGCAATGATGAATATATTAACTGTCTATTAAGAGTGCACATTAGCATATTAACCTTCAGAAGGCTTACTACAAAAGAACCTATTTAGTTTTGTTATTTTCAAAATAACATTGATCTAGAAAGTTTACCCAGGAATATTAGTTCCAGTATTTGAGGTCACATATCCAGCAAAAGACTGGTGGATCACACTTGAGGACATTTCTACAAAATATTATTTGGATATCAGTTAGCTATATTTTAGCAATTGGGTATATTAGCTGTATTTTAGCAACTGAAGACAGTGTGGGAATAAAGGAAAGGGTGGGAGATTTACGAATCTTTTAAAAGCTGAAATTCAGATAGAGAAAAATGTCTTTTGAAAAAAGATTTTTAAATCACTAGGGCCGGATGTAAAAGCTCAAGGGGATGTGATCACTTCTCAAGTACCTATGTTGGTGGTCAAAGACTTTCTTTTGGTTTTTTGAGGCTAGAGAACCTATTTTCTCTCTAGTACTTCCATAAGTGACCTAGTTTTCTGTACAGGTAACCCTCAAGGAAAGTGTTTCTTTCAGGAACTAGTTTAAACTAGTTCTTCTAGGGTAGAGAGTAGGACAAAAATATATAGTGGGATCCTTATAATTTCATAAGGATGGCCCTTATGCATGTTTGCTCTATTTTTCATATATAAATTATAATAATTATTTGACAAATAATAAAATAATTATTTTCTTCTGTGGAAAATTCAGAAAGATATAAAAAAAAAACCCACAGTAACATTGACCAGGTGTGGCCCCTTATTAACACTTTGATGTATTTCCTTGTAAATATATCTTCAGTGTAATGTGAAATGAATTCTGGCCCAATTTTTAAACTTATAATTTAAGCTTTTCTCTGTCAATAAAAAGCCTTCCTAAACACTTTAAAGGCAACATGGTATTGTATCTTTTAGATCTAGTGTGAATTTTAAATTCTCCTTTACATTATGAAGTTAAAACATGCAGTTGTTTCTGACAAGAATCCACTCATCTTCTCTGTCCTGAAGACGGGGCAGGGATTATGTGGACGTGGAGCAGATGAGGTTCAAGAATGCGGAGGGGTCAGTGCCGTGCTTAGCTCCAGCAGGTCCAGAGCGGGGTGTTTGTTGCTCAGTTTCGTACCTCTCACCTCCAAGCCCTGCTGCTCACACCCTATCCAGCCCTCCAAGGGGGATCTCTATAGAGACTGTCATCTGGGGGCTATCGATGTGACAGGTAATTTAGCCTGCACTAAGGAAAGCACAAGTGAGAAAATTGCTGTCAAAATGGAGTGTGTCCCTGGAGTGCTGCTTTCTCTGCTTGATTCCTCAGAGACTTGGTGGAGGGAGCAGACAGGAGGTTATATGGTCAGACTCTCTTAGTGAGAAATGAAGAGGGAAAAAATGGCCTTGGAGCAATTACCACTCCTAATTGCTGCAAAATGGACAACATACTACTCACAGGCTTTTCACAGGGTGATCAACAACCGAAAACCATCCATTTAGTTTATAAATGAAGCAGAGAAAGATGGACATGCCCATTTCTCAGCTAATCAGCACAGATTGCTTTTAAGATGGGTAAGGAAACCTCCCAGCAGTGGGATGGACTAGGAGATTCAGCTCTGACCAGTAGTGAGTGGCTGATTCGTCCATAATGACATAATCCTCTTTCCCTCCAGGGTTATTATCTCGCATCTCTGCCTCTTTCCAAACTAATCATGGCCTGAAAGGATGTGGTTTTGGAGGCCAAAAGAGCACAGGTTACAGTGATTGCTTATTTTGTAAATCTATTTCTTTTTTTTTTTTTTTTTTTGGTCTCTTTTTTCAGAGAGAACATAATGCTTATCACAAAATTATACAAACTCTCCCATAGTAGGAAATTTATTTCTTTGTTAGAGTCTTGAGTACTGAATCATTTCGCCATGGACTGGAAAGATAAAATCATGGTTTTTGAAATTCTGTCTTCTGACAGGGAAAAAAAATCAGCATCAATTGTAATAAAATTTCTGTTTGAGACTATCATTGTTCACTTAGAACAGCGTCACATCTGCGCATGTGGGAACTGTTTAGGTTGGCTTATCCCACACAAAACTTGCCAGAGAATCATTTTGGCTTCCAGAAATCTCCTTGGGTTGTTTCCAATTCAAGAGTGAGCGCTTAGCAGCAAAGCTGACTAGGCATGAGAGACACTTACGAGTTAACTCTTTCAAAGCCTCCCAGAAAGGAGTTATTCTTTCTTCCAAATCAGAGACGCAATCTCCCCTAGGCCATTGCACAGCTTGATTTCTACTACCTGTACCACTTTTGGTGCTTTGAGCAGCTCTCACTCTGGTTTGGACTCTGCATAGGCTGGATTCAGAGCCAGAGAGCAATGTTGTCCCTTCTGTCCCTTCGAAAGTCTTCCACAGTGAAAAAACAGTGAATCTTCTCCGCTATTACTACCATCTCTCATGTTTTCATCATGATTGGTTATCATCAATAATAGCTTGTCAAATTATAATTCTTAAAATGGTAGAATCATAAATCTTCAGTTATCAATAAATACTTTGTTAAATCATAATTCTCAAAATGATAGAATCATCATTTTACAGAATGCAAGCAAAGGTCAACTTTTATTTAATGAATGTATCAGTTAATCTTAAGTGTCAATTTGACTGGATTAATAGACTCTTAGAGGGGTGATTGTATTATGAGGGCATGAGTCTCAGCAGTGGGTTAACCCGCTGTTATGGTTTGTGTCTAGATGTCCCCCCAAAGCTTCATATGGTCATGGGGTTGTTTTTGAGGTGGCTGAATCTAGAGTGTGTGATTAATTCATAGTGTAATGCTGGGATGAAAGGTGGTGGGATAAAGAGTGGGTGATTGCTGGCTCAGTGTGCTGATTGGATGGGCATTGCTCTAGGCCCTGTAGCCTGGCTACAATATAAGGGACAGAAAAAGGCTTTGTGGAGAAGGATATTCTTTAGTTACTCTTTCAGTGTATTGCCTTAGGGCTGACCAAGCCATGATTGTTGGGTTCCGGAGGAAGTCTATCAAAAGCATTGGTGGGAAGGAAAAGTTTGCAGAACCTGTGCTCTTGTGGAAAGCCGTGAGGTCAACACTGAATGCTTTGCTGAGATAGGCCCAAAGGAATGATAACATGATGGCTAACTAAGTCAAGTCTCATTCCTATGATAATTGAGTTGTACTGTCCCTGCTAAAATGGTTGATATCCTCCCATTTGCCCAGCTGCTACCTTTGTTCTTTCTCAGTCAAAGCTTACTGAGACTGGCAATTGAGGCTGCAGTCCAAGAGGCTGCAAGCCCCCTGATTCTAGAATTATGGCTCTCTTGTTTTTCTTGTTTCTCTTACTTTTCTATTCATCTGTGGGTACCTTGTTCTCAGGACCGGTTCACTCTGGACAGAAATGAATTATTAATCTAACAAGGCTTGTCTTGTTCTCTCATTGCTTTTGCTGTCTTTTGCTGTCTTCTGCTGCCATGAACTGTTGCTGCTCCGCCACGTATTACCCTGCTTTGGAGCCAGCCAGTTATGGGCTGAAATCTCCTCAAACTGAGAGCTAAGTAACCCTTTCCCACTGTAACGTTAGGTGTCAGGTATTTTGTCTCAGACACCTGCTGATGAGTTTGTAGCTGAATGGGCCATTAGGAAGAGGGGCCTAGCTGGAGAGACTGGGTCATGGGGCCACCAGCTTGTAGACTATGTCTGGTCTCTGAACTCTTCCACTTGGGCTCTTTTTCTGCTCTCTGCTTCTTGGATGCCATGAGTTCAGAGCTTGCCTTTGCCATGTCCTTCTACAAGGACATTTCTGCCTCAGGGCCTGCCAGCCATGAACTGAAACCTCTGACATTGTGAGCCCAAATGAACTTCTCCTTCAAAGTGCAGGTGTCGGGTATTTTATCCTAGCAAGGGGAAAGCTGGGTAAAACAAGACAGTAGCCAAGGAACTGGCAGCATGAGAAGATGGCTTCCAAAAATAGGAGGAACTGTTTTTGTGGTTGCTGTTACTGAATGGAAATGCAAAACAATGCTGAGATGGAATTACCAAATTAGAAATGAAGCTGGCTCATTTCTCAGAGGAGAATAAAATCACTGCTATTGTAGTTTTCTTCTTTACTAGCTAGAATGTAATCATACTATATGAGTTTCCTAGGGCTGCTGTAACAAATTACCACAAACTTGTAAACCGAAAACATTATAAATTTACTGTCTCACTGTTCTTGGGACTGGAAGTCTGGTATTAAGGCACTGACAGGGCCAGACTTCCTCTGAAAGCTCTCGGAGAATCCTTTCTTGTCATTGGTAGCTGCCACAGTCCTTTGTGTGCCCTGATTGTAGCTGTAGGGCTCTGCTGCCTGCCTCAGTGTGCATGTGGCGTTCTTCCCTCACGTCTCTGGGTCTCTCATCTTACAAGAACACCGGCAAGTGAAGGCAGGGCCCACTCTAAAGCCACAATGACTGCCTCTCAAGCATGTAATTATATGTGCCAGGACATTATTTCCAAGTAATTTTGCATTCTGGGGTTCCAGGTAAACGTGAATTTTAGAGCAGGGGGACCCATTAAACATATTGGAGCAGTTTTAGAATTGAAAAGTGCTTCCATACTAACTGGTTAGGTAAATATATTTGCATTTTCTTGGAGGACTTTAAGGTTGATTTGCTTAAAATATTCCTAACATGACAGTAGAATATCATGTAACTATATTTTAATTTTCCCCACATTTTAGATATTTTAAAAGTAACTTTCTTGGAAATGTCAACTCAGTGCCAAGCACTGTGACACATGACCTTCATATAATATCTCATTTAACCTCCACTATAGGTCATGCATCATCTCAACACTAAGGTCTTGTTATTTGCGTTGTTTTAATAGATGAAGACAGCTGAGGCACAGAGCTGTAAAGAAACTTGTATAAGACCACACAGCCAGTAACAGTGGTTTGCATTAGAACAGATCCCAAAATTGCTTGCTCTTTTGCTACTCTTCCTCCTGTCAGGTTTGATAAAATTCTCCCTCTCCTGTTGTTATTTCAAGGTTTATCCGGAAAGATGAGTGAATATAAATATCTGTAATTCCTAGGGTGTGACATTACTTCTGAGCTAACTCCTCATCGGAAGAAGAATATCGCAGTGCAGGATTCCTTAAAGATGTTTTTCTTAGATCAACGCTACCCCAAAGGCATGCTGACAGAATCTAAATTGGGTTGCCTTTCCATTTTCTCACTATGGCTAAAACAAATGTGCAGATAATGCTGAACATACAGAGTTTTTGGAAGATTATTTAATACCTGCTGTTTGCTCAAGCCCCATTTAAAAACCACACAGCAGTAGAAAGCCAGGCACATATACTTTATATTTGTGTGCTAAGGTACCCAGTTTTTTAAAGTTAATAAACATTTTACTATGTGCTTTGATTTGAAAGCATGTTATTTTCAGGATATGATTTTGTCCTATAGGCACTGATAAGGAGATTTTTCTGATCTTTCATAAGATGAATTTATTGATGGTCAGCATTACATCCAATTATAGCTTAAATGGAAATCAGAAGTTAATTAGGAAAGAAGTTCCTTGTAAAATTCTGCAAATCTGAAATAACTACTAGTTCTAATGCAGATAATCACTCTAGGAAATCATAGCTTCGTTTCTGAAATCCTGGAGAAACTCTAGAAGGCTGAATTGTAAAGGTGGATGGACAGAAGACCATGAGTCAACCTGGACTATGCCAGAAATGTCTAGTGTGATGTCAAGTAAATCTTTCTATTACAGGGGGCTGGAGATTTAGCTCAGTGGCACAGTGCCTGCCTGGCAAGCGTGAGGTCGTGAGTTCGATCCCTGGTACTGGAAAAAAACTAAAACAAAAACAAACAAAAAATCTTTCTATTATAGACAGCTGAGTTAGGTAGAAATAATATCAGTAGTCAGATAGGGCTGAGCCCTTGAGGGAGTTAGGGCAAAGATAAAAACTCATTACAAGTGTGGCCAGAGGCACATCTGTTAGAGGCCAGGCCTCAAGATAAAGACACAATAACCAGTCCGGAGATAAGTGGTAACAGTGGTCTAATGGAGTCTAGAAACACATCAGTCACCTCGGTGGCTGACCAGGCCCTCAGACTCATCCTTCCTAAAAAGGTCTTTGTTCTTTCCATGTGCACTTGCTATGTGACTGGCTTCTCCTTTGGATCAGTATTATCTAAGTATCTGTAGTTATAATCTTATTGGTTGATCATAGCTGTAACCCATGTTGTACCCACGTGGTTGTGCTCTATAAAACTTCTTCTGAAAAATGGAGTCTTTGGCAACCACTTGGGGCCCTTCCTGCTTCTCAGAGGCTGTATCTCTTCCCCTCAATAAATATTTCATACTCTTAACCTCCGTTGCTCCTTAGAGCTCATTCTTTGGTTTTGGGGAACACGATCCTGTGGACGTCTAACAGGTTGAGAGCTATAATATTTCCCCTACATCATTTAGAGATCTGCGTCACTTCCTGTATCATTTCCATCAGGTCAAGTCTCTTTCTCCTCACATCTAACCACAGCAGGAATGGCCAGGAGAGTTCTAATCTATGTTGACTGTATTCCATTGGATTCTCTTCAGCAATAGAAAAAGAAAGAGGGGAAAAATAGCACCACTGTTTCTTAGAAATTCAAACTTGTTCATATGTTAAGCCTTTTGTCATCGCAGATCCACATGATCTATGTGTATTTGCTTAGCTATTCACACAGAAAGAAATTGAAAAATAGTAGCTATTGTAGGACACTGGCTTTATGGGTGAACAGCAGGGATACATCCTGGTTTCCAGACAAATCACATCCATAGAGGTTCATTTTACAGGAATCCGAATGTGTAGGTCTTTTCCACATTTTATGGCTGAGTCCCAAAGCTCAGCGTAACAAATGCTATTCATGCCCCGCACATGCCTGTAGGATTTCACAGTGCAAGTAGGCTGAATTTCTAATTACCAACAGTATCTGCATCTCCTTACCTGAAACATCTCTACCAGTAACTGGAGGCTTCTCTGCCCCTGTGTAATGACTGTCAGGAGTGCCGAAGAATTGCATCTCCTGGGAGCAGCCCTTTTCCAAGAACTGATGGAAGTTGTAAAGGCAGGTACCCTAGCTCCCATTCTTCAGGCTTTGCATCTAGGTTTTTGAAATTCCTCTATGGGTTGTGGTGGGTTGACAAGTGGTCAGCTTGTGACATCCAGCTGAACTGAACCAATGTGGTGCTGGGTATGAGAGGCCCCCGTGAGGATTGTTGCCTACAACATAAAAATGAGAACTGGAGAGGAAGAGAGAAGATTTGGAAACTGTTGGTTCTCCTGGGTGCTACTGATTCTCCTGGAGGAGTTTGTCATGCTGGCTTCCCTGATGAACTCAGCTGTTCTCATTGTTGGAAGAGCGCAGAACCTTGTCACTGAGAATGGCTATGGTTCACTTTGGGGGAGCTCTGGTCCTCACTTTGAGCATCACTTTCTGGCTCTGGAAGGGAAGATGGTGCACTGCTCAGTCTCCTGGAGAAGCTTGTCACACTGGCTTTCCTGATATGGACTTGGCTGTTCTCATCTTTGGAGGAGCTTGGGACCTCATTGCTGCTGAGGATGGCTGTGGTACTTTTCAGGGGAGCTCTGGTTCTTTACTTTGAGCGTCACTTCCTGGCTCCAGTGCAGATCCCTCAGCCTGCTAGCACAGATCCCTTGTCCTGTTGGCATAGACTTTCTAGATTCTGCCACTGACCTTTAGGCCTTCCCCGTGCAAATGTGCGGAACAGATTTGCCATGGGCCCTAGTCTTTAGCTGGACTTGTGCAGGACATTGCTATAGGATTCAGGCCCTTAGCTGGATTCTTTTGGTCTTTAGTGTGTGGACAGATTTCCTGCATTCTCTTTGCATATGACTCTGGGTGACTATTATAAAATAATCCTTGGGGGCTGGGGATTTAGCTCAACGGCAAAGCGCCTGCCTGGCAAGCGCAAGGTCGTGAGTTCAGTTCCCGGTACTGGAGAAAAATAAAAAAAAAATAAAAATTAAAAAAAAAAAATCCTATAAATTATGTGCCCTGCATTGTTTCCCTTGCAAGCTCTGCCTACAACAGGTATTAAGCTGCAATTGCCTGTTAGCAACTACTAAGGTTCAGACATTCAGGTTCATTTGCTCACCGCCGAGCAAATCAAAAGAAGCTATTTATAAAATTAAAAAGGAAAATTTATTCAAAACTAGCTCTAAGGAGATAGAGGGGCCTGGTTGCCTCAGATTACCACCTCACTGAGTAGAGATGTGTTAGGGTCTTTTATAGCAAGGAACAGCAGGGAGAGGAACACAACGAGGCAATAGACAAACTTCCTTTGCCACTGTCTCATTCATCTACCAGTGTTTCTTGAAATCATCTTCCAAATAAACTATTTCCTCACGGTATGATTCTGAGAGAATTTAGACAAAGGCACAGAGTCTCTGGGAGCTAACAGACCAACCCAAGTTCCCATAACTAGTTAATAGTGGAGCTCTTTGAGATACAAATCTGTTATCTTTTTCAGGTGCAGATGA
Organism: Chinchilla lanigera; assembly: GCF_000276665.1. NCBI lineage: Eukaryota > Metazoa > Chordata > Mammalia > Rodentia > Chinchillidae > Chinchilla > Chinchilla lanigera. The sequence goes on along the minus strand of NW_004955425.1, from coordinate 11,774,614 downwards.
AGTGAATTCACTTTAATAACCCTCATTTGTATAGTGAAATGTATAATTTGCATAGATTCTGGAGAATGAGATTTATATATGTGTAAGTAATCAAATGCAGACAAAATTTTAATATAAAAAGTACAAAGTAAGTTGGATGTGGAGATGCACACCTATAATCTCAGCACTCTGAGAGGTGAGGTAGGAGGAATTTAAATTTGAGCCCAGCCTGGGCAATTTGGTGACTTAGGGAGACCCTGTCTCAAAGTAAAAAGTAAAAAACAGATCTTGAGATGTAGTTTACTATAAAGCCACTGTATTCAGTACCCAGTACCAAAAAAAAAGTAAAAAAAGTTTTAGACTCTAAAATTACTATTTTCTATAATTTAAGGCAAATTATATTTTTAAAGATAAATAAAAACCAACTAAATCCACAAGATATGGGTTAGATACTCACACTTAGGACCCTGTGTTTTGTGTAGAGGAGACCAGTGAGACCAATCAAACAAATTGTCATTAATAAAAATATTGGTGAGTTGCTTAATATGAATTTAGCCCAAACAGTGGAATTATGACAGGAGGAAGCAGAGGATTTGCGTATTCACCCAATACATGTTTTTCACTTACAGTTTAGATCTAAAATGTCCCCTGTTGAAGGGGTGTACTTGGAAGGTGTTTGGATCAGGCGGGCACTGTGCTCATCAGTGTGCTCATTATTGAGTTCAATAGCCAGATGCGATGTTAGGAGGTGGTCTTGGGGGTGTGACCTGGAACGGTGTTTTCTGGCCCCTGGCTTCTCCCTTCCCTGTGTTTCCTGAGTGCACTATCCTTGATGAGTTGAGCACTTTTCCTCTGCCATGCTCCTTTGCCAGGCCACTTCTGCCTTGGAGCCAGCTGACCATGGACTGAAATCATGAACCAAAATTAACCTCTCCTTTACATTGTGGGTATCAGGAATTTTGTCCCAGCAATGAGAAAGTGATGAATACACTTATTAATTCCATGGTCTTTTTCAGGCTCTGAGACTTAATGAATGAGAGAGGAGAGACACAGTCCATACCTATCTAGAACTTCTGTTCTGTAGGAAGGTTCAGCAGCTGCAGGACCAGGAGCAATGATGGATACCAAGTGTCAATGATACGAGTGTTGTTTCTCATGGAAATAGGAGATCACTGAATCTAGGTTCAACAGGCCAGGGAAGACTTCCTTGGATAAGTGACAACTATATGAGGAGCTGAACAATACATAGGACTTATCCAGGGGAGTAGATGTCAAATGAGTCAAGGAGTAACCTAGTGAGAAGGGATGACATTGATGAAAACTCTATGGAAAAAATAAGCATGACCTAAGAAGGTACCAAAAGGGGTTCTATTTAATAAGAGTTAGGGCGGGTTGGGGTAGGGTAGGAGGTAGGAGAGTAGCAAAATATTAGGGTGATTTTAAGACATTTGCATCTCTTGGTATTTCACCTTCATCTTACTTTATGTTACATGCAATATTCATATTCCGTATGAGCTATCTACTAGAGCAGTTTGTGGAACCTGTACTGAGTAGCAGTTGAATGATTTGTGAATGCTTCAGGAAACGTTTGCTAAATGTTGCATTGATTATGTTTTGTTTTATATTGGTAAGACAATTTTTTAAATTCGAATTCAATTTTTTAAAGTCAAATATTTTCCAAAGTTTCCCTAGGTACTTCAGAAACTTGAAGATGTTTAAACATCATTATTGGCTTCACTGGACTCGAGGCAACCATCTCGCTGATCAAAGACCGGAAAGGAAAAGCCTTGCAGTGGTGTTAAATTACAGATTTTTTCGGTCTTAGCAGCAGCAGGAAAGAACACTTTGGAAACATCATTTGACTGCAATGTGCAGAGGGGAGAGTGTTGTTATGGGGGTTGAAAATGGAGATGTTAGGGAACCTGCTCTAAATTTCCAGGGGAAGGGGCTGGGGATTTAGCTCAGCGGCAAAAGCGCTTGCCTGGCAAGCGCAAGGTCGTGAGTTCGGTTCCTGGTACCGGAGAAAAACCAAAAAAAAAAAATAAAAAAAATAAAAAAATAAATTTCTAGGGGAAAATCCAGTGGACTTAGATTAATATAAAATTATGACAAAGAATATTGTGCTGGACAGGATATCCCATACCCACAAATTGAATGAAATTTAATTTGGCTCAGATTCTCAGGGGCTGCTGTCTATGGTTGCCTGGCTCTGAGGCAGAAACATCATGGTAGAATGGCACGGCAGAGCAAATCTGTTTAGTTCATGGTGGCCAAGAGGGAGAGCAGAGAAGCACAGCCAGAGAGGAAAGTGCCAGAGGTCAACATAGATCTAAGGTCGTGCCTCCACAATTCCCCAGATGCAGCAAGAAGTGTGCTCCATTCATGTCTCAGGCAGATCCCAAAGGTAATCAAGTCAATACTCTACCCTAACCACCACAGTGGCCCTTCAGGACAATGGTAAGAGGAGGTACCAGTGATTTAGTCTTTTGGAACATACTAAAGTTCTTGAAAAATATTTCATAAGACCCTTTAGTGGAGCCATTCATTAGGCTTGGTATAGCTGAATTATATGTCATGTCAGCATGAGACAAATACAAAAAGTTCACTGTGGCAGTTTGACTAATGGACCCATTAGCCAATTTGATCATGTCCTTAGGCCGACTATTGCTCTTAGGCCTTCAAAGGTAAGTTGGTCTAGTGGAGACTCAGGAGACTCAATAATTTGTCTTTATAAAATAATACATATTTACTAAGAAATCTCCTTTTCATTTCCATTTTTCTATTGCAAACCTTACATGATGGGTACAGTCTGTCTTCCTATTTTTGATGAAATGCGCCAGCTGTAAGAGCAATCCCAGGCAATGTGACTGCAATGCTCCCGTCTCCTTCCTGTGTGATAGAGCCCCTTGCTTACTGTCATGACTCAACAAAGAATATATCTATTGTGGTGCAACCCCTAAACAAACTACTACTTTTGTTAAATCTACCTTGAGGTTATGAGCCAAAGGAAAGCTTGCCTGCCTTATTTTTTTGTGTGTAAATAGGCGTTAGTTATTCACTATATTTGCAATTTTACTTCCAAATTTTCAAATTATGACAACTTCTGACATGTAATAATTATATAACTGTCTAAAATTCTAAGGAAATTGCAAATAACACTTATTTCATAACATATTTATTAAGAGCATAGCCGTATGCTACAAATTATATTATTAAAAATAGTTTCTGGATGCATTCCTTGTCCTATCAATGTTTATAATTTTTGGGGAAAAAGGATAAATTTGGACATAAAACAGAGGAAATTGACAAATATTTTATTAATGCCCTTGACATTGAAGAATTTTGGGGGATAATGTTTTACTGGGAGACATCTATTTGTTAGCATTTATTTACTATAAACACACTTTGAATCTAGTTAGCTGGTGATAATTTTTTTATTATCCTTTATTCAAGTATATTTAGTTTTTAGAAGTTATAGGAAAGTGGGCATGATACAATTCATATAAAATATTTTCAAACAAATATACCAAGCATTCTCAGAAATAAAAATAAGGTAAAATAGTTCACAGCTTTTTGAGTTCAGTATGCACAACTCAACCTCCTGTATACCCTTACGTTGGAATGTAACCTAGAACAATTTAAATAACTGCTCTATGATCTTTAATTTTATCATTTTGAAACAATGAATGTGTCTTGACACTCCTTTTAAATCTATGCATCCAAAATACACTTTCTGTGACCCTGTCAGACACTGGCTAAGCAAACAAAGAAAGTTCTTATCTACTACTTAATAAGACAGGAAAATATCTTCAACATTTAAGAAAAAATTAAAGTAACTGTGATTAAAATAGATCAGGCCCCATCATGATGTTAACTACTTCATTAACTAAGAAATTCAATTGAGCAATTTGATAAATTTGTGTTTTCATCACATTAATTTATCATTCCATCAATTAATTTTGGACTTTCTTTCTTTATCTTAGATAACTTATATAAGCCTGAAAATCAAAACGCATCAGCCATCATTTCCTGAAATGTCCTTTTACCCACTTGCCTAGAAGATATACTTCCAAGAAGCTGTGGGAAATTAAATTGGAAAGGAAAGTTCAGGCCATGTCACTAAGGGTAAGAAAGTGAGAGAAAGAATTCTATTCTGTGGGCATTGGGGTGTCTTTGAAGGTGTTTAGTGAGAGTAACTTGTTCTGACTGTAGAAGATTAATCTGACATTGGTGTCTAGAACCCATTGGACAGAAGAAAGAGTAGTGTGGTGTTTATTGTAATAGTCCAGATGAGAGGCAATGAACAAGGATGTGGCATAGGGAAGAAGAGGAGAAGTGTGGCCAGAAGCACTGCATTGGCTGATTGAATAAGCCAACTTGGCTAATTAGAATGAAAAATAGTGGTGAGGGGTGGGAATCAACATTACTTGGCTAGGGGATTAAAAATGATGCTGAAACATTGAAGGAAAAGGCAAGTAATTAAGAGACATGGAAAGTATTTTAAAAGTGCAAGGATGAAGAAGAAGCAGATTGGCAATTTAAATAAATTTATGTTAACAGGTTCAGAAAAAATTATATCTCAGGGTAATAGCAACAACTATGAACTTGCAGGGAATCAATATATTGGATGTGATTTCCAGTCTATCATGTATAATTTTCGGAGTGTCCTTTCGAGGTAGATTTGATTATCTGAATTTTACAAATTAAGAACTAAGCTCCCAGAGAAAAAGAAATCTTACTAAGCATTACCCAGCTTACTAGAGATTGAATAAAAATTAAAAGAAAAATCTATCTGATTTAAAGTTCTGTTCTCTATATCCCATGTTGTCTATTTTATTCTTGACAAGGCTTATGTATTTTTATCTATCAGCTTTGAAATAATTCGTAACAATTGAGATAATTATACAAAATTATGCTAAATTATTACCATCTTGTTAGCATGGTGCTAAATTATGCTAAATTATTCATAAGTTAAAATAAAATACTTTCATGTATGGATAAGTACAGAAAATAATATACCATATACCCATGTACTTATCATACAGACTTATTTTAATGTTTTACCATATTTAATTTTTTGAAAGAATTCCATCTATCTGAAAGCTCACATCTTACAATTTCAAGTTTTGTTTGTTTGTTTGTAAATACTCAGCAAGAAGTTTCATTATTCTCACTTTACTGATAAACTGAAGCTGTATGGGTTGTGTACATGTATAACTTGCTCAAAGGTCTATAGACAGTCCAAAGTGGGAGCTAGGTTAATTCAGAAGTAGATCTTCTTTGTATTACAGCAAATGCCTTTTGGAAATGGGTCAATTACCTAGAAATTGCCTAATATTTCACATTTCAAAAACAGGAAAATTTGAACACTAGAAATTACTACTCATAGGCTTGATGTTGATTCAGGCACTTAAATTGATTATTAAAGAATTTGTAAGCATTTACAAAAGAAAGAAGAAATTAACAAAAATCAACATTGGCTTATACAAATAGGTAAATAGGTAATGTTAAACCTGATGTCACAGGGGAGAAAATAACACACTGAATTGCTTATAACAGGATTTTCTGGGTTTATACCTAGAATGTTTGGCAATTAAGGTTCAAGCATCTCAAAGATTTTCTTCAGTGCTATGTGCTATGGTCAGATCTCATCCTCTGTTTTGAAAGTTTAATCTACAGCAATATTCTCAAAGCTTCTATACCTGTGACATATTTCCAAATATAGAATTTTTGATAACATGATTGAAATAACTACATGACAGCTGTAGTTACTGGACTTTGCACTGGTTTCTCCCCTTTCCTGGTTGTTTTAGAATAGGCTCATTAGAGTAGAAATACTGAATGCTCCGCTTGCTTTTCCATTTCATGTGTACCTATGAGGCAACTAGGTACTGGATCTCCGGTACTGGCTTGAAGTTACCCGTGCCATTGAGTACTGCATATAAATGTATAAATTCTTTGGCAGCTGAAGACTTTCAGCTTTTTGCTGCATTTGACAGGCACAGAGAGATGTTTTCAACCTGTTTTGTTGCAAAAACAAATTTTGATGGAAATCAAAGTTTTTCATGATCAGACCATCGTACATTGAAATTGGAAACTAATCATAAAAAACCACAAAAACACATAGAAATTTAATTAAACCCTCCTGAACCACCTATGAGTCACAGATGAAATTAAGAAAGAAATTAGACATTTTCTACAATTAAATGACAATGCCAATAAAACATACCAGAACTTATGGGACACAATGAAAGCAGTGCTATGAGGGAAATTTATAGCAGTGAATTCCCATGGTAGGAAATCAGAGGAAACTTAAATATGTTTTTTTTTAATATACAGTGGAATACTACTCAGCCATAAAGAAGAATAAACTTGAGACATTTCTAGGTAAATGGATCCATCTTGAGACCATACATTTAAGTGAAATAAATCAGGCACACATATAAATATCACACCATTTCTCTTGTGTGAGAAACCAAAAGTGTAAATAGGAACCAAAATATATAATAGATATGAAATAGGAAGAAAACGGTCCATGGGAAAGGGAACTAGTGAGGGGGAAGGAGGAAGTAAGGAAGGGCAAAGAAAAAAAAAGAGAAGAGAAAGAAAAAGTGGAAACAATGCTTTTGTAAATAAGGGGGGGAAGAAGGGGGTGGGGAGGGGAATGGGAATTAAAGAGCAAGCAAGGTATATCATGTACAGGTTCAAATTCCCTATGATGAATGTGATTGCTGTGTATATCCAAAGTATACCAGTAAAATTAATTAATTAAAAAAGTTTTTCTTGGTATACCTCTTAAGACTTCATAGTACACTGTTGTAGCAAGGCTCACTGATAGGAAAATATTGACCTATAATGTGACTAAAGCTGCAGAATAGAGGGCACACAAACTTTTCCACTTAGATAACATAAGAAAATAAGTGGCGATATCTATAATTCTTCAGGTAAAAGAACAAAGCTTGAGTTGAAGCAAATGTATGTCCACGCAGATATACTGAGCAAAATCAAATAATTCAGATACTAAATGGAGAAAGATTTAGTTAAAAGCAAGTTATAAAAATCTATTCGACTACATGTGAAATAAATTCCTGTTAACAGAAGTGCAAGTCCTCAATCAAGTAATAAAGAATTCACCTATGCCCTAGTGTATCTGATCTCGGGTCCATGTCCTGTTTGAGATTCAGGAAGTGGAAGTGTGACAGATGACAGAGGAAGGAATTCAAAGGAGTGGGGCAAACAGATTGTTGGATGGTAACTGGAGGGTCCAGGGTTTTACGGTCTGTATTGTTAAGGGAGACTTATTGAAGGGGGCAGGAATTAGAGTTCTGAGGAATGCTGCCAGTGGGTGCATTATGGTCCGTGTTTTCAATTTTGTGGGAG
>NW_004955425.1:11724403-11762012 GCF_000276665.1 Chinchilla lanigera | reverse complement strand
TTTACTAAAAATGAATGAATACAATTTATTTAGATCATTTAGAATATCATGTGAATTTAAGTAGAAATATAGACAGATTTCCAATAATTTCAAAGAAGTATACTAAATTATAATCTTATGACCTACAGATTAATTTATAGCTAATTTAATATCATATCTGTGATTAGAAGCCTAACTTGAATGATTATCATGTCCTTGTCTTTAGAGATGGCATTGCATAAAAGGACTAGCCCTGATTTCTTAAGCCCTAGTTTAAAAGAAGTGAAGAAGATTTGGAGTCTAAATACTATCTTTTTTTTCCAGTTGAAATAAGAGGGAAAAAGAAGAAAAAAAAAATGAAATAAGAGAAAATTCCAGTTGATTTCTATTTAAAATTAAGTAGATGTCTATTGTGAAATTAGGCTCACTGTTTCATGCTATAAGGACTCCTTTAGAACTAATCATAGATCCTGTCAGATATGCAAAGCTAGCTCTCCCTTTTAATTTCCTTTAATTCTTGCGTTAGAATTGGTACCATTATGCTAGAGTAGGGAACTACAGCACAGGACTCACTCAGGTTTCTCTTGCTCCTTCTACATCTCTAATAGCTGCCAGCAGGGGGCTCTACTCGCCCCTCAGCCGGGGAAGCTCCACTAAGACACAAGCTTCCTTGATCAACTCGGCTAGAAAGGTGAGCTTGCATCAACTGTAACAGCTACTGCCCGGAACAGACACTTCTGCTTCCACTGAAATGGAAATAAATAGTCATTCATAACTCCAGGGGCAGGGAAAAGCAGTTATGTACCTGTATGTCCCTGGTAAAGAGAGGGTACCTGGGGAATGGTACAGCGGTGAGAGGTTGCTGGTGTGCCACAAATGTAAGTCACTGGCAACAAAGGAAAAAAGAAATGGCAGAGATTTAAGATTTATGATAAAGTGGCCTCAGTTGAATAGACATAGTTATTTGCATAAACTGTGGCTTTTTAATTGTAGGTTGTATTAGATAGGTAATCAGGAGATAATGACCTTATCTTTCTCCCTGTTAGTGGGTGGAATGGTCAGAGCAAGGGCAGATTTGCAGGATGGGTCAAAAGAGTAGACAGCAGAGCACAAGCTGGGTGCTCTGAGGCAAATGAGAGTGAACTCAGGGTTGTGAGTGATTAAGCAAGTAGTGGAATTAGAGCCAGGTGCTTCGACTTTGAATTGGTTTAAGTGAGAGGAGCAGAATGGGTCTTGGGGAATGAGGATGAAGCTCCTTAGAGGCCCTTCTGTTTGGTAGGACAGGGAATGCTGTTCAGGGAGGGTGGATGGTACAGAGGCATGCTGGAGGCAGGTCTGGGACCCCAGGGCAGGCAGGCGTCTAGTCCGCTGGTGGATGTCAATGGGAAGAGGGCCGAACGCATTCCCATACCCTGTTGACAGAATGCAGAGTTCACAGAGAGACTGTGCAATTGAAGACGTGTCTTTGAAAGGATGTGTTGAACAGAAGTGCTTAGTAATCAGTCAGTAAATACCACGCTTAGTACAGTGTTTTACCCCTTTTAGGATTCATTTCATGAGAGGTAAGGATGCGATTTCTTGGTGACTGCTGCTCAGCAAATTTGATTCGAAAAGTGGAACCATGATAATTTAATGTGCACAAGGAGTGTCCCTGGGAAGTCAGCCAGAGTTCTTCAAATTCTGGCATGTGCTCACCGGTATACTGTTTATGTGTACTAGAAGCTTTAGATAAAATGACACACTTAATAAGGTGGGGCTGGGGTGATGAAATAAATTTATCTCATTAATGCAGCATTTTATTAACATTGAATTAGACTCTTGACATGGAGCCTTAAGCCAGTTGAGATCTGCAATAAAATAGAACAGGTCAAAGTAATTATCACAGTTAACATGAGGCATTATGCAGTCTATCATTTTAATTAAAAATTTTTGTTTGTGGTACTGGGGATTGAACCCAGGGTTTTGTGCATGCTAGGCAAGGGCTCTAGTACTGAGCTACATCCCTAGGCCTTCAGTAAATCATTTTAAGCTGTGTTTTTCATCCCTCTGATTACGTATACATGAGAACAAGGAACTTTGTTTTATATACATATTATACGGCATGCTGTAAGAACACTGGGGATATAAGATGGTATATTGTTGCTTTTCTGACTTGCCATTGTTAAGGCTAATTTCCTTGAGCCAGGCAGCGTTAACTGACTGGAGACAGCAGGAGAGAAGATCGCAGAACCCATTGGAGAACATTAACTCTCGGGTGAAAACACCAGCACACGAATTTTAGTTCTAAATAATGGTGGAAACAGCACCATTATTGCCATTTTACTGTTTGTGAAATGGAGACTTTAATTCAGAAGAAAGCTTTTGGATGTCTTGCCCCTTAAGCACACTGTCCCTCACAAAACAGGAGACGTTTTGTTGCTAAGAACAGCATCTGTATGGTGATACTACAGCTGGACTTTTCACATGATTTCTTAAAGAGACTTTTGCATTGTGTAAACTTTTGTTTGAAAACTGAACTATCTTAATCTGATAACTTGATCTTCTCTCAAATTTTAGGGTTGGGGATTTAGCTCAGTGGCGCAGCCCCTGACTGGCAAGTGTGAGGTCCTGAGTTTGATTCCTGGTGCCAAACAAACAAACAAATGAACAAATTTTAACTTATTCATTAGACAATTTTTTATTAATGCTACAACATAATTGCTTTTAATTTTCTTCACACCTTTTAAGAACACAATTTATTTGATATGCATTATTAATAAACTGCTTTTTGTTCAGTAATGGCTAACAAAAGAGTTGATTTCGCTCCATGTCGTGTTTCTAATAATCTTTGTTCAGAACTGTGTTATACTGTGTTAGGTTGGAAGGTTTCAGAGTCAGTGTAATTACAGGGTACAGCACTGCGAACATCTGACTCTGTACATTGTTTTCTGTCCAGTTGTCTTTCTATTTGTTTTCATTAGTGTATGTGTGCGGTACCTACAGTTCACACTCCTTGTGTGGACTTGGTACATGTAGGTGACACATCTACACTTTTTTCCTTCTCCTTTGTCTCCTCTCCTTCTATTGATCTCCTTCCTGTCTGAGAAAGACCTATCTTCCTACTTCCTATTGTCTTTTATTTTGCTCTTTATTTATGCTTCGAGTTTCTCGTATAAGAGAAACCATAGGATAGTCAAGCATGTGTGTCTTATTTCTCTTAAAATTATGGTTTCAAGGTTCATCCATTTTCCTACAAATGGCTCAAGTTTTTCTTTGTGGCAGAGTAGTCCTCCACGGTGTACATATTCCATTCTTCATCCAGTGACCTGTTGGTGGACATTTATGCCAGTTCCAAGACCTAGCTATTATGAATTGTGCTATTATAAACATGAGTGTGAATGTTTCACCATAATATGTTTTTACATTCTGTTTTTTCTTTTTTTTGTCTTTTTGAGACAGGATTTCATTATGCAGTTTAGGTTGGTCTTGAGCTCACTTTGTAGCCCAGGCTGGCCTCGAACTCACAATGATCCTCCTGCCTCAGCCTACAAAGTTTTTTGATTACAGTTGTGTGCCACTATGCCTGGCTGTTTTTACATTCCTAAAAAGAAGGCTTCTTTATGTTGATACATCAGGTACTTGGTACATCATCCTCTTACTTAGCTGTGTCCCACATGGTGGTGTTAGGAATCGAATCCATAGCTTCACATACATTAAGCAGTCACTTTATTATGAGGTATTCCCCTTTCCCTCATCTTATGAATAGCTCATGATACACATTTTAACTTCTTATTATAGTCCCTTATTTACTCTAAATTGGTTTAAAGTTTTATGGCAGTATTTTAACACACACTGAATGTTATCTTATTGTCATATATGGGACATAAATAATTTTAGTAGTTATTTAAAAATTTAGTAAAATGCAACAAACCTCCTTGTTATACTTGAGGTTTGGTTTTTCTTCTGGGAGGCCAGCGGTGGTGAAGTGATTTTCCCTGTGCCGTGAATCAGGAAGGCTCCTTGTTGAACTCTGGAGACTGGACAGACAGGAGCTGATCTGGACCAGAGACCCGGCTGCAGGGCTGACTTCTGCCTCTGTCTAGAAAGGTGATTAACAGTGTCATCAATCTTTTAAGGAGTTGCAGAGGAAAAGTTTCAAAATCATGGTCCCTAATGCATAAAAAGCCTGAATATTTTCAGCATCATCTATTTTAGTTTTGCAGAGAATATTAATGTGATGGTAAAAAGAAAATTTAAATTGCTAGTATAATGTAGTTATTTCCAGCAATTTTTATTTAAACCAAAGTCCGTGGTGCCTTACAGGGTTTTACATTTTTCATGGTTATTACTAGTAGCATCTCATCACTGGGAACAGAAATTGGAGAGTGGGAAGATGTGCATGAGGAAAAGAAGAGGGTAATGCATTTGAAGTGGGGGTCAGGTGTTAAATTGGGATTTCCCTGCAGTTCCATTAGGCATGAAAGTTGCAGTTTACTATCCTCCCATCTCCTCTGTGTGGTTATCTTCTGAACAGTGTTTTAGGAAACAATCTATGTGGCACCTCTCCCAGGAACCCTTCCATGATTTTTAGGACTAAGGTAATATTTGTAATCATACGAAACCATAAATATTTTGTTTCCCCTCATCCTCCATAGTGCACCGCACTGAGTTATACTTTAATTTCTTGTTTTCCTGACATCCACTTCCTTAGGCAGGAATGGTATCCTCATCAGTGTTAAGTCCCTGGTTGTTGCATAAAAATTTCTCAACGAATGCATGATTGTAATTCAACCTGGAAGAACTGACTGGATTATGTGCACTGAAGCCCATTTAAGATACTGAAACACATTTATTTTCTTTTATGTTTTTTGAGATAGGGTCTCACTATGTAGCCCAGGCTGGCCTTGAACTCACAGCAATCCTCCTGCCTCAGCCTCCCACCTGCTGGGATTACAGGCGTGTGTCACCATGCCTGGCTGTGAAGTACATTTAAAATGACTGCTGCATTGGAGAAAAAGAAAGTGTGACTGAGATTCAAAGTGAGAACATTTGCAAAAGAATTTTCCTCTTTATGTTTCTATATTTTAGAGTTGAAGAAGGTATTCTTGGTTAAAAATCAGCATTTCTGGGTTCTAATTCTCTTTTTCAATGGTGATGTTGGAGAAGTCTCCTAACCACATTATCAGTCCCTACCTTTGTAAAAACGAGGACTTTAACTTGAATTCCAGGGCTTCTTTGAGCATGATGCACTGTTATTACATGAAAAGCAATTTTACACCAGTAAAAAGTGTAGGAATTAATATAAATGAGTTTCCTTTACAGGTGATGGTTACTTTGTTTTATCAAATGTTTATAAACTCTAGTGGAAGCAGAAAACATCAAAAACCTTCCTATTTGTGACCAAATGAGGTACTGATGCTCATTTTATATTACTGTCAGAAATTCAAAAGTGGAAATCATGACTGAACTGTTCCTGCAGCATAGATGTAAAGACTTCTGGTGGAGGAAGTTTCCATAGGCACTGAATTTCAGACCAAGTTGAGATGGGGCTAACAGCTACTATAGGTAAATCACCACCGACCAGAGGAGGTAAAACAGGTGTAACTGCTGCTGTAACAGAAAACCAACAATCCTGTAGCTTAAAGGGCAAATACGTTATTCCATCTCCCTCGTATTTGTCTTGGAATGGTATAGGGCAGTTTCTTCCACTCAGGATAGCTCATCATCTTGTTGACTAAGCCTGTGTTTCTGGTTCCTACTGAGGCATGGGTGGGGTAGATGGAGAGAGATGATAGAGGGAAGCTCATGTGTAACGTTTTAAGGTGTAGGCCTGGGAATGGTAATATCATTGTGGTCACAGTCCACACTTAGAGCAAAGAGGAAAATGTAGTCACTACCTGTGCTTTCAAGAAGAAAGGAGAGGGCTTGAAACTTCTATCAATTTTATTATGACTTTCAGTAGAAAAAAATGAAATGATCAAATATATTCAAATGCAATCTGAATTCATTGTACTTTTTTGACTTATTCATTGTCATATTACAAATATATATATATATACACTCAATAGCTTAAATATGTCTTTAACGTAACCATAGAGTAGGTCTGTGTAGCCCTGAAGATACTTTTGGAAAAGAATAGTTGAGAAAATGGAAAAGAGTACACAATATGTGGTTTCTTTCTTTGTTATTTTTTATTTTTTATAAAGGACTTGAACTCCAGGACTTGAACTCCAGACCTCATGCTTGCCAGGCAGGCATGATTCCACTGAGCTATATGCCCTGCCTGAGTGTACAACATGTAGTTAAACTAGTAAGTTATACAAAAAGTTATGAAACAAAATAATTTGTTTATAAATATTTGGGTAAGCATAGCAAGAAAATTAGAAAGATAACGCTTACAATGTTATTATTCATTATCTTTGGGGGAGGATTTAAATGATATAAAAATTTATTCATATTTCCTAAATTTTCTCCATTGGACATATATAAAACAATCAGTAAGTGCTTGGAATTTGTAGTGCTCCAGAGGTTAATTTAGCCCCACTTCTGCTACTGATTCTGCTAGAATTAGTAATCTCTTTGGTCAAAAGCATCAAGGTAGATTTATGATCTCTCAAAAAATATACCAGAAAACCTGTCGTATAAAAATAAATGGTAATCATGCAATATGCTTCTCTTTCCCTGATAAAGAGCTATAAGAGTATATATTGTAACATATACATATAAAGTCTTATCAGAAAGCCCATAAAAGCACATAAATGTCTTACTTCCCCAAATCAGTGGAGTAGATGTCTGAAATGAGAGCAGCATTTAAAGGAAGAGCCATTTTTACCTTATCTAAATGGCTCAGCTGTTTGAAAAATTCTGCCCTCCATTATTTAACTTCCTTGAGTTTGAGCTTTAGGGTACTTTTGGTCAAAACCAAATTAAACAAAGGAACAAACTAGATCACAGATAATTTTCATCTTTTCCTGATGATGGGGGTCCCCATACTTTTGGGGATCATTTTTCCACATGATTATGACAAGTAGTCATTATAACTTTTATTTTTCAATTAGGTTGAGTTCATTTTCATAAATAAACCAAAAGTAAAAACAGATTTTTCTTTAAAAAAAAAAAGGCTTGACATTATAAATGATATCCTCTTTTTATCGCCAGACTGTGATATGCCTGTTCAAAATATGCATAGAAGCACATGTATACTTTCAGTGTCCTTATGACTGAAATAACCTCACTGGTGATGTGCTCACTTGATGACCCTTCTGTTCTCTCAGCAGGTGCAGCAGTGTTCTGGGTGTAAGTAGGCTTGTTGTGCTTCCCTTCTTGGGCTCTCCATTTAGGACACTCCTGCTGGGTTTTAGCCATGGTTCCTTGCTGGCATCACTGAGCCATTACCCCTTAGGCAAGGATCTCTTTTTGCCATAGCCAGGTGATGGGGTGAGTTAGCCTTTCCTGTATTTTTACTTCCTGATTTCATTAGTCTCATTGGACTACTTTGGGGATATGTTGAACACTGGCTTTATGTTTGTGTCAGAATTTACCCAAAGCCTAAAGGATAGTGCATGTAGCTTAGGTTTTAGGAAGCTGAATAACTGTAGAGGACTTTAATATCATGCAGATGTTCTTGGTAGCACACCACAAATGGTGCAGGCCATAAAGGGTTCTCCAAAGCTTCCCTCGCTTGTTCATTTCAGTTTTATGTTCAGAGAGCAGGAGTGGTACAGAACATACTTCAGCATTTTGAGTCGTGGCTGTGGGAAATAATGGGTGTGTTTTATTATTATTTAGCCATAGACAAACTGCATGGTGTGGAAGACATTTTGGAACTGCCTTATATTCAAAACTTCTGGAATAATAACAATAATAATTACATGCTTAAAAACCTACTAGAGACAAATAGCTTTAGTTGTGCAATTTCCAATGAACAAAACTTTCATATCTCTGAACCAGTTGGTTGACCAACACCAAGATAGAAGTTTATTTTGAACAACCAGTACTAGGCTTACAGAAAGTAGTTCGTTTTTTTCCACAACATTCTGACATTGTTTACGTGGGCAGATATTTGTTATGCAAAGCTTGCTTGATCCTCCTACCATTCTACCCTATGAGAAAAATACTAATATGGGTAGATGTGCAATGAAAGTTCAATTGCATATAGAGATTTGGAGATAATTTTAATTATCTTGAAACTCAAGTTCATAGCTTCATTGCTATATTTTCCTATTTGAGAATTAAGCACAACTCTTCCTCAAGCGATTGCATGAAACAGCAAGGACCTGAAAGTATATTAAAAATAAGTAGAGGACTTGAAGTTGCTTTGAAAAACAGAAAGCAATTTTTGCAAGCAGTACGCAGAGACTTTGTTTGTGGACTGCATTATAAAAATTGAATCATAACTGTATTAATGAGGATTCTCCAGAGAAAAAGAATAAAAGTTCCTGGCTGAAGATCTGAGAACCAGGAGAGCCAATGGGGTAGTTCCTAAGTAGAGCTGGTCAGCTGTAGACTACCAGGGGGAGTGATTTTTCAGTTGGAGTAGAAAGGCAGAAAAAAAGTTGATGTGCTAAACCTTCTGTGTCTGTGAGGTCCATATTCATGCATTTAACAAACTGGATAGAAAATATTTGAAAATTGGGTTTATACTGAAAATTTGGGTTTATATTGAACAAATATAGATTTTTTTCTTTGTTCTGATTCACTAAACAATACAATGTAACAACTATTTACATAGCATTTACACTGTATTAGGTATTAAAAATCTAGAGATGATTGAAATTATAGGGAAGGATGTGCATTATTTATATACAAATATGATACCATGTTATAGAATGAGTGGCCTTAGACCTCCATATCTGCATGAGGTCCTAGAACTAGTGCTCTATGGATATTGAGTGGTAGTTGCATTATATTAATAACAGTATAGTATTATAAATAGTTAAACATTATTTATAATATTTAGATAGAAGTTTAGATATAATCTTAGAAGTTATTCTTCAATAATATTCAGTTTCAGTGTGTTCTGGGTTACATTTTGATTTAAGTGTTCTGCAATCTGGCATTTGATTGAAATATACTTTTGTTGTCATGTACACTTTTTCCTTGAAGATTGGGGCAACTTCGGAATTAGGGCATTACACTGTAAGAATTTCTGGTTAAAGTCTTGGCAAATTTAGTCTTTTCTTTGGACCCAGAAAGATAGTCCTCAGGGGCATGCCCCTCACTCCTGACCTGGCTTTCTGGCCAGGGCTACATTATTAATGCATAAAACATTTTATGTATTTATCTATCTTTTTGAGACAGGTTTTCACTATGCAGTTCTGGCTGACCTTGAACTCACTTTGTGGCCCAGGCTGGACTTGAACTCAGTAATCTTCCTGCCTCAGTCTCCTGAATGTTGGAATTAAAGGCATGAGCCGCCATACCAGGCCAGTACAAACATTTTAGAGCCAGATGGAAAGTAAGCATAATAAAAAGGAAAAAGAAGTTACCCTACTCCTAGAGGGTCTGATAGGGTCAGGGACCGAAGTGGTTAGTGAAATGCCTAAATTTCCCACAGGCATTTTTTAGCAGAGATGGAAAGAAGTTAAGCAGAGGGCTGTGTTGACACTGAAGAAGGGTGTCCCAGGGAGAGGAAAGGGCAGGCACAAAGCCTTGAGGGTGCCTGACCTGAGCCACAAACAGCAGAGAGGCCCATGTACTGGAGGAGCGAGGCTTGAAGTGGGAGGAGGAGGAGGAAATGGAGCCCGGAGGGTCTTGCTCAATGCCTGCTACTGATAGAGGGGAAGGAAACTCTCAAAGTGCTAGATGTCCAGGATGAGTTCATGTTCTCTAAAATCGAAGAATGAATTTTAGGAACAACAGCTGTTAAGAGCAGAATATATTTATTGGGGGAAAGAAAGATTTTGTCTGAGAGGGACAGAAGGGTCCCTAGAGGGTTGCCAAGGAACCTGTCTTTTCTAGGGATTTTCGTACAGCAAATCCACGGCACAAGGCAGGTCCAAGGTGGAAAACATGGGAATCGCTAGGTGGGCACGAGGTAGGACAAAACTATGGTCAACCAATAAGATTACATGTATAATTGCTCAGGTAAAATTGATTAAATTGGGATAAAATGGGGAAGTGAGTCACTTAGCAATGGGGCAAGAACACAGAACAGGGGCTCTTCCTGTAGGGCGTTGCGTCCGTGACTCTTCCTGCCTTTCTCAAGGTGATAGAGACCGATTAGAATATCAGTCCCTGATGTTTATCCTTAGGAATATGTGGGCACATTTGTTTCATCTTTTGCCGTGAGGTCTGGCCCACAGCGGAGGTGCTTGTGTCCCCCCCCACAAGGCATCTCATCTTCCACACTGGCTCCTTTGAGGGCTCAGCCCTGCCTGACTGCCTGTGATATTTCTCTCTACCTCAGTTGTCTACAACAGAAATGTTATTTTTGTCGCCCTCCTTATTCTTATGAGCAGATATTTTATAATCCTCAATCTGTTTAGCATCAAAATAGTCATTGTTTTTTTCCCCAGGAGTTTTATATGTAAATTTTTTCCATGGACTATTTTCCACATATATATGCTTCCATCTTACTTTTTTTTCCTTATTCTTTGCTTTAAGATTCACCACATGAAACGGGGAGTGGATAAATTGCATAATTATAATTCTGTCATTTTGATGGTATTTCTTCTTTTTATTAAGTTTATTGGTATAATTTAGATATACATAATGATCATATTCATCATAGGGAATTTGTTCCTGTATATGATATATCTTGATTCCTCTTTTTTCCCAATCCCCTTTTGTCCCTTCAACCCCTCTTTCCTCCCTTATTTACAGAGCTTTGTTTCCATTTTATCCTTCATTTATTGTTTTTTTCTTTCCCTTTCCTGCTTTCCCTCTCCCCCCTCTCTAGTTCCCTCAAAAAACTAGGATTAAAGGTTCCTTTTGGCCCAGCTATCCCCCTTCTGGGTATCTTCCCTGAACAATTAAAAATATCTACCACATGATAAATGCACACCCACGTTTACAGCAGCACAGTTTGTAATAGCTAAATCTTGGAAACAATCCAAGCTCATTAACCGAAGAATGGATAGGAAAGATTTTTTTTTTGTATAATGGAGCACTACTCAGCCATTGAGATATTTCTAGGTAAATGGATGCACCTTGAGACCATACTCTTAAGTAGAATAAGTTGGACACACATGTGTAAATATAGCATTGTTTCTCTGGTGTGAGAAACCAAAAATGCAAATAAGGACCAAAGTATATAATAGGTATTATGAAATAGTAAGAAATTATTGATGGTTTTCTCTGGCTTTAGAGTATTGTTGTCTTGCAAGTTTCATGTTTATTCACATGATCATATGTACTCAGATTGGAAAGTTTACAAAGCTACTATACCAACTTTGGGAGTTTGAATGGCTAGTTTTGCTAAAACATATTCAGTTAAATCAGTTTAAATTGGGCAATGCTACTTATATTTCTTATAAATCTATTGCTATTGGCTATCACTGTGGAAATCTTTGAGTTGTGTAATGCTTTTGAATTCCTACAAATATCAACTATGTAGAATTAGGAATATTTATGTTTTGACTTTTCTTCCTTGTTATAGATGCCCCTCTTTCTAAAATCAGGTGCTATACTCCTATAATTTTAAAGAAGAACTGTATCTGGGTAAAAACTAGGCCAGTTTGGGTCAACCAATGTTATCTCTGTTCCAAGAGGTAGCACGATCTCTTCGATATACATATTTGAATGTTTTACTGTTTTCTGACAGAGTCTTGGTCTCTGCTTTGGCCTGTGAGGGACTGGAGATCTGAAGATAGAGAAAGGAAGCAGGATTTTCACCACCTGCAGAGCTGAGAACGCTGAGAAAGAGCTGGTTGCTATTGCTAGGCCTCATTGATGTTTTTAAAGAATCAATTTCACTGTTGTATTGAGAACAGATGCTAAGAGACCTGGTAGAAACCAGTTATAAGACGTTTACAATAATCCAGTATATGATTATGGGGGATTACATGCAGGATATCTCTGTTTAGAACTATACAGATTCTCACTGTCTTTTAAAGGTGGAACCAGCGCTGTTAACTGATCAGTTGGATATAAGGCGTAAGAGAAATCCAGGAGCCAAGGATACTCCAGGCATATTGCTTATCAGTGAACAATAAATCATCCCCATACTTGGTTTAAACAATGCCATTCATTATCTCAGTTTCAAAGGATGAGGGATTTGTGTGCCACCGAAATGGGTCCTCTGGTTTGGCTCTGGGTCTCTGTCAAGGGTGCTCTCATGCCATGAGTCAACTTGAATCTGTTCTCCGTTACTGATGTGATTATTGGCAGGATTCAGTTTCTCAGAAGCTATTGGTCAGAGGTCCCTCTTTGTTCTGTACCTTGTAGGCCTTGTCCTAAAGCATATTGTAACATGGTAGCTTGCGTCATTAGAGGGAACAATGGAAAGGTTGCAGGGTGCCAAGACAGAGCGTGCTAGGCAGATGGATGTTTTGTATTACCTAGTCATTAAAGTGGCATCCAAACACTTTTACTGTGTTCTGTTCACTAGAAGGAAGTCATTAGGTCCATACTGTACTCAAGGGGAGGTGATTATATAAGGGCATAGATAGTTGGGGTAGAGATCATTGGAAGCAACATCAGAAGCTGTTCAACATGCTGGGACTTTAGCCTCAAGCATTAGACTGGTAGATATTTATTGAGGTGAGGAAGACTGCATTAGAATCCTCTCTGAGGGAGAGGCAGGGTGGGGTAAATTAGGTTTTAAAATTTTTTGATATGTTAAATTTGATAGGGTTATTAAACACTCAAGTTGGGTATATGTACAGCCTTACAGGGAGTTTATCTCTTGTCTGAG
The DNA here is from genome assembly GCF_000276665.1 of Chinchilla lanigera. NCBI lineage: Eukaryota > Metazoa > Chordata > Mammalia > Rodentia > Chinchillidae > Chinchilla > Chinchilla lanigera. The sequence goes on along the minus strand of NW_004955425.1, from coordinate 11,749,198 downwards.
CAAGAGATAAACAAATAGTATAGGGAGCCCTTCCCAGTCCTCATCATGGCCTATGAAGTTTATATTTGTAATCCCATGAAATGTGATTGGAATTGTAATGAGTTAATTCCAATCTACCACTTCCAGTGCAACTCTCAGAGTAAATAAACACACAATAATAGATGCCAAATGGTGAGGAGTCAGGGGGGTCGTGAGTCCAGCTGCAGTGATGGCTGTGCAGAACAAAGGCCTTTACCCAGAATTGAACCCAAATTTTATTCATTTGTAGAAAAGGGAGTGACTTGAGGATGAGTGACTGTGAGAGTGGTGGGAAGTATGTGAGTGCCATGAACTAGGCTAGGTAGGAGCCTTGAAATCACCTCTGCCATAGGCAGAGAGAAGGATATGCAGAGAAAGTAATCTGCCTAACACAACTGAGATAGTATCTAATGTTTTGGGGTCGGTGCTTCAGCTCTGATGTGAAGCCCCAGGAAGTCACAGCCTCTATCTGGAGGCTCAGTCCCTGCTGACAGCATGGAGCATTGGTTTTCCATCCTGCCTCATCCTGGCTCACATGTGGCAACAATGCAGAGTCCAGGGAAACACGCCTGTCATCTTCAAAGACTACCATAGCACGTTGGCCAGACTGATATGCATTGCTTAAAGCCAATTGAAGGGACAGGGAAAAGTCCTAGCCAGCTGTGTACATATCAATACGTGGAAGTAGGGTTGGGCTCAGCCAAAATGGAGGCAATTGCTCCTCCTTCAGTGAGAGTTACCCAGATGCTCCTCCACAAAATAGGAATCATCTCGAGTGATGCATCACCATACTCCCATGCCAATGCAAGCACACGTGTTTTATGAGGCAGTGTTGTGTTCTGCTTAGCAGCAAAAATCGCAACATCGTATAGATTGAATCCCTGCTCTATCATTTATCACTTGTTTGACCACAAGTAAGTTACTTAATCTTTTTTGTACCTCAGTATCCTCATTCATAAATTGTAAATAATAACAAATAAGACTGTAATGAGAATTGAATGAATACAAATATATAAAAACAACTCAGAATAAATCTTTACTCATAGTACGCTGTTTGTTGTAGTAATATTATAATCACTTTTAAAATGTACACATTTTAAGCAAAATGAGACCTTTGTTTCCATCTAGCAACATGCATAAAAATCCAGCAGAAAATGGTTTATCATATTTGCCAAATGTGATTTCTGATTGTTCTCCTATTTAACCTACTTATAGAACGAAGCTATTTGTCATGAAGGAGGCATTATGTCATAAAAATCAACAAATTAAAGACTTCAGAATAGAAGTTTCAAATATCTTTAAAGTACCCATTTAGAAAGAATTTATTTGCTCCAGTGATCACCAGAGTTTTGCTGCTCTTTGAGCTAGATTCTGAAAATACTAAATTTAAAAGAACATAGATTCTTGAATACTTGTGGCATCCACCTTTACAGAGTAGGTTAAAGATAAATTAGAATTCTCGTGATATCAGAGTTCAGAAGCAGTTTCAGAAGTGTAAGGAAAAGGTTAGTAGTAGTGCTTTTTTCTCCATTCCTAAGAGAAGAGAGGGGCATCACTGCTGGTGGGTGACTGAGTTTTGGACTTTGTTTTATGCTGTCAAAGAGCTGGCTTAAGTCCTGCATTGTCTTCCTAACGAAGGCCCCTTAACTAAGCCTCAGAGAAAGCTGAAAAATTAATCTTCAGTCATTTTCAAACTTCATTCTGAGAAGCAAGCTTAAGGGAGTCTCGGGGTATGTGCCTGGGAGAGACGAGTTATGGTGGCTGGGTGTTATATCCCTGTGCCATTATCTCAATAGTAACCTCTATTTTATATATTTGACTTCTGCTATATAAATTATGTTTAAGAAAATGTTCTTGAGCTTTGAAAAGGTTTAAAATTTATTACTATAAAATAAGTTTCTCTCAAAATGTTTTTCATTTCTGAGTCTGTAATTTAAACATCCTTAGAATTACAGACACTAATGTGCTTGGGATGAGTCTGGGGATTGGGCACAGAAGTGTCACATCTGAATTTATTTTTCATTTTTAGTGCTTTTTTATTTTAAAGAGAAAAGAACAAAAACAAAATAACAGAAACAAAGACAAAAACAAAACAATACAAAAACTATAAAAATGACACAGAATTTCAAAACAAGATAATAGGAAATCAACAATGGTTGTATTACTTATTGTTATCTTCAAAGTAGTTGCTCAGATTACCAGATATGGGTATACATGATTGATCAAACGATTAAACATTAACTGCTCCTTTCAATAAACCAATAGAAATTAATAGTACAATTATCTTAGCTATCCTGTGTATATATACATATATATTTTTTCCTTTCCTTCTTTCTTTCTTTTCTCCTACCCTCATCCCAGTTGTTCTTTCCTATTGAGTGGTTTCTTTCTGTTTCATAAAAGCTATTGTACCTTTCAGATTTTATTTACTCTTTCAGGTATAAAGAAAGATAAACTCAAGGCTTTTATAGGTAAATGGATGCAACTAGAGACCATAGTCATAAGTGAAATAAATCAGACCTGCATGTGTAAACACTGCATTGTCTCCCTAGTGTAAGAACACATCAGAGTTTTTTTACTTAGAAATTTTAGCACATTATGCTTGTTTTCTAATGTGTACTTTAAATCACGTGAAGAGTTAGGAGCTTTGTGGAAGAGGGAAGAAAAGATAGAACTGTGGGTCATTTAACATTGGAGAGTAGGAAACACCAAGACAGCTTACACTGAGAATACGTTTAATAGGGAAAATGTAGTGTGAAGTTGTAAATACTTGTGGGGTAACAGAGAGGTTAGTGGTAGGTTTGGCATCAGGTAGAGCATGACGCAGAGGTAGGTAAAAACATGCCTTTATTGCTGGTGTGGGAGGGTTATAGGAGACTGCAAGGACCCCCAAGGGAGGGGCAATTTGTGTTCGTTTATATAGAGGCAGATTAGGTAATATCGAGGGGGAGGTATGTATGGTGTCATGGCAGAATTGGATTGGTTGGGGTTGGTGCAAGCAAGAAAGGAAGTGGGAAGTTTATTTTGGAGTCTGAAGAAGAACCAGGAAGTGCATCCTGACAGGGCATGATGTGGCAGTTTTGACTGGGACCATTTTGGGTCGGGTGCCATTTTGGGATTCTGGGTATCTATCAGTTAGTATAAAGACTTACTAGCACAGAAATAAAAGGAAATCAAAACTAAACTTTACTTTAAAGTTGGGCTTTGTTTTGTTTTCCTAATGTTTGGGTCTAGAGTAATAGATCCCTGTGTGAGAAATGCAGGGCTTCATCTGACGAAATGATGTAGCCCTAGTTGACAGAGAAACCCAAAAGCACATGTGTGCTACAAAATGTGTGCTGTGCAGCTTGAATGTGCATCTTAAAGGGATTTGTGGTTGGCATTCTGGATTAAAATCAGCAGATCAAATATTGAGAGCAGATAACATTCAGGTTCTCTCCTTGTATATTTAGAGTTTTCTCATTGGGAGAAAGCTGGGGATGTTTTCTATACAACAATGAGATAAAGCCCACAAACATATTCCAAACTTGCTTGTTGAAAGAAGTAGTACCAGGGGCTGGGGATTTAGCTCAGCAGCACAGTGCCTGCCTGGCAAGCACAAGGTCATGAGTTCAATTCCCAGTACTGGAAAAAAACCAAAAAAAAAAAAAAAAAAATAGTACCAGTTATAGTCTAATCTCTACAACTTGTTTTTATCGGGAAATTAGTGTATAAAAAATTCATTGATGAAATTAGCTAACTTCTGTTTTACTTTCTAAAACTTAGGGCATATGTGAAAATGAGTTTGTTCTGTCATGTACAGTGGATGCTAGAAGATGACAAATAAAGAAATACCATGCATTTCCTTATTTTACACACATTTGGGCATTCTGTAGTTAATTCCATCTTCTACAAATTAAGGTAATGATACCTATTCTCTTATGTATCTCTTAGGGATTGCATGCTTATGACAAATTTTTCTATTTATCTGGTAGAAATAAATTCAGTTTCCCTACACATATCACTTGGATAAGGTGCAGATTTTACAGTGTGTGAGTTTATGCTGACATAGCTATGAATGGTTGGCAGGTCAGTATGGGGGATGCAGAGTTTCTTCCAATTTCTGCAGGCAGTTATATGAGCTTTGCGCTCTGGTCTGACAATTCCACTGAATGTGGATGCTGAACTTTGCCCCTAAGAGCAATGGCATCCCCAAAGAAAGCTTCAAGGAACCTTGCAAGGGACATGGATAGTTTAAGTAAATATTTTTCAAAGCCTGTTCACCTCCTTCAAGAAGAGTGAATTTTACCTGATTCATTGCAGGAACAAATACATCTCATTTCTCCAGCAGGAATAACCTTGTTTGCTCTTTAGTGCAGTCTTGTTGACATTAAACTACTTCAAGTAAATCTCTGGCTCCTGGGGATGTCAGATATAAGAATGAATTTTGGGACTCAAATCCTGCGTGTGACTTGAACAAGTCCTTCTAAATTTGTCAAGGAGGAAAGAAAGCAAGCTGATGAGCTTTACGTACTGCTCTTCCTGTGATGTATTGTAGGAAAAGTTCTACTATCCACACAGGGAATGAATCAGCATTTTATCCTCTGGTGTGAGTTTGGATTCAAAGTCTGTCGAAGTCCTGTGTATTAGTTTGGCCTCAGCCGTGGCATCATTGGGAAGTGGTGAGACCTTTAAAAGGTGGAGCCTAGAGGAAGAGAGATGATAGAAGCAATACAAAACTAGGCAGCAGGAGACAAATTCTTTTCAGATGAAAACTGCAGCTTCAGGACACAGTCTCAGTTTATTTTATTTTATCTTTTTCTCTTTGTCTTCCCAAACACAATAAGCCAGAACAATTCCCTTTCACCCAGAAATGTGTTAGGGATTCCCTTTTTAACTTGCAAATGGTCTTCTTTCACCTTAGACCAGATCACATTTTTCACCTTTAAATTAGGATTTTCTGTATGAATGGACCCTTATTTTATGGGCAGCCCATCCTCTCCTACCCACCAGATAAGACTGTAGATGATCACATTCCACAATTTCCACCACAGAAAGCAATGAACATTCCCAGCTCCCAGCTGTAGCACATCTCATTGCTCTTGACTGTGTCCTAAAATCTCTGCCTGATGCACCCTTCCCATACACCTCTCACTGAGACATTCTGAAAGTAATTCTTTTTCCGTGATCAGAGTTAAAAAAAAATCTACCCACTTATTCTACAAAAGTGTGGGTGAAGTTCCTTATTTCAGCTTTAGGGGCCTTTTCCGACCCAGCCCAGGGACATTTTCTCTTGGTGAGCCAGCCAGGAGTAAAAAAGGGGCACCTAGGATGGCAATATAGTATGCTCTGTAGTGTTTGCTGTCACTGAGCTATGGGCTCTGAAGTCCCTGGGAAAAAATGTGTACTGATACATAAAAACACCCAAGATAAGAGCCACTCGTTGCCTTTAACCAGAAAGGGGAAGTGGTATTCTCTATGACATGTAGCAGACTCATTATGTACTCCCTCAGGTCAATATACCTTGGGTCAGTTGCTCTGCTGGGAGACACATAAAACAAATGGCCCATCCAGGGTCTTGAACTAAGTTTCTCATGCAACTGGCATGGATAAACCAGACATGAGACTGTCAGGCTAGACCCCGAGTAGGGACTGAGACCACCAGGACAGGCAGGATTGAAGCAAACAGTGATATCTTTATTTCAGGTTGGGTGCAACCTGGCTAAGGGCGACAAAGCCATTGGCCCCGAACAAAGGAAGGGGCCTACTTTATAGACTATTTTAGGCATGGGAGGGGGTAATTCCACTGAGGAAGGTGGAAAATTTAAATTTCTCAAGGGTGGGCCTGGGGATTTAGCTTAGTGGCATAGTGCCTGCCTGGCAAGCGGGAGGTCGTGAGTTCGATTCCCGGTACAGGGGAGAGGGGAGGGGAACAAAACAAAACAAAACAAAACAAATAAATTTCTCAAGGGTGACTGGTGGGTCTGCTGCCTCTAGGGGGGGAAGTGCAGGAGGACATCTGCATGTTGCTGATTTACAGCGTGGCATTCTGTAGACTTAGGAGGTTTCCTGTAAGCCTGAGGACTGGGACTGGGAACCATCCTGATAAACAGATTTACTTTAGTCTCTCAAGCTGAGTGAGGGGCTCTCTGTTTGAGCAGACTTGTTGTCAGAGTTTTTCTCTTCAAGTTGGGCGGGGTACAATGTGAGGGACCTAACAGAGAAGTCATGGAAAAGACTGGCCTTTGGAATGGTACCAAAAGGAAGCAATCTTCTTAAATCACACACATATTTGGGTCCTAAGCCCTTATGTAAAAAAAAGATGCTCAAAACTGCTGTTTTTGATCTTTTTCTATCCCTTGCTCCCTTCAGAAATGAAGGGCATAAGCTCAGTCCACCTGACGCTGTGAGTCCCCTCTGTGTGGCTGGGAACATGTCCTAAGCCATGCAGATTCAAGTGGTTGTTCAGGTGATACCTGACATTGTCCTGAGACTTGGTAAATCTATGGACTCAAACAGAAACCTCCCACTGGTTTTCTTTTTTTCCTTTTTCTCCCCTAAGAAAAAAGGAATTAAGATGTGCTATGTACATGTCCCTACTCTGCACAAAGAGTGTGAACATGATGTACTGCAAACATGTAATGGGCGAAATAAATGGATAACGTTAAAACAAAAGAAAACCTCAATTTACTTCTTGTCCTTGCCTTCCCACTCAATCTTTCATCTGTCAGAAAATTCAAAACCTTTAACTTTTTCTGATATTAGTTGTCAGGGAAAGTATTAATTTGTATTATTTTGTCTTGAGACCTTCTATCACTTTAAATGTTCTTGCTTTGATTTGTTTATGTTTGTGATACTGGTATGCTGCTAGTGTTCTATTTCTTTGTCTCTCACTACTCTCTTTAAAATAAAAAAATATATTTAATGTATACAAAATAGTAATAAATGCTCTCTTTTAAACAATATGTATTACATCTAGACATAAAATGATAAAAAATTTTGACATTTTTAAGTTTGGTCTTGCTGTTTAAAACTTTATATCTATTTGCTTTGATTAAAAACATTTTGTTATATAAATGAGAAATATATATTGGGTAATAAGTCTATTAGCACGGTTTCCTAATAGAGCTCTAAAAATATCCTTTAAGTTTAGCCTGTGCAGTTATACCCTATAGATCTACTAAAAGAATCTAAATTTTGCCTTAAGAGTAAAAACTAAGTACATATATGTAAAGATTTCTATATAACTGTCAGGCTAATTATTACTAACCTCGTGGTATATTGAATGTGTTTGTATTTCCCAAGTATACAGGCCTTCTATAGTGCAGAATTTAAAGAGAAAAATCACACTGACCAGCCCTCTGGACTAAAGTTGTTTGTGATGATGGACTTTGTCAGGTTTGCATTTCTGTGATTGTTACATAATTGTGTTATGATAGTTAGATGTGCCTAAACAATATGCAGTTCACACTGCAAAACTTTATAAACATTATCTGTTAACATTCTTGAGAAATTTGACTTCTAAGACAACCATGATTGGTAAAAAATATATAACAGTGTTTTGACAATGCTTTATATAGTAAAATCTTGGTTTATGAGAATAATTTGTTCTGTTCCTAATCCAAAGCATTTGTACATTAAAGCTAATGAGAGATGAGAGAGACCAGTTGTAGTCATGTGACATTTAGTGTGACTTACTACTTGTATTGCAAGATAGCCTTTCTTTATCAGGTGAAAATTTCTTAGAAATGTTTGTTCATCTTGTAGGATACTCATGGACCAAGTTACTCACAATCAAAGGCTTGACACATTTTAGGGTACTTCATATCTAGATAAAATTATGATATCCGTACCTGTTGCTCCAACTTTAATCCCAGTGTACAGACCCCCTGACTGTTCAACAACTGAAGATTGGGAACCAAGGCTAAAAAGGTAACTGATCTAAGAGGACAGCCAATGTTTTGGTTCTTGTCCTGTGGGTCATCCAGGACCCAGAATGTGAGAGGACCCATATTTGGATCTTACACCTTTGGTGAGTCATCCTACCTCCTGAACAGGAAGATCATTGGACCCCCCAAGGATAAGAGTCAGCCAATGTGCATTGTGATAAAGGAGCATCACTAAAGAGAGAAATGTCCCCCATTCTTCCAAAGGAAGCCATGTGGTCAAGCAAAAACCATGACCTACCCTAATAGATGACACAACTGGCAAAGAAAAACATCCAAAGAACTAAGAGGCTCTACACGTGGCCCCCAAAGCAATGCCTCTCTGAGATCCAGGGTCAGTTTGCCAGACAGCTTCTCTCTTTTCTCTGCATTGTAGTGTTTCTCTTCCTTCTCTAAGGAAGAAAGGAAGAAAGAGTAGTTTTTAGTTTTCCAGTCAGCTCCTTCCCAATTCCTGAAGATCTACTTGCTTTTCCTCTTCACCAACTTGCTATTTTCCTGGTGTCTCAATTCCAGGTCCCAGAGAGGTTATATTTTACTAACATTCTCCCCATTTACTCTTGTTCCTTGCTACGTTGTATGCTAGAAATATTTAGAGATATTTTAAATTAAGAAAAACTTACTCTAGTAAAAGACGCATTGCCATTAGTTCCTCTCAGTGTATCCCCATTGCTTTCAACACTCTCACGCCATCATTCCTGACCCTTTCTGAAGCAGTTCTGGAAGTCCTCTTTCACAAGTACCTTTAGCTGCACCGCTGTTTATAACACATTCTATCCAATAAAAACATGACACTGGGTCTTTATCTACTTTACTCACTGGCTTTCACAGAGCAACTTCTTGCTCTTCTTAAAAGTAAAACATGACCAGGAAGAGAATCCTTTTGAATCAGTTCAGGACATTGCAGGAGCCATGACGGTGCAACTAAAGATACTCATTTAAAAAAGGGATTCTAGAACTACTTCAGGATGTGGCAGGAATGGTGGGAAAAGTGTGTGTGAAGTGAAGAGGAATATGTCAAGGGGGAATTAATGGCAATGCATCTTTTACCATGATACATTTTTAAAAACGTAAACATTCAGTGTGCATTTTGATCTCACTTTGTAGCTCTTTAGGGTCTAGAAGAGAGTCAGTAACATATTAAAATGCTAAATAAGTTAACTATAGAGGCACTCCTATAATAGTACATTCTTTTTAAGGACAAATGTTTCTTATCAGTATCCCATAGGTAGGCAACTTATGTTTGTGACTGGAACAAAAATAGTAACAAATGAAATTTGGAATGTCACTGTTTTATTGACTCCTAAAGAAATACTGCATCTTGGCAAAGATCATCAATAGTGTTATTACCAAAAAGGCACATGCAGGTAGCACAATATGATTCTCCTGGTGTAGCTTACATAATCATTTATGATGTATTCTTACCAGATAAAACAAAGCAAAAGAAAAAAATGAAACAAAAAACAAAGGAAAAAACTAGTTTGATTCATATAAGCTTCCAAATTTAATCAGTGTTTTACAGGAAGCACAGCACAGAGGAGCAGGTTAAATAGCACTATTGTGATTTAATCAGCAAAATCTAGAATGAGGAGCTGCTTAGAACAAGTAATCCTCTGTCTTAAGTGAATTGAAAGGAAAAGAATCCAGGCACAGAGGTGCCTCCCTGTAATCCCAGCCCCCTTGATATGGAAACAAGAGAATCACAAGTTCAAACCCCGTCTGGGCAATTTAGTAATTTGGTAAGACCCTGCTTCAAAATCATAAAATGAAAAGCCCTAGCGATGTAGCTTAATGTGAAGGTCCTGGGTTCAATCCCCAGTACTGCCCCAGGCAAACAAACAAAGGAACAGGAAAAAGAAAATATATCTAATACGTTAAAGGCAGTTATGCCTATCATAATTAACCAAGTTGTGGGCTTTGATTCCTAGCAAGACTATTTTTTATGATTTTGATATAGAGGAAAAAAACACCCAAGCTGAAAGATATCTGGGACAAGTACGTGTTCTCTAAAATCAAAGAATGAATTTTAGGAACAACAGAGGGTAAGAGCAGAATATATTTATTAAGGGAAAGAAAGCTTCTGTCTGAAAGGGACAGCAGGGGGCCCAAGTGGGTTGCCCAGGAACCTGTCTTTTCTAGGGACTTTTATAGAGCAAATCCATGAGGTGAGGCGGGTCCAAGTAGAAAACATGGGAACTTGCTAGGAGGGCATGGGGTGGGGCAAAACTATTGGTGACCAATAAGATTACAAGTATAATTGTCCCGGTAAAATTGATTAAATTGGGATCAAATGGGGAAGTGAGTCACGTAGCAAGCCGGCATGAGTACAGCACAGGGGCCTTTCCTGCAGGGGCTTGGGCTAGTGACTCTTCCTGGCCTTGTCAAGGTGATCGCTACCTATTTAGAACATCGGTTCCTGAGGTCCATCCCTAGGAAAGTCTGTGGGTGCATCTGTTTAATCTTTTGTCCACAACTGACGGTGTCTGTCTCCCCACAGTTGCAAGGCATCTCATCTTCCGCACTGGCTCCTTCGAGGGCCTGGCCCTGTCTGACTGCCTGTAATATTTTTAATATTTCTATCTAACTCAGCTGCCTATAACAATTTCATCTTTCTTCATTCTTGTAAAATTACATTTTTTTGTTTCCAACTTCTCTTACTGTACTATAAAAACATAATCATTTCACTTACTGGTGGATTGCCATGTAATGTTCTAATACATGTGTCCATTTTGTAATGTTTAAGTCAGATTAAACACTCTCCTCAAAAATTCATTCCTTCTTCTGGCTTTTTGAAAAGTGCAGCCTATTCTTGTTATCCAGTCTCTCTACTATGCAGTAGCACCCTGGAAACTTTTCATTTCTATCTGTGACTTAGTAGCCATCAATCAGTCTTTCCCCATTTCTCCCTCACTTCTACACTTCCTAGTGTCCGGAAGCCATCATTCTACTCTTATCTTCTCTGACGTTAGCTTTTTAAGATCTCACACACCAGTGAGATGTTGTGGCGTTTGTCTTTCTCACTTATTTCATGTAACATAATCATGTTCAGTCCCCTCTATGTTACTGCAAATGACAGGATTTCATTCTTCCGTATAGAGAACAAGCCAACCATTGAAAATAATTTTGAGAACTCAGAAATATGAATGCTGACTGGATATTTGCTGTTACTGCGAACTTTTTATCCATTTTCTTGAAATGGGGAAGGCTGTCCTCGGGAGAGCTCTATGCTGTAAATGGGTTTGAAAGCAATTCAGGTAATAGTTTCAGCTTGGTCTTGGCTGACTGCAGAAAGTTTTTAGTGTTTTTCCATTACGCAGTGTCTTTTCACCTCTAGTATTACTTCTGTTACAGTTTACTTTCCCTGATAATGTGTTTTCCAGAGCTCTCTGCTAGTTTCTTCATAACACGTATTTTTCATCTTTTAATTTTAACTTTTCTCATTTTAGAGAAATACATTTCAAACTGGAACTGTTTGGATTTAGTTCTTTATCATTTTTTTCTGTTTTATCTTTTTATGGAAGTAAGTTTATTTGTATGCAAAACAATTAGTGACACATTAGAATTTACATATGCCATTCTAACAAGTGCTTTGTCTAATTCTTTCTTATCTTTTCACTTTCTTTTAGGTTTTTATTCTTTTTCCTTTTTTAGTAATTGGGAAGTTGGATATTTTTTATTCTAGTCTTAGTGGCTAGACAGTTATAACTAAGTGGCTAGACATGACATAATTTCTTAGCCTTTTATCGACTATTATAAATTCATAGTTTTACCTTTCTTCCAAATATTCAAAGGTTCTCTGACCATTTTACAATTTTCCTCTATTAGCATTTCTTATAATATACATTTGCTGTAAAATTTCTCTAATCTTCTGTCAGTTAGAAGATATCTTTGTTTACTTTTATTTTTGAAGAATAAATTCAGTGGCTATAAGATTCTAATGTGAGAGTTCTTTTTCCTTAGTATACTAAGAATGTTGTATATTCAGACAACTTTTGTACCTGGTCTGAAGTCAGGCACTTACATTTTATCATTTAAATCAAGGTCACAACCTGATTTGTTTTCCCTTTAGCTACTTTTAAGTTTTTCTCTCTTTGGTTTTTAGCAATTTGAATATGATGTCAGTAAATGTGGTTTTCTTTGCTTATTTTTCTTGGCATTTTCCAAGCTTCTTGGATTCATGGGTTGACATTTTTAATATTTAAAAAAATTCTTGATAATTAACATTCCATACATTTTTCTGCATTATTTTTCTTTTATTCCTTCTGGAATTCTAGTTATATAAGACCATTTGATATTGTTCTAGAGATACTGAATATTTTGTTCTTTTTTTTTTTTTTTTACTCATTTTTGAGTAGGAGGAGGGGGCATAAAGGAAAGCTAGATTTAAGTGCACAGTGTATGCCTATATTGAAATACCATATTGAACTCCATTAATCTTTACAATTAATATGTTAATAAAAATAAATGACTTCAACGTTATTGTTGAAACTCCTCATGTATTTATGATAGTTATTTTAAAGCCCTTGCCTTGTAATTCCATTTTGTCTTATCTATACATTTTATTTCTACTGATTTTTATCTTTTTAAACCAGAATTTATATTTTCTTGCTTCTGCATATATCTCAAATTTTTTGAGTTTTTATGAAATGGTAGGGAAGATCAGCAGAGACAGAAATAAATAATACTTATTTGTGGAATAAGGTACAATTCTTCTGCCATACCATCAGCATGGGGAGCTGAACTAAACCTGTGGTTAAATTGATATTGTCCTAGCTACAGCTTTAATTTACTTCTGTTTATTACTGTCTGTAAACAGTTTAAAGATGGGATCAAGATTTTCCCTTCACAAAGATTTGGGATATGACTACTTGAGAAACTATGAAATTCTTTTTTTTTTAAAAAAATACAGTCTGTGGCTGTTTCTCTGCTTTAGCTTGTTAGCCAGCCTTTGGGGTTGCTAGGGAATAATCTTTCCTGTTCACCCTTCCTTTGATTTTCTGTGCCTCTAAAGATCTCTCCCGCTCTTTCATACTTGCCCACAGGCTTTGAAGACCCTTGAAGTGCACTTGGAGAATCCCTGCAATGCTTTGGGGGGAATTCTCTCAGTTACTTTCTCTATCCCCAGCTTCTAGCTGCTACCGCTTTATAGTCAGAGAACATCTGATCTCTTCTAAGAGGAATTTCTCTCACTCCTGCCTTGTATTTACTTTTTGCACTGTGGCTGCCTGGCATTTTGGGATAGTTCAGTATACCTTAGAGAGTTCTCTTAACGGTCTCCCTACCCCACCCTTGGCTTTAAATCCCGCTGCCTGTCTCTGAGCCCTGGTGTGCCTGGAGCTGTCATTCAGCAGTGCTGTTCTCCTCCTAGCCAACATCTACCCCAGGTTTTCAGTGAAGGCCAAGACTTATTCCTTAGCTCGACTGCGCTCCTACTTATAATCTACCACACTAGCACAGATACGCTTTTTGTGACCTCTGAAGATTCATGAAAGGTGTACCTGGCTTCTCTTTATCCCTGTCTATGGAAGCGCTCTCTTGCTTCCACTGACCCTTTAGGAGGATAGCCATGGTGTCTTTTCTCTCCCAGCCAGCCATCTTTCTAGAATTTATGTTTTTAGAACTCATTTCATAATCTTTAGCAATCTGATGAGTTTAAAACAACTATGATCTTTGTAACTTATCCCATTTGTCTTCATTGTGTTTTGAAATATTGTACATTTTAAGCAAAGATAAATATTTTCATGTTTGTTCTGACTGTGTCCTACAAGTGTTAGGTAAAGAACTTTAAAAAGCCATGTATTTCTGAGGCACAGGGTTTTCTTTCTCCTTCTGTCTAGTCCTCCTCTACTAGTTGAGCTGAGTTAGAAAAAAATAAAGATAGAAATGAACAAGGAAATCTTGTACTTGTAAGAGGATTGCAGCTTCTAGGACCTAAGCAGAATTATCCAAGGTGATACAGGCCAGATCCCCTTGGTTAAATTTAGCCTCTTGTCCTCCCAGGCCCATCACACCCCAAATTCTTCAGGAATACTGAAAGTCTATAAATTGGCTTAATTGAGAAAGTCAAGAGCAGGAACCTGATCTTAAGATAAAGGAACAGGTTGAGAGACTCCAAAGAATGTTTAAAATTATCTATTTTAGAAAAAAATACCTGGGGCCATACCTGTGAAATGGGCTAGAACCTTTTTGGACAGGGGTGGGCGACATTTTCCTGGGGTTTACACACCAAAAAGATAAGCATAAATGGTACCTGTTCCTGCAGATAATACACTTTGCTCTTTTGAGGGTTCTGTGTTCGACTTCTTTGAGTGTATACTTCTGAGTTTTTGCCTAATAAAACCGTTTGTGTGCCTGTTACTCATTAATTATGAAAATTGTTTTTCTGTGATGTGAGTCACACCTGTTCTATGTGTAGGGTGGTTGGATTCCTTGTCTCATCTTTCGGCATCTTCTTGGACCCTGTCTGGTGATATTTCTCTTGACAAGTCAGTTGCAGGAGGTAAAAGAGGCATTGGTTTTGGTAAGTCCAACTGAAGGCTTTTCATGTTTTCTTCCCCATTTCCCTCAACCTCCTATCCTCTAAAGCATAATTTATTATTATCATTTTTCTTTCTTTTTCTCTCTCCCTTTCTGCAAACCTCTGTAGTCTTAGGGTTATTTTTTTTTCCATTTCAGGAGTTAGAAAAATGAATGCTTATATCTAAAAGCACAAAAGGTAAGAGACTGCCTCCCTCTAACCAGAAATGGAAAGAGATGTCAAGAGGTTTCCTCTATAATGTGTAGCAGCCTCACCAGGTCAACGTAACCCACTCCTGGGTCAGATGAAACTAAAACCTTGCTTGATAAGGATAAATTCATTTGGTATTTTGAACAAAGCCCTTCATGTAGCTGGCATGGGAAGCCTAGTCCTGAGACACTGTAGAGAAGACCTGCATTTAGTGTGACACCAGAGGAAGCAATCTCCTTAAATTATACACAGTTTTGGGTCCTAAACACTTAGATCAAAGGAAATTCTCTAAACTGCTCTTTTAGCCCTTAATCTCCCTATCAAAACTGGTGGGGTATAAGCCTGTCTGCCTAATGGCATGCCCCTCCTCTTGGTTGGCTGGGAACATGTCCTAAGCCAGGCAAATTCAAATGGTCACTCAGCTGATACCTGAGATCTGGTAGAGTCTATGGAGTTAAAACTACATAAGGGTAGTAAACTCAACATAACCAATCAGTGCTCTGCTTTATACAGTATACATTGCAGTTAGTCCTTAAACATATAAAATGATGCCAAGTTTTTTGAGGTCTCCTTAAATTCGCTCCTGCCATTTAGAACTTGATCTATAGCTGTGGGCTTTCTTGAAACAAGCAGTTTGTTATTAAATAAAAAGACATGTGTGTATTGGGCAATGTCTATATGTGGTCATTAACACTGCCTCCTAAACTTATGAGAGGTCTAAAAATGTTTTAAAATTTTTGTTAGTAAAGTTACACCACATAAACTTGTTAAAGGAATCTAAATTTCACCTTAAGAGTGAAAATTAAGTACATATAAAAAAATTTTCTGTATAGCTGTGATGCTAATTATTGTTAACCTCTTGGTATATTAAATGCATTTATGTCCCCAAATGCACAAGCCCTGCAAAGTATAAAACTTAGGAGAACACATTACCCTAGTGGCATCCTCAGGCAAAACTGTTAACTGACTTTGAAAAGGAGTATATATGAGAGATTAATTTTGGTGAACACAGGTCTTACTTTGACTTGGGCTTAAACACACCCAGCAGGAAGCACAGCTAAATACAGCTTGACTTATTCTCCATTTCAGAGGTCACTCTTTGCCCTGGTAGAGAAGCCAAGCTCCCACATGCTACTGATATGAGGAGGCCAGATTCTGATGTGACAGGGAACCAGTCTCTCCCTTCCTTGGTCCTTAGATCTTTGTGCCTTTGATGAAAGAATTCTGTCAAGATGCATGGGTCATGCAGGAGCATAGGTGAGATTTAGCATAAAGTAGATACAGAGAGTGTTACACCTTCCAGAGAGAAGGCAGGCAGTGTGAGTTTGGGTACCTTTTTATGCACTGGGAAGTTGCACTGGGTCTGAGACCTAACAAATGATTGTGAGTATGTTAGCCATGGAAGCCTTTGTTTATTTACTTAATAAATACAAAGCATACTCTTTTGGACATCCCCCTTTGTCCCTCAGTCCTGCCACTGTCCATCCAGCTGCCCAGCTGCTGCTTCATTGCAGACTGACTGCTGCTTGGTACTGTCCAGCCCCTGCCAGCTCTTTCTGCTTTCTGTATCTGTCCAACTTCTAATTGTTGCTGACCCACACTGTTTGTTCATGTTTTCTCTTTTATTAGCTTTTTGTTTTCATTACTAATATTGCTGTTGTTATTTCCGTAGCACTGCCTTGGAGGGTCTTACTGGACTCTTGGGATCTTGAATACCTGCCCAGTGCCTCAATATTAGTGTGTAAACACTATTTATTGAATACTATAGGTGTTCTCTTTGGCTCTATTATTGAGTGCTAAAGCTAGCATATTTTCTTAGTTTGAAAAAACTGAAAGGATCAGTTTTATAATATCGGCTTCTCAGGTGATGGAACTGGGTTTTAGTTATTTTGAAAGAAACCAGAACTATCAAATTTCATTTTCATTTATGTTGAAATTTCTTACGCTGGTTTTCCTGTTATTCTTTGGACATTGTTGGCTGCCTGACGTCTTTTGAAAAGGAGTAATGAAGGCCTTTGTACATATAAAAAGGCTATTCTCTTACACACATTCATTTCCAGAATGGGCTGAGTGTAATTTCCTGCTACTAACAGTAAAACAGTCAATTCTTCAGAGAAATTGTTATTGGTTGCTGTTGTTTTTCAAATTTATTTGCTTCTCAGACAGTGCTTTCAGCCTAAGAAAAACAGTGCCTTTTGTCCTCGTGTGCATCGGTCCTTTCCCTTTCCTTCTTTGTACCATGGTGCCTATTTATAAAGTCGGGTTAATAGTTTAGTGTTTTCAAGGGTGTTTTGGTGACTGCCCAGGATGCTAATGAAACATCTATGGCTTGCAGGCAGAAGTGTGCCATTTTAAGGCTATCTTCTCAAGCCCCTGGAAGAGTGGGTATGTTTTCTCTGCAGTCCTGCGTCAGTGAGCTCCTTAGCTACATCTCATAGCTGACTAAAATGTTCAAGTTCAGTGCTACACATAGGCAGAGAAAATGGCTGCCTTGGACACTTCATTTGAAGAAAGACAAAAGGTGCACTTGCACCTCAAATCCTTCCCTTACTTCTTTGACTACACTCTTATTATTAGACCAATTATAGGCAAACCACATCTATTTGTGCAGTCTGAATATTACACAGTCCTGCAGGTTTCCTTTTGTATTGATCGTGAATGGTGCCCCTGTGTTTGTACATTGCTGGTATCTGAGGTGGTAGTGCTCATTTCTTTGAGGTATTCTCCTTTTAAGGAAGATGATATTAAATACATGGTACCCAGGAAGGCAGAAGTGTGAATAGATTACTTAAGTACTGTGAATGTGGTTCTGAATGAATCAGGTGTAGACAGAGGATGTTGAGACTGTGTAGGAAATGAAGTGGTCCCCCACAGAGGTGTATATTCTCACCTGCTGCTGTTCTGAGTGCAGTGGGAAGACAGTGTCTATTGAAGATGCCACAAAAGGCACTCATGCTGTAGACACTGTCGGTGGAGACGCTGATGAGATACATAACCTCATGCCTGGTTTTGGCAGAGCATGCTTGATGGGATTATAAATTAAAAAAAAACAGATTAGAGTTTGAATGCATTAAAGAGATTTTAAAAACACCATTAGTAGTAGTTGTTATTGAAGGAAATTTTATAGTCACAAAAATCAACAATGAAAATTTGAGTAAGATTTAAAAATCTCAATATTTTACTCCTGCTGTAATAAATGACAACACATTTAGCAGCTCAGAGAGAGAAAGTTACAGCGCTACAGTGCTGTGGGTCAAGGGTCACGTGTTTCTGTGGGCTACAGCATTCCCTCCTGTGGATCTGGGTGGGATCGGTTTTCTTGGCTTTTTCACTTTGTGTGTTGCTCACATTTCATAGCTCATGGACTCTTTTCCCCATTTTCAAAGCCAGGCACATTGCACCTCTGATTTTGCTTCCATCATTGTATCTCTGTCTGACTTTCTGTCTTCTACTTTTAAGGACCCTTATGATTGCACGAGGCCCCCATGCGTAAGTCAGGATTATTTTATTAGAAATTCATTAGCAATCTTAATTCCATCTCCAATCTTAGTTTCCCTTTGCCTTGTGACCTAACCTTTGGGGACTCTGGCTATTAGGACACACATATTTGAGAAGAAAGGGTGTTGTTATGCTTACCTTACTCAGTATGACAGTTCTAAAAATAGATAATATTCATTGAGAATCCACCATTTTCACTGAGTATGATGTTTTGTATGCATTATCCACAAAGTAACCCTAAGGATTAGGTACGCTGATTAACTTTATTTGACAGATGAAGACATTGTGGCAGAGGGGGCTAAATAACTTGTGCAAGGATATGCAGGAAGGGGCGGGGATAGCCTTCAAGCTCAGGGGCTGCTGAGATGATGACTTGAACAGTTTTTGTCACTATTATCTCTTTTCTCAGCTTTTGTAGCTCTTTCCTGAGAACTTTGACCATGTACTGGGAGTAAAATACTTTTGTGGTCATTTCTCTACAATATGACTATACTTCTATAACTATAATTATTTGGTCTATGAATAGACTGTTGGTCCAAACTGATCCATTGGGATATTTACCTTGAGAATTTGGTATTGTGATTAGAGATATAGGAGTAGAGGGCCTGGGTAACTATTTCTGTTCCTACATTTAGAGAAAAAGTCTGTTCTTTTGCAGAGAGAGGAGTGGAATAGACACATAGAAGTAGGAATGAGGGCCCACGTGGTTATAGAGGGAAGGAAACCACTGTCATCTAAGTTCTTAACAACTAAAGTTCATAGATCCAGTACCCTGCAAAGCTCTGCTCCCCTTCTAAACTTTGGGTTCTGTGATATGTACCTTTATCCTTTCTGTGTGTCCTCCTTTTTGCTTAAGCTGGTCTGCCTGGATCTCAGAATCTGAAATTTTAACTGAGATTTTCAGTGTATTAGTTTTGTACTCTCACTTTGTTTCTAAGAGTATGTAGTATTGTGACCTTGTAGAAAACACTGGACTAAGATATTCCGAGTATTATCAATCAGTACATTGAGCTCCACATTTGGGGGCGATCATGTGATATTTGTTTTTCTTTTTTTCTTTTATGGAGAACAAAAAAACCCAAAACAACAGCAACATAGGCAAAAACAAAACAACATAAAAACAATAAAAATGACACAGGGTTTCAAAACAAAATGATAGGAATTAACAGTCGTTTAGAGTTTCTACTTAACCCAGGTATTCCCCTCCTCGGTATTTTCCCAGAAGAATTAAAAATATCATACCGCAGTGATATATGTACACCCATGTTTATAGCAACACAATTTATAATAGCTAAATCTTAGAAACAACCCAAATGCCCATCAACTGAGGAATGGATAAAAAAGATGTGGTATTTTTATACAATGGAATATTACACACTATAAAAAAGATAAACTCAAGGATATTTGTTTTTCTGTTTCTGTTTTATTTCTCTTGAAATAATGTCCTCTAAGTTCAGATATGTCATCTGGAATGACACAATCTCATCTTTTAAAATGGCTGAAAAATATTTAATTGTGTATATATGCTACATTTCCTTCATCCATTCATCTGTTGATTTCCTAACTTGGCTATTTTGAATAGTGTTACAATAAATATGGAAGTATAGATATTTCTTTGACATACTGATTTCACTTTCTTTGGTTATATAGCAAGTAGTGAGATGGGTAGATCATGGTAGTAATTTTTTGAGAAACCTTCATACTGATTTTCATAGTTCCTATGCTAATGTTCCTTTTCACCAACAGTGTGTAAGGATTCCCCTTTATCCACATCCCACCAGCACTTTAAAAAAGTAGGACAAATGTTTTATAACTTTGGACTGGGCAAGACCTCAAAAGCACAGGCAACAGAAGCAAAATAGACAGAGGGGATTGCATCAAAGAGACAACCTGTAGTATGGGAGAAAATATTTACAAACTCCACATGCAGAGTATATAAGAAACTCAATCAACTCAATAACAAAAATAGGCCAATTAAAAACAGGCAATTGGCCTAAATATATATTTCTTGAAAGAAGATAAACAAATGGCCAACAAATATATGAAAAACTTTTCAACTTTACTTATTGTCAGAGAAATGAAAATCAATATCACAATGAGCTATCACCTTACCCAAATAAGAATGATTCTCTATTTATATGTTTTCTATGGGAAAAGAATGGAACTGCATTCCATTATACTTCCCAATATCTTGGATAAGGTATCTTGTGACAAGATAGTAAATTATTTACCTACGTTAATGGTTCTCAATCAGGGGGCAATTTGACATTTTGAGCATTCTATCCAGAGATGACATTCCAGAACTCTCATTTCATATGCTGAAACCATTCTTCTGCTAATCATAGTTAGACCTTCCAGTAGAAGCAGAGGATAGAGCTTTCTTAATATTTTAATAACCTTTTCAAGGCCAGAACCTGTAATAGCAGAACCTATAATATATTAAACATTGAGAAGAACTTGGATACTGTTGCAACATAATTTCTCATGTGAATATAATACCTATTTATTTCTTCATGCTTACAAAAAGTTACAAAGGAAAGACAAAAATGCATATTGCAAACAAATACAATTGAAATTCATTTCAGACAATTTGCTTCTCATGCTTATTATTTTGAAAGCTGCCACCATAATAGAGCCATGGAACTGTCTTGAAAGACTAATGTGCATGGACAATAAGAATGACTAGGAGTCTTTATTTTTATTATTAACAAACAACCAAGTGTTTATTGAAACCTCCTTTCTGTCTGATCTGGAAGAAATGCTTTTTGGAATAATTCCTTTAACAAAGCTTTTCCAATTTTCTACTGTCTTGGTAATTAATATGCCAGTAACACTGAATGAGTTTCTCTAAGTCCCAGAGTTTCTCAGAAGCATGTGACAAAGGATTGTCCCCACTCGTCCTGTTCCGTTATGATAAGAAACTGACATAAGTACTACAAAGCAGTGCCTGGGACACACACACGTCCTGCTGCCTCTCTGATCTAAGGGAAACAATGAAACTCCCTGGAAGAATCCATTAATAAACGACAACGTTGTTCTTAAAGAGATTATTTCACATGGACTTAAAAATTGGCTAAAATTAAAGGAATCAGATGGCCTAATTTATGGTCAAAATTCAATGATCCTGAACTCATTAGTCATGATATGAATAGTCATAGGTACAGGCAAATATAGAAAAGTTTGCCCCCATGGTAAGTTGTTACTCTGAGATAAGAAAATATGTTTGTAAAAGAACAGTTACATTTTTATAAAATAAATGATTTGAGATGCTTAGAGCTAAGAGGATGAGATTTGAAACTATCACTTTGTCATTAGCAATTAACTATCAGAAGCCCAAAGGACATGCTTATGAATATATGAGCATGAGTTGACCTAAAGAATAGGTTATTTCCCCCATGAGGTCACCTCAGTGTCCTAGAATGTACTCTGACTTGTTTGAAAACTGTCACATTCAGTAAACAGTTTTATAAATTTCCTGGTTTATTTCAAGAGCACTGCCTGAAGATATTTTACCACACTTAACTGCCTGAGTCAGATGATAAAGAGGAAAGGTTTTGTCTTGTGTTCCCTTCAAATGAGACATCTAAATATTGGTATAAGAACATTCATTCTACATTCAGCTGTTTTGCCATCACGGTCATTAGAAATTTGATATATATGTATATATATATATATATATATATATATTCTGTGATGCTTTTCCTTTGAACTTTTAAAATATTGCTTGTATAACAATTTTCATCCCGTTGGATATTGAACTGAAAGGAACTTTAGGGATCCCGAAGCACAACATCCTTATTTCAGATGTAAATAAACAAGGACTTGGGAGACTGTGCAGCTTGCCAATAAGCTTACAAAACCTGGTGGATAATACTCAAGATTTTTTATTTGACAAGAGTTTATGTGGATGTCAAGTATGGCATCTGTGATGGTTAAGCTTGACTGTATCCACCGCATTGGCTTAGACGCTGTCGAGGGAATTTGTAGAGTACACTTCCGGATGTGTCTGGCGAGTCATGGAGGAGTGGCCTTGGATATTGTATCTGGTCTCTCACTCTTTCCTCTCTGGCCCTGTTCCCCTGCTCTGCTCTGTGGCATCCATGAACTAAGCATCTGTGTTCTGCCACTGACCATGGACAGAATCCCCTTAAAACATGAGCCCAATTAAATATGTCCTTCGGTTGTGGAAGTCTGATAACGTGCTCATCTCAGTGGGAAAGCTAAGTGATTCAGATCATCCCTGGATTAGAAAGAATTTTTTAGACAAGCCCATTCTGATGGTGTTTTCCAGAGACCTGCTTTGGTTTCCCAAGTCTCTCCTCTGAACTTGGTGTTAGTGTATTGTCTTCTATCCTTTCTCTTTTTATTGTATAAAATTATTCTTCTGGGCCCTCTTACCTGTATGTGAAACATGAAATATAGATCCAGATTGCTTGGGTATAAATATTTGCAGTGTCACTTGCTAGCTGTGTAATTGGGGGCAAATAACCACAATTTTCTGAGCCTATTTCCTCATTAGCAAAATGGAAGTAATGACAGATAATATTATATAGACTAATGCATATAAAATACTAAGTGCAGACAAGGTTCATAGTACATAACTGGCAGTGATTAGTATGATAACTACTTTAGTATTATTATTATTATCACTTTCAAGATAGTACACTATAGTTATCTCACATTCTTATGCTCTACTTGAAGCTGGCATCATCTTCTACATTTCCAAATTTGCCAGGTGGTAGTATGATCTGCACGGAAGAGTCAACAGCGATTCCTGCTTTTTCCTGGCTCTCTGTCATGATCTAGTAGTAACTTAACAAATAGATGTAGTTGACTTTGAACTTCTAAATATCTCATATTGATCCTTCTTTTTCTGGTGCTACTGTTTCTGCCTCATGAGAGCCTCACTGTTTCTTTATAAAACCTTAGAATATAACCTAAATGTTTATAAATTTGAAATATAAAGGAAACATTTCCTCTGCTATAAAAATGGGTTGCCCCAACAAATAACACAACTGCAATCTCAAGAGACATGAATTAATTTTATTAATAAAATGACTCATTGATGTTTACCACATTTATTCACCTATTACCATAGATAAAACAGTTAACAGTGCTTGTGTCAAAAAATTGAATACCTGAGACTGGATAATTGAAAAAAAGAACAGATCTGCATTCCTTACACTGTGGCCTGGGAAGTCTAAAGATCAAGGTGCCAGCAGATTTAGTGTCTCTGGAGGGCTGCATTCTGTTTTTCAAAATGGGGCCTTTTGGCTGCATTCCCATAGGATAGGAGGCTAAACACTGTTCTCACCTGCTGGAAGGTAAAAGGGCAAAAAATCCAGCCAGTTCTCCGAAGCTCCTTTTTCAGAGGGCTTTAATCCCACACATGAAAGTAGAACCCTCTGATTTAATCATTCCCATAAGGCTCTCCTCAATATTGTTATACCAACACAAATTTTGGAGAGGGTGCATTTACACTATGGCATTGTCTGTTGCCTAATTGCACATGACTTGCCATATTTTTTTGTCACTTAACAAAGTTCAAAGATCCAAGTCACAGTTTTGACATTCACCCCAGTCATGGCCACCTATAATAGTCTTGTTGATTCTTCAACGTCCAAAGGCAAGCATTGCAGTGAGTGACAGTTCCCATTACCTCTTGCCTCTGGCTGCATTCCAGCTCTTTCTTTTGTCCAATTCTAAATGCTGAGAATGATGCAATCCCTTCAAGGAGAATCTAGAAATGTGCTCAGTAAGAAAAGCTTAGTGGTGTTTTATTGCATGTGTTTACAGACAAAACACACCGTTCATCTTTAGACTTTAGATGCCAACTTCACAGCAGGGAAGCAATTTCCAAGGAAGATAAAGACAAGGCTAAAAGTACCATGAACCATTGGCTGTGGTGTAGCTGAAAGCAGATTAAGTAGTTAAATCCTGTTCCCTTTATGCACGGGTGCATGGTTTTACTGAGACAGACCACTAAAGATTAAAAAGCTATCATTCCAGTTTATTTATTTTTCTTTTCTTGTCAAAATTTAGCACTGGGACAACTAGAAAAGTATTGGGAAAGCCCAAGCAATGAATACCTAACAGTTAAGCATAATGAAATACTGACCCAAGAGTGCATGGTTCTTCCAGCTGAATACTTTCCATGTGATGAATTTTAAGCACATAGAAGAATGTGCTGAGCTATTACAAGCTCCATGGGCTGAGTTCTCAGGAAAAAGACTTATGAGTACCTTCTCTCACAGGTTCAATTTTATAATAGTCAAGGTAATGGTAAAAATTTCCCCTTAGGTCAAATAGTTCCTTGAACTTTGGATGTTGCTTTAGAGAAGATACTGAGTTTTGCGTCTCAAAAATGCCTTGGTATCTCAAGCAGTAGGCTTCTCTGTGGCTTAGTTAGTTGGTGTTTTGCCCTTGATCTTCAAGTGATGTGGGCAGAGGAGCAAGTCTGGACTTGTTGTAAAACTTGTGAGCAACACTGGGATTGGCACATAGACCTTGGACTGGACAGAGCCAGTACAATTTTTTACTTGCTGCAGTTCTGCAATGAAAAGATTTTGGAGAGTGCCAGTCTTCCAACTGGCTAGCTTCCTGCCTCATAGGCTCCCGGAGGAAAGGTCC
>NW_004955425.1:11720583-11723204 GCF_000276665.1 Chinchilla lanigera | reverse complement strand
AACTATTGATAATCTCCTACCTCTTTTGTCTGTAACTCACTATCATTTGTCTATTTGTTTTCCTGAGAAACTGTCTTATAGATAACAATATGGAAAACAATAACCATTGATAATTTCCTACCACTTTGTCTGTAATTTAGTAAGCCCCTCCTATTATTATGTTATCCTTCTTTTACTCTTTAAAATAAAAAAAAAAAGAAAAGATTTTGGAATGTAACCATTTTTAGATGCTTTTGAGTTAGACTATTCTCCACATCTTGGATTTCAGATTGTAATTTTTCTACAACTCTGCTTTTGAACCTCACATTCTTTTTACTGTCCGTCCCTCCTGGACTTCTGGGAAAATAATAACTTAATTCCCAGCAGCATCATCGATCTCAGGCTCCCGTGACTCATCAGCAAAACAGGTTCATGAGGTTCTAAATAGCTTTTCCATGTAATGGTCATGTGGGTCTAGAAGACTTTTTAGTGTCAGGGGATATCACCCGTGTTGTAACTTCAGGGAGTTTATCGGAAGAAAATATAAATTTAAAAGTACAGGCTATGTAGGTTTACTAACCGTCTCTTGCTTTTGGAGAAATCGCAGAGTTGAAGCCTAGTGGGATTGTGTGGATGAAGAAAGGCATATTTCTGAGGCAGCAGACACCCCAGAACCCATTGAGACGAAGTATGCGAGCTGATGCTGCATGACCTGCCCATCCCCTGTGGTTCTATTAGCTGAGACGTAGATGTGAGGTTGGCTACGGGGCTTCACCTATTCAATAATTAGGGGATTGGCTGCTATGGAAACAGTAGGCTTATTTGTAACTGGATGTTTTAAGTCCAAAGGAATGCAATTTTGCAGAAGTCTTATTGTTGTGGTGATTCAGGTTTAATTTTACTCACTTTTCAAGGCCCTGTTGAAGTATTCTGAATCTTGTGCTAGTTATGGGCAGCGTACTGAGAGCTAACGGATGAATGAACTGTTCGAGGTTGTGGCGTTTGAGCCCATGGACTGCAGATATTAAGAACTGGCGTCCTTGATGATATGTCTATGTGGCTGAAGCGTCTGATCTAGGATTAGATGTAAAGCATGAGGTTCAGGGGTCAGTTTGTGAAACTGATAAATTTGTTGAGGGTGAGTGTTGAGGATGCACGGGATTTAACGAGCTCCCTATGCAGCACACTGATATGCCTGTTGACTTGTAAGTGAATATGATGCCTAATACAGATAATACGATAAACTTTCCCTGTGACCTATAAATGGAGTATAGGAAGAGGCACATTGTGTGGGGATAGTAGGGCTAAAGTAACCACATGGATACATCTGAGAGGGTGCTGAAAAAAGTTAAGTCTTTAAGTGAAACTCCAGACGTGGTGCCAGATGTACCACCCATTAAGAAAGATAAAGCATTCGGAAGCCTGAGGTTGTGCTGTGATTCTTGTGAAGCAGCTCATTACTGGCCCGGTGACCTTGCAGTGTTTCTTCACTGACACTGTGTGTCACAATCCCGCTGACCCTTTCCTTCACTGCTATGATGGTTGCCAGTCCAAGAAGGAAGAAGTCACGTGACTTATACAGGTGAGAAATTTCAGAATTGTCTCACCTGTATTCAACTTTCATTCACCTAATTCTATTTTCTATCCTCTTGAAAATAAATTACACTGTAGCTATCAGCTTATTATAATTCTGTATCAAGATACAGCAACCTGAGTTACCTCGGAAAAATTTTGTAAAACGTCATGTGAAATAGAAGCTAATTTTTGGCTTCTTTAGGCAATACTTTTTTTGTTTTTTGTCTTTTTGAGACAGGGTCTCACTATGCAGTTCAGG
This sequence comes from Chinchilla lanigera, assembly GCF_000276665.1. Lineage (NCBI taxonomy): Eukaryota > Metazoa > Chordata > Mammalia > Rodentia > Chinchillidae > Chinchilla > Chinchilla lanigera. Next base: position 11,721,391 of record NW_004955425.1, on the reverse strand, counting down.
CTGGCCTTGAGATCACTTTGTAGCCCAGGCTGATCTTGAATTTACAGTGATCCTCCTGCCTCAGCCTCCGGAGTGCTGGGATTATAGCTGTGCACCACCATGCCCGGTTTAGGCAGTTCTTATTTTGCCCAATGAAGACTGTTTTGAAGGCAGATTCTTTTACAGAACTATGACATACCATTTCTTTCCACTTATTTCCCAAAATTTGAAAATTCAAGCTAGCTGTTCTTGGTTGGTGAAGTATAACTTTTTAATCTTATTCATTTTAATTAAGTATGCAATAAGGTATAAGGTATTTTCTATTGGATCTTTATTTTTCAGGGCATGTGCAGGAGCTTCCTTCTCCCACACAGGTCTTCAGGCTGAGCAAAACGGGACTGAGATTCCTTTGTGTTGCCCAAATCGCAGTGATGCCTGGGTAGGGTTTCAGCTCCCCGATTGCTGGCTTGGTGGTATCAGCGCGTCTTCTTCCGTTATCCCGCCCTCCTGTTCCCGTCCTATGCCTTTCTTCCCTTTACATCTCAGTGATGACCCCAGCCCAGTCCTCAGCACAGCTGCGTAAGTGCACTTCGCTAAAAACCCCCTTTTTCCTGCCTTGGCTGTGACCTCTTTGCAACCATGTGTCATCCCAGCAGATGTGTGATTTTTCTCACTGGTGGAATTATTGTAACTGTCATGCTTAGCTCTGCCACTGTCTTCTTACCCACAGAGCTTGCCCTTATTCCTGAGGACTGTGTGTAAGGCAGGCAGCCCCGTTTCCATTATTTACCTTTGAACATTTCCATACTGTGGACCTGTCCTAGTAACA
>NW_004955425.1:11694492-11714333 GCF_000276665.1 Chinchilla lanigera | reverse complement strand
GAGCCCAGGTGTCTAGCCGCTCCTGGAACACTGGCTCTCGCTATTGCATAACATTTTTATACACTTGAAACCAATAGAACAGACTTGAAGTCTGGATGGTAGAGAGTAAGAAAAAGTAGTATGTGTCAACTATGTTAGTTTGTGTTAGAGTCTAAGCAAATTTGGTTTTGATGGAAGAGGTACATTTAATTTTTGACAGAGTAATGTGGAAATGAATATGAGTTCTGGACAAAGATGCCTCTGTAACTTTGGGTACAAGCATCTTTAACCTATTGATTTTTCTAATGTATATATTTCTCTAAAAAGCTCCATAATTTTATCTGCAAGGAACAATGTATTTTATTTTGTTAGCGGTACTTACAAATGATTGAAATCTGGAGATTAAATGTCAGTGGTTGTTGACTGCCCAATACAAATGGTTTTATTCACCTAAAAGTGAATTACCAAAATGTACTACTAGATAATATGTAATTTTATATGTAGGATATTTTAATATTTCCTGTGATGGGACTCATCCTACATTGAGGTTTGGCTAGGTAGCAATTTCTTTAAAAGTATAAATGCTGTGTTTTCTTTTTAAAAAAGCAGAGTTTGGGACCTTATTAAATTCCCATGAAAATCTCATAAAAATAATATTGCAGTGGAACATAGTAATGCATACCTGTAATTCCAGCTATTTCAAGACTGTAGAAAGGTTATAAATTTGAGGGCAATCTGGGCAATCATTAAGACCCTGTCTCAGAATTAAAAAATAAAGAGGGCTAAGTCTGTAGCTTACTGTTTTTTGGGTTCAGTCTTCAGTACTGAGGGGAAAAAAAGAGAAAAAGAAAAAGGGGGAATAAAAGAGAAAAATACTGCACTGATAGCCCCAGTATTACTGTGTGCCTTGTTGTGGAATATGAATTCATAGATGATATATAAGTTTGAAGAGTAACTGATCAACATAACTTGTTCCAGCAGCTTTGGTATACATGTAGTGTGAAATGGGCAAAAGAACATATTCAAGTGTTCTCTGAAAGTGAAGATCCTGAACTGAAAGAAATACTCATTTAAAAGTTTGATGCAAATTGCTTTCAAAGAATTTTTGCTGATTGATGGCTACAATATGAGATTGTGTCTCTGATCACAGCCTTAGTTATGAAAATAAACTTGCTTTAAAAGCCAGCATTTTAAATCCTTGGCAGTCTAACCGGTGAAAAGCTAATCTTGGTTGAATTTTCAGTTTTCTACTCTGTAGGGAAACTAATCAAACTCTTTAGAAAGATATGTATTGAGGTATAATTTACATATAGTAAAATTTGCCCTCTTAGTTGTACAGTTTGATGAATTTTGATAAATGCACCCGGTTAAGTAATTGCTACACTTAAGATGCAGAACCTTCACTTTATTCTGTTGCCTCTGGATATTCAATCTGTTTCTGCTCCAGCACCTGGCAGCCCATTGGTCTATTCCACCTATAAAGACAATGAGGAGAATGTAATCCAGAATACTGGTCTTACTGAAATGTAGTTCTCTTCCCTCTTTATTTATCCTTTTTTGGTCACTTTATTTGTTTGTTTGTTTAGTTTTGTTTTTTTTCTGGTACTGGGGATCGAACTCACGACCTCACGCTTGCTGGACAGGCGCTGTGCTGCTGAGCTAAATCCCCAGGCCCTCTTTATTTATTTTTTGATGGTACTTGTGTTTTATCTACTGATTCCAGTTCTTGGTGAATAAGTTTGTCTGATAACATATAGGACATGATTTTTTTAAAAAGTCACAGCTGTTCCCTATTTCTGATCCCAACCTTAGTATCTGGATAGGTATGATGTTATTATAAACTGTTTTCAGACCTATTATTATAAGGGACTTATAATAATAAAAGGATATTGTTTCCTCACAGCTATCTTGGATTTGATGAAAAGTGAAACTGCTACCCATGGTCACTCAGGGGCCCATGGGGGTGGAGGCCTTTCCAATTTACACAGCTGTCCTGTGTGGAACACAAGTCTTGATGACAGTGACAGAAAACCTAGTTGATGTCTTATCCTTTCTCTTCTATATTTTAGCTAACACTACTGCTTATGACCTGTTGATCAGAACTAGTCACATGCTACTGCCTAACTGAAAAAGAGATGAGTGATATAATCTTTATTCTTGGGAGGAGAAGAAATTTGGAAGATAGCTCCAATGGGAGATAATGTTCACCACAACAAGTGATTTACATGTATGGTTTCTGTCATTTCTTACAGACTCCATTAGGTAATTAGTAATAATCCTATTTCTAAGATGAAGAAATCAAGGATTATGCACTTTTAGTGTTGTCTTTAGGCCACATACCCGATCATGCTGCAATCAGGATTTGAGTCCAGTGTGTTCTTATTTAAAAGTCTATCCTTTCCCCACTAAGACATAAATTATACCAGCTAAAACACTTTCTGAATTAAGTAAAAATATATTTTAGTTCAGATGACACAGTTTTATTCAGTTTCTTTTTAGAAAAATTATCACTGATTGTTATCACTGATTCAAGATTCATTGATGGAATTCAGTAGCATAGCTGGATACAAAGTCAACAGTCAAAAATCAATAGCATTCCTACACATAAACAACAAACACACTGAGAGAGAAATTAAGGAAACCATACCTTTGAAAATAGCATCCAAATAATTAAAATACTTAGGAATCAATCTAACAGAAGAAGTAAAAATTTATACAGTGAAAACTACAGTACTCTGAAAAAAGAGATCAAAGAGGATTTCAATTAATGGAAAAATTTGCCTTGCTCATGGATAGGAAGAATGAACATTGCGAAAAAGGCTATACTCCCAAAACTGTTGTACAGGTTCAATGCAATTCTCATTAAACTAACATTAGCATACCTCACACATCTAGATAAAACATTCCTAAAATTCATCTGGAACCAGAAGAAACCCAGAATAGCAAAAGCAATCCTGGGCAACAAAGACAAAGCAGGTGTCATCACAATACCTGACTTGAAATTACACTACAAAGCTACTGTGACAATATCATTTTGGTACCGGCAAAAAAAAAAACAGACCTGAGGATCAATGGAATAGACTGGAAGATGCAACCACAACCACAACCACAAACACACTCAGCCACCTTACCTTATCTTTGACAAAGAGGCCAAACAAGTTCACTGCAAGAAAGACAGCCTCTTTAATAAATGGTGCTGGTAAAATTGGCTCACTGCTTGCCAAAGACTGAAACTAGACTCATGTCTATCACCATGCATCAAACTCAAGTCAAAATGGATCACAGATTTAAATATTCAAACAGAAAAACTAAATCTACTGGAAGAGAAAGTAGGTAGAAATCTTGAAGACATAAGAGTAGGCACAGAGTTCATGAACAAAGCCAAACTGCACAGGAAATACTTCAAAGAATGAATGAGGCTTTTGTAGTAATGGGTGCAACTAGAGACCATACTCATAAGCGAAATAAATCCGACCCACATGTGTAAACATCATATTGTCTTCCTAGCGTAGGAACCTGAAAGAATAAGTAAGCCTCAGAATGTACAATAGATGATACAAATGGGAAAGAAATTGCTCAAAGGAAGGAATAACTGGGATGAGGGAAAGAAGTAAAAAGAAAGAAGGAAGGCAATATATATATATATTGCTGGGATAACTGTACTGCTGGTGTCTGATGATATATTGATAGGCACAGTTAATGCTTAAAATTTTTTATTTTCTGACCAATTTTGCATGATTATATCTGATAATCTGAGCAACTGATTTGAAGACAACAATATGCAATTGAGCAACCATGATGAATTCCTGCCATCTTGTGTAGTGAAACTGTGTTATCTCTAATGTTTTATCTAATAATTATTTTGTTATTCTCTTTAATGGTTTGAACAAACTTCCATTCTTATATCTGGTCATCTGAGCAATGAAGTTGAAGATAATAATGTGTAATATAACAACTGCTGTTAATTCCTATCATTTTGTTTTGAAACCCTGTATGACTTTTAATGTTCTTGCTTTGTTTACATTTGTGATGTTGGTATGCTGCTACTGTTCTTTTTCTTCTTTTTTTCTTTTTCTACTCTCCTTAAAATAAAAAAAAATCAACAACTGGGATCTCATCATACTGAAAAGTTTTTGCACATCTAAAGAAATCACCAACAGAGTAAAAAGAAAACCCACAAATTTGGAAAATATTTTAGCTGACTGTCCCTTGGACAAAGGACATATAAAGAATTAAAAAACATCAGACCCACAAAATTTGAAGACCCAATCCAAAAATGGGCATCTGAGATGAACACATACTCAGATAAAGAAATACAAATGGCAAATAAATACATGAGAAAATGTTCAACATCATTAGTCATTCATGAAATACAAATTAAAGCAACACTGAGATTCCATCTCATAGAAAGAACAGCTATCACTAAGAAATCAACCAATAACAAATGCTGGCGAGGCTGTGGAGAAATAGGAACTCTTCTCCATTGTTGGTGGGAATGCAGACTGGTGAAACTACTGTGGAAATCAGTTTGGAGATTCCTCCGAAAACTAGGACTAGAGGTCCCATTCAGTCCATCTATTCCCCTTCTCGGTATTTTCACAGAAGAGCTGAAAACATATCACAGTGATATATGTGCACCCATATTCATAGCAGTGCAATTTGTAATTGCTAAATTGTGGAAGCAACCCAAATGTCCATCCATTGAGGAATGGATAAAACAGTTGTGGTGTTTTTACATAATGGAATATTAATCAGGTATAAAAAAAGATAATCTTGAGGTTTTTATAGGAAAATAGATACAACTACAAACCATACTCATAAGTAAAATAAACCAGACCTGCATGTGTAAACATCATGTTGTCTCACTAGTGTGAGAACCTGAAAGAATGAGTAAAATCTAGGAGGTACAATGGACATTGGGAAAGGAAAGAAAACTGCTCAACAGTAAGAACAACTGGGATGGGGAAAAGAGAAAAGAAAGAAGGGAAAATATGTATACACGTATACACAGGGTAGCTAACATAGTTGTACTACTGACTTTTATTGCTGTATTGAAAGGAACAGTTAATGTTTAAGTGTAGAATCACTCTTACATGTCTATATTTGTGTATCTGAGTATCCAAATTGAAGATATCAATATGCAATACAACAACCATTGTTAATATCCTATCAGCTTGTCTGAAATTCTGTATTGCTTGCATTGTTTTCGTGTTATTTTCTAAATGTATGTGTGTTTACTAAGATGTTTTCATTCTTTTACCTTTAAAATAAAAAAAAGATTCAGTGATGAAATATGTCAGCAAATAGTCTGTCTTACCTATGCAATGAACTAGCTGGTGGGAGCTGAATTATGGAACTGATTGATTTATTTTTATTTTACTTAAAAATTTATCCCAATATCTTTCTCTCTGGAAAATAAAAATGCAGTTTTCATAGAAAGTGTTTGTATACTGAAAATGTAGGGAATGTAAAATGTAAGCAAAACAAGGATACATAGTGGGTAGCAGGTATAATCCATGGGAGATTTTCAGTGCAATTGGAAGAGTATAGCAGTGAACTATGATTGACACATTATATATTTTTAATGATTAAAACCCTGAGAGATTTTTGGTTTCAGATAAATAAAATTTGGAAGAAGACAACTGAGTCCAAGCTAGTACACTGGTGGGAGATTGTGGCTTAGAAAACTTCACCCTAAGAAGCCACTTTCTGATTTTCTTCTTGTAGCTGGGAGAGATGTGTTCTGAGAGCTGAAAAAGTGATTTACAACTGTTTCTTAAATATTTCTTATTATGTGGAAGGTTAGCTGTTATTGCACCAAAATCCAAAATGTGAAGTTCTGACTTATGACATGCATTTTGTGTGGGGAGGAGAAGGGAGGAGGGAATCTGTCATGCGGCAGACACTGGCCCAAGTGTTTTCCCTGAGGTCTCTCATTACTGCATAGAGTTTTAGTAAAACAAGTCCAATACAAAATACTTTAACCATTATGCAACTCTTAATATGTCAGCACCCATAAGGTTATGGAAAATCCTGCTGAGGGTTGGGAAATTTAGGTTTAAGGAAGTTCAGGAAGTTTCTGTGAAACTTAATCAGATATCAAAAGAGTCCTTGGGGAAGAAAAATGAGAAATCGCTGCTGCTGTGACCCTTCCAGGGCAGCATTAGAAACGGTTTTATTGTTTTGGAATTAACTAACCGGTTGAGACTGGAACCAGTGATTTTCAAGTGTTTCCACAACAATTTATTTACAAAAACCTTTGCAAACGTTATTCCCTGAGATGAATGTGTTTTCCTTGATAATTTTGCAATCCGATTGCTTCCTTTCAGATATGCAGGATGCTCACAGCCGAGAACTGCTGTCAATAAAAGAGTAATTCATCTTTTGAACCAGACTCAAATCATAGCTCCTTTTGCTGCCAGTAGATATCGATTGTAGCCTGAGTGTTCACCTCATCTTTTCTGAGGTCTTGCAACCACTGTTTTCTGCTGCTAATGAGACTAAATTTCATTCTGTTCCTTGTACATGACTTACAATAGCAGTACAACTCTGAATAATGACTATTTTTCATGATGTTATATCATTGAAAAATGTGTGCAGGGTTATGCAGGTAGAGAAATTTGATTTTTGTTTGTAGACTCTGTAGGAAATGAGTAACTATATATTTTTTAAACTTTTTTATTTTAAAGAAAAAAGATACAGAATTTCAAAACAAGATAATAGGAAATTAATAATGGGTTTTAGAAACGACACAGTTTGCGTTCACGTACATTTTAAAGAATGGCACGAGAGATTTATTCTGTGACTGTGGCCAGGTGGGCTATGTTATTTTGGAAAAACCTAACCTGTTTAGTGCCACTGCATTAGTGATTTAAAACAACAAGGTTCACTTTTTATCTATTCTGTATGTTGATCTTGGCCTGAGAGAGCGCGTCTCAGGATCACTGTTACTCTAGCACAGAGACAGTTGCAGCTACTTCCATTCTTAGCTTTATGGGTTCTTAGGGCAGGACACAAAGAAAATGTAATTGCCATTTATTATCTTTTTCAAATTTAAACTTTTAAAATTATAAATTTAAAAAAATAAAAATTTAAATAAGAATAAAAAAATTAGAAACAATACAGAGCTTCACTCAACAAGATGGTAGGAGTTATTATGTTGTTTTTTATTCTCTGTACATTAGAATTTAACTTAATTAATTCACAATAACCATGGCTACTTATTGAGTAAGTAGCTATTTAGAATAGCAGTGTGCTATTCTAAATTCATCCATACATTATGAAATGATCAAACCAGAGTAAACAACATGTTTATCACCTTAATCTTTTATCATTTCTTTATGGCAAGTCTATTAAAAATCATTTTTTCTAGGCATTTTCAGATACACGATACATCATTGTCAACTACCGTCAAGCCTCCATGAAGCAGAATATCAGACCCAGCCTCTTCCCTTTCTCCACCCTCTTCCCACCGTGTGCTGGCACCCCTGTTCCACTCGACTTCAATGAGACTGGCTCTTTTCTATTCCACGTGCAAGTGAGCTCTTTTTAAAGTGTATTTCTGGAAGTGACAGGTAATGTTTTTGCCCACATTTTATTGGACAAGGCAACTTATTTGGATTTTTTTTTTTTTTTAAAGAAGGAGGGAGTTGATAATTCAGCTACATTTCCCTAAAAAAGAGGTCTGGAATATTTGTAATAGTTTTCATGACCTCCATAGCAATTGTATTTACGTCTTTCCACATTTCAAAAGTAAATTTTTAAAGAAATATACAATTTTGAGTACTGTTTGTAAAAGTTATTTATGTTCCCCTAATTTTTAAAATCATATTTTATTGGTACATTTTAGATATACATAATGATCACATTCATCGTAGAGAATTTGTGCCTGTACATGCTATAACTTTTTTCCCATTCCTCTACCCGCCCTTCAACCCCTCCCTGCTTCCCTGTTTATAAAAGCTTTGTTTCCATGTTTTCTCATTTTTCTAACTCCTCCCTTGTTTCCTTTCTTCCTCCCCTCTCCCTTGTTCCCCTCTCCATTTGAACATTTTCTTCCTATTTCACAGTACCTATTATACATTTTGGTCCTATTATACATCCCTTACATTTGGTCTGGTTATACATTTTGGTCCTTATGTTGGTTCTTTCCATTTCTCACACTAGAGAAATGATGGATATTTATACATGTGTGTCTGATTTCTTTCACATAAGAGTATGGACTCAAGGTGAATCCCTTTTCCTAGAAGTGCCTTGAGTGTATCCTTGAAACCATGCCTTGTTCATCCATTCACCAGTTGATGGGGGGTGTTGTTTCTAAAATTTGGCTATTACAAACTGTGTCGCTATAAAAATATGTGTACATACATTGCTGTGGTATGATGCTTTTAATTCTTTTGAAAAGATACCTAGGAAGGGAATGGCTAGGTCAAATGGATCCTCTTATCCTAGTTTTTTGCAGAGTCTCCACACTGATTTCCAAGTGACTGCACCAGTCTACACTCCCACCAACAGTGGAGAAGGGTTTCTTTCTCCCCCACAGCCCCGCCAACATTTGTTATTGGTTGATTTCTTGATCATAGCCATTCTTTCTGAGGTGAGCTGGAATCTCAGTGTTGTTTTAACTTGCATCTCTCAAATATATAGCCCTTAATTTCATGTAATGGTTATTTTTAAAACTTCCTTTAAATTTATGTGTATGTATTTTTAGGCTTGTCTATTGTGGTCATAAAAACTTTTAAAATGATAGACATTGAGTTACTCTGTTTTTGTTCTCCAGTATTTTATTGTGAAAAATTTTCAGACAGAAATGTTGAAATAATTTTTTAATATTGATAAAACATTTATTTACACACTTGGTTCTGCCATCAATATTTTCTATACTTATGTCTACTGTCTGTCCATGTCTACAAATGTCCATCATTCTGTCTTTCTTTCTGAAAAGTTTCAAAATATTATAGAAATTAATACATTTCTACCAAACACTTTAGAGTGTTTGTCATTAATTAGAATTCAATATTTATTTACAGTTTTTTCCTTTGGATTATGCAAAGTTACAAATGCACCATTCTGTGGGTTTTGACAAATGCAATATTTGTTTATATCAAAGCTTTTTCAAGATATAAAACATAACCATTGGCCTTTAAATTTCCCTCATATTCTTTCTTTCTAAGTCCTCATTTCACTTTCCCTTAGCCAGTCATTCATCTGATTTTTTCCGTTAATTAGTATTTCTTGCTTGAGAATGGTATGTTAGTGTCTTGGTTACTTATTTCTTGTTGCTGAGACAAAATACCTGACACCCAAATTAAAGAGGGAAAGGTTTATTTAGCTCAAAGTTTGTGGAGATTTCAGTCCCTAACCAGCTGGCTCCAAGGCAGGGTGGCATGCCACAGGGGCAACAGTTCAAGGCAGCAGAAGACAGCAAAAGCAACAAGAGCTAAAAGTGGGGAAACAAGCCTCTTTCCTCCCTTATATTGTAAGCTTGGTACCCCCTCTCTGGGTGGGTGTAGCACTCACACCACCTCCGTGTCCTCCTCTTGCACAGGATGAGTAGAGAGAGCCCTTCCCAGTCCTCCTCATGGCCCAAGAAATTTATATTTGTAATCCCATGAAAAGTTATTGGAATTCTAGTGAGTTAATTCCAATCTACCACTTCTAGGGCAACCCATGGAGAGAAGAAAGACACTAAGGCATATTTGTAGTTATGGGGAGCCAAGGGGTCCTAAGTCCAGCCATGATAATGGCTATCCAGAACCAAGGCCTCTACCCATGGCCAAACCCAGGTTTTATTCATTCATGAAGAAGGGAGTGGCTTGAGAATGAGTGACTGTGAGAACTGTGGGAAGTAGGTGAGTGCCCTGAGCTGGGCTAGGTAGGAGGCCTGAAATCACCTCTGCAAATGCAGAGAGAAGGCTATGTAGAAAGAGTAATCTGCATAACACAATTGAGATAGTATCTAATGTTTTGGGATCGGTGCTTCAGCTCTGACGTGTAATATTTGAAGCCCCAGGAAGTCACAGCCTCTATCTTGAGGCTCGATCCCAGGTGACAGTGTAGAGCATTGGCTCACACATCCTGTATCATCCTGGCTCATTTGTAGGAACAAAGGGGGTGGGAGTTCTGGGGGAAACAAGCCTGTCATCTCCAAAGATTACCATCAGCACCTCAGCTAGACTGATATGCATGGCTTAAAGCCAACTGAAGGGATAAGGAAAAGTCCCAGCCAGCTTTGTACATGGAGATAGGGTCTGGCTCAGCCAAAGTGGAGGCAATTGCTCCTCTTTCCAGGAGAGTCGCCCAGGCGGTTCTCCACAGATGAGGATGTTTACAAAGTGAGGATGTTTACAAGCTGAGTGGCTTAGTTAAGCTTCTAAGCTTCTCAAGTTGACACAATGTATCAACTATTACAGTTAGGCACTCTTTTTTTGAGCCTTCAGTATGTGTTTAAAATCTTCCTAAGTTCTTATATACATGGTTCTTTTATTACTGAGTAGTATTTCACTATATGCTGCATTCTCTTATTAGCACATCCCTGGGTCCTTTCCAGTTTTTGGGTCCTGTGAACAAAATTGCTAAAAGCTTTTTTACACAAGTTTGTGGGTAAACGTTAATTTCTAGTAAGAAAATATCTAAGATTGGAATTGTTGGATTATAGGGTAGTTGTGTTGTATTCAACAGGGTTCTCCATATATCTATACATCTATCTATGTATTTATATATCTATCTGTTCATCAATTCATATATGTCTATAAATATAAGATGGGATTCATTAGATCTGCTTACACGATCAGAATCTGGAGAGTCTCACAATGGTCATCTATAAACTGGAGACCTGGAAAAATCAGTAGCTGCTCAGTCCAAGGTACTAGAAATTACAAAAGAGACTAATAGTGCAGCCCTGGTCTGAGGCTTAGTGCCTGGAGGCTCTCTGGAAAGTTGTCAGCACAAGCCCACCTTTATAGGCTGAACATCTAGAGTTTGATGTCCACAAGCAAAGGAAGCAGTAAAAATTACATCGGCTTATGAAAAGTTGAGGGTGCGTGTGTGAGCTTCCTCCTTCTGCTTTTCCTTCAGTCTGGATGTCAAGCTTACAAGATGGTGCTGCCCACCCGCAGGACAGGTCTTCCCCACTGAGTCCACTGACTCACATGCCAGTCATCTCTAGAAACACGTTCAGAGGCACATCCAGAAGTATAGTTTCCAATTTTGTAGGTATTTTTCAATCTAGTTGAATTTACAGCCAAGATTAACCATCCCACTTATGCTTGCTTTGTGTGTGTGTGTGTGTGTGTGTGTGTGTGTGTGTGTGTGTGTGAAATTGTCAGAATTGTTCAAAAGAGTTTGCTTTATATTCTATCCAGGTATTATTTTTCTAGGTATCTTAGCTGAATGAAAGACATCACAGTATGGTGGTACATGAACACCTGTTTTAGCAGCACAATTCATAGTAGCTAAACTATGAAAGTGTCCTACATGTCCATCAATAGATAAATGAGTACAGAAAGTGGGGTATTTATATATAATGGAATGCTACTCTGTCTAATGCTATTTAAAGAAGCATAATGGAATGCTATTTAAAGAAGGATAAATGAGTCATTTGTAACAAAATGGTTGCGCCTTGAGACCAAGTGAAATAAAACAGTACACAAACTTAACAATCACATGGGTTTCTCTTATATGAGAAACCCAAAATATACATAAAAAGCAAAATTAAAGTTAGATGATAGAAAATAGAGCTTTTGTAAGAAGGAAGGCGACCCCATTCCCCTTCTGGGTATTTTTCCAGAAAAACTGAAAACATCATACCACCACAATCTGTATGCACCCATGTGTATTCCAGCACAATTTGTTATAACTAAATCTTGGAAACAACCCAGATGCCCACTAACTGAGGACTGGATAAAAAAGATGTGGTATTTGTATACAATGGAGTATTACTCAGCCATAAAAAAAGATAAACTTGAGACTTTTATAGGTAAGTGGATGCAACTACAGACCATACTCATAAGTAAAATAAATCAGACCTGCATGAGTAAACATTGCATTGTCTCCCTAGTGTAAGAATCTGAAAGAGTAAATAAAATCTGAAAGGTTTTCAGATATTGTGAAAGGGAAAGAACCTGCTCAGAAGGAAAGAATAACTGGGATGAGGGAAAAGAGAAAGAAAAGAAAGAAGGATGGGGAAAAATATATATATCTTGTATATATATATAAGACATATGTATATGCATATATATTAAGTATAAATAGATATATACTAAGATAATTGTACTACTAAGTTCTATTGGTGTATTGAAAGGAACAGTTAATGTTTAATTGTTTGATCAGTGTTACATGTTAATTTCCTATCACCTTGTTTTGAAATTCTGTATCATTTTTATTGTTTTTGTGTTGCTTTGTTTAAGTCTTTGTTTTTTTATTTTGTTTTTGTTCTTTTCTCTTTAAAATAAAACAGGAAGGTGAGCAAAAGATGTAGAGAGGGGAAAGGAAGGGAGGGGAAGGGAATGTAAAAGAAATAAGATATAAGTTTATGGGGTATTAATATACCTGCTTTTGAGAAATATATGCTCCAATCTTTTGCATTCACAAAACTTTTCGCCTTTTAATTATTAAGTTGTAGGAGTGCTTCATTTTTCTTGGATATTAGTTGTTTGTCAGAGATATGTTTTATAAGTATTTTCTTTCAGCCTGTATCTTACCAATTTAAACACTTATTGGTATCTTTGGATGAGCAGAATCCTTTATTTCAGCTAACTTTATCATTTTTCTGAGAAAATTTACTTTCATGAAATATATTCTATTTTATTTTAAAGAATTTAAATATGAATGTTTACCTGTAAGCCTATCATCTACTTCAGATTAATGTTTGTGAATAGTTTGAGGCAGGGTGTGGTGGTCCTTTTATTTTCCCATGTGGATATTTAGTTATTCCAGAATACTGTTTAAAAATGTTCCCTTCCCTCTGGCTTGCTTTGATACCATTTTAAATTTTGAACATATGAGTGTATTTCTGCCCTTTTTATTCTTTTCAGTGATGTATTTGTGAGTCTTTGAGCCAGACTACAGGATCCTGACTTCTCTAGCTTCATAGTAATTATTGAAGGAAGGCAGCCTAAGTCTTTTGCTTGCCAATTTTAAAATTCCTTTGGGTGTACGAGATTCCTTTCTACTCCATCAAGTTATAGAATATATGCATACATTTCTTTATAAAAGATTATTAGAATTATGGTAGAGTTTGTGTAGAATTTAAAGATCATTTGGAGAGACTGGGCATCTAAATAATATTGGGTCTTTTGAGTGCATGAACGTGATTCATCTGTCCATGAACTGAAGTCCACTTTAATCTGTCGTAGCCATCATCTACTGTGTAACTTTTGGGTACTGCTTCAGTTATATGTTCATTTCCTCTGACTTTTGTTGCATTACTTCAAATCTTCCCCATGTACTTTATTCAGGGATTCACTGGAAGTTTAGGAAAATGTATTCATAGAATTTTGGCTTCTCATCTTGGTCTTTTCTTCTCATTTTGCAATGGCTGTGTATGGTTCCTTCAAACTCTGCCCTCTAGCTGTGTAAGTCAGATACCTAGTGAGTTTTCCTTTGGGATTTTAGCCACTCATAACTGTATAGTGCCTACAAAAACTTTAAAATTCAATCCCTTCTTGCAAATGTCAACTCTTGGGAAAGATACACCTTTTTTGTTTTTACTTTTTTTTTTTGTTCTCAAATATACTTATTTAATTTTGAAAAATTATCCTAGTGATTATAGTTGTTATCTGTGGTTAGCTCAGTCCTGTAGGTGTGTACACATTACTAGAAGTAGAAGTCAGTTGATCTGATTTTTTTCAGTGTAAGAAGAGTTTCTTTATCTTGAGACTTTAATATAAAAAGATTCATTGTGTATCATTAAATACATTTTATAATAAAATTTGCTTAGTTTGGTGACTATTAATTTTAATAGGTATACGCATACAACCACAGTATGCAGAACAATCCCCTACTGATGTCGCAATTCAGTGAAGCCTCAGCTGGAGGCAGCCATGGGGAAGCCCTCTGCTCCTGTCCTCTCCTCTTTCTCCATTTTCTTGGATCTACATTTGGTGCATTGCTTCTCTTCTGTATTCTTCATCTTCCACTACTGTTCATTTTATCTCTGCTTCATCTTACCTCATGTATTTTTTCAATGATTGCGGTGCAAATTTAAAACTCCTTAGTTTCTTTCTATGTTGTCATTCAAAGGTTGCACCTAGGTGCTGAGGCTTAAGAAGCATTTTTAATGCACTGTGCTTCCTTCTCTGTTCATCGGAGTTGGAGTTTAAAAACTAGTGTGTGTTACAACCTCTCTGCTATCCTTTGATTTTCTCTGCATTTTTGTTTCTCCTTTCTTTATTTCTTTATGATTCCACTATATTTTTGACATCCTAGTGGAAAGAAATGAGAATTTAGTTTGAACATGACCTCACAATGACTCCTGTCACATTTCTTCCATGATGGAGTTTGACACTTTGTATGGTGCAGAATCGAACAGCATTTCTGACTAAACATTTTAAGAATTTATTGTGTATTTATTCTTTATTATTGATGGGTTCCATTTGCTCCTAAACTAATTCTTTTGTTTTTTTGGACTGGGAATCAATCTCAGGACCTCATTCTTGCCAGGCAGGCACAGTGCCACTATGCTATATCTCTGGCCTTAATTCTTCTATTTTTTTAAATTTAAAAAATCTTTAATCTAGTTAAATGGTTCCAAAACACTTTGAACTTTGCAAGTACTGTACTAACCTAATAAATCACTTCCTGGACCCTCAGTTCCAGAGATTTTGATGGACTAGCTCTCCAAAGAGAAAATGACTGGATCACATAGCTTAGTCCTTAAGTCATCACCTACTAATGGAGTCACACACAAAATAGGTTAAAAATTGTTTGGGAAATGTAAAAGCATCTTTCTGAAAATTAGAAAATCAAATTCTAACCACTGAGTTTAGTTTTTGTTGGTTGAGCATTTATTTACCCCATTGGAGGGAAGAAATGGTCAGCCTCCCTCCTCTGCAGATACTGAGACAGAAAAATACACCCAAGAATTGGTAATTGGTTTCTGGGTGCCACCTGCAAATTGGGAGTGATGAACTGAAGTAGTATACAGTGCTTTGTGGAATTATAAAGGGGATCTTCTCAGATGACAACCTACTAGCTTTTCTTGTGAATGCTAGCCCTTAGGTACACAACTGAAATGCTCAGTTTAGCCTTGTATCACATCTCCCAGATGCTTTTCTTATTAGGCACCCTGCCCTTTTAGGATCCCAAGTTCCATTGAAGGTATTTAAGTGATGATTGTACCTCTGTTTCTAACCTGATTCTTACACAATTCCTCTATTCATTTTACCTTTTAAAATGGTGAGGGAGATGATTCTTAACAAATCAAGCTCCACAGTATTGGGTTCTTATTTCCTGCTTTGCCCACCTTGTTTTCATCTTGGTTCTTCATGCTATCGCCTCAGTTTGAATATCCGAACAATTGCACTATCCACTAAACACCAACTGAACACACTGTGCTCCATGTTTTGCATTGTCTCACGTAAAACTCTCAACAACTTATGAAATAGGTTCTATTATCGTCATAATACACAAAGACCATTATTTTCGAAGAGACATTTGAGGCAGGACAATATGCTGTCATTTCCTGATAGCAGAAATAATTCTTGAGGAAAACAATTGAGAGAAACCAACTAAGTAGTGACAGTCAAAATCCATTTTTTTTGGAAGGAGGTAGTAAACTGCTGAATACATCAGTGATGAAATATATAGACCAGCATGAAATCTGTTATCTGCATGAGCCAGTGGCAGCCTTATTTGTTTCATTTGGGAAAAATTGACAAAGTAGGAGATGCGTTGACTCTAGAATGTGGCATTAACTCAGAAAATGCAATGACTTTATATCACCCACATCTTATTATAATAGTGGATGAAAAATGGGCTGTCATTTCTGATATGTGGGACATTATCACAAGGCTGTACAGGGCTTGTGTGACTCACAGTAATGTAATTTACTTCTGGATCATTTTATAAAGAATCATTTGACTTTTGGGCTTGCACTAATTAAAATGGAGCTACAGTGGAAATTATTTTGCAGGTAGTTTCTACAATAGGTGTCAAGACGGTGCTATGGATTCTAAAAATAAGTCATCTAATATTACTGCTTTAAAACAGTTTCCCTGGGGCTGGGGATTTAGCTCAGCGGCAGAGTGCCTGCCTGGCAAGTGCAACATCATGAGTTCAATTCCCAGTACTGGTAAAAAAAAAAAACCAGTTTCTTATGTAATGTCCTTTATGGTATGATTTTAGTGGGAAGAATATTTATGCATGCCTTCAAGGAGCTTATGTCTTGAAAGCATGAAGACATTTAAAAAGTTTTGATTGTATTTTATTGTTTCTAAAATTTGTGTTTTTTTTAAAAATGAGAGTTTCTAGTTTAGCCATTAACAAGTTCTATCTAGAGCAGTGGTGGCAAACCTGTTTCACACATGCCGCAGCTGGCTGTTTGTTATCACTGAAAGCTTTAAAAGGTTCCCCATCCCTGGCCTAGCTCTCCAGCACCTCTCTTTATAGTGTCAGTTAATACCCTTTGCTTGCAGTTTTAAAGCTCTAGTTGGAAGTCTGAGTCCAGAGGAAATATCTGATTCAATATCTTGTATTTGTAGATTGTACACTAAAGCTAAATCTCAAGAACATGATAGACGGGACTATGAGTTAAAATGTTTTCATGTAGTTTTTGTATTGTTACAAATAAATATTAAATATAAATTTTTAAGCTATATTTTATGAAATAACTTCTTATCAAAATAATATATGAGGAGATTTTAAGAGTTAAATACTTTTAAACATCTAAAAAGTATTAGGCCCTCCATTCCCCAGTCTTGCTTCTGACAGTGGTATTAACTGAATAAGCTATTTTTTTTTTTTTTTTTTGTATTTAACTCTGTTATTAAATGTTCTACATTTTCCGCTATTTTCATTCTTTAGTTTTATACATGGTTTATCCTTTCCCTCTACCCACACAGGCAAGTGTTATTCGGTTGAAGAAATGACATTGCCAAAATTTGACTAGTTTTGATCTACAAAAATGCAATGTCTTGTAGTTAAACTTAGTGATAATTTTTTAATAATTTCTTTTGATTAGTTTTTCGGAGTGTGCGGTTGTCTCATACATTCCATAAATTTCTGAAGAACTTCTGAAAGTTAAACAGTGCAAGTGCTATCTTATCTATTTCACATTTTCTTTATTTGAAGACCACACTCTTGCAATTCTTATTGTTATCCTGCTGCTCTTAAACTAAGAATTACTGCTTTTGTTTCTTAAGAAGAGTGAATGGATAGGAAGGATCATTTTTAAGCCCTCACATTTCTGAAATGCCTATATTCTGCTCTGTTATTTGAATGATAGCTTGGCTGGAAATTTTCAGGATTTTAACTAATTTTTTCACTCCCAATGTTTAATTGACTTTATGGCTTGATAAGCTATTGTGACTTAAAGTATTTTCATTTAGAGATGCATTTAATACGTGTAATTTAATGAACATGCTAACTTTGTAGCACATCGAGTCTATTCTGCTTACCCTGGTGATTCCCCAGAGGATGACTGGGAGCTACGACTCTGCTGCTGCCTAGCATCAAAAGGGAGAGTGTTATACTGCATATTGATGGCCTGGGGAAAGGTTCCAAATCAGAACTTGTTAACCGTTGAATGCATGTTGCTCTTGCACCATTATAAAGGTGAAAAAAATTCGTAGTTTTGTCGAACTAAGTTTTGGTGAATTTCTATTGTTTTCTAGTTATATTTCATTTATTTCTGCTCTGGTTTTATTATTTATTTCCATCTAGTTATTCCAGGCTTAGTTTGTTCTTACTTTTCTAGTTCTACATTACTGTGAATCACACAAGCACTGCAACATTAGATTGTTTAATTTATGTTTTCCTTCCTTGCATTAACCATTTACAGTGATAAACTTCCCTCTTAGAACCACTTTCGCTGTAGCCCATCAGCTATGGTGTGTTTTTGTTTGTCTCAAGATATTTTTAAGTTTCCCTCTTAATTTCTTCACTGACCTATTGGATGTTTAGGAACACATTTTAAAATTTCCATGCAGTTGTGAATTTTCTAAAGTATTTTTTATTATTGATTTCTCATTTTATGCCATCGGGGCCAGAAAAGATACTTTGTATGATTACAATCTTCTTAATTTGTGAAGACTTGTTTTGTAGCCTGCCACGATCTATCCTGCAGAAAGTTCCACGTGTGGTCAAGGAGAATATGTATGGTGTAGCTGCTGGACAGAATGATCTTTATGTCTATTAGGTTCACTTAGCCTAGAGTACAATTAATAATTAATTATTTTCAGTTAATATTTCTAACTACATTTCCCTCTGATTGCATATTTATTTACATTAACTGACTTGGTGTTTAAATACTGTGTTTTTATGAACCTACCTCTAGTTTACTCAGCATTCAAAATCTGAAATTCTTTTGCATATTGCACTGAAGTTTCTACTAGCTAAATTTGGTGCAATTGTAAGTGATTTTCTTAGAGTAAATTTTCTAGAAATGGAAATGATGAGTCAAAAATAATTAACATTGTACATAGTAAGTAAAGGCTTGATAACATTGCCGCATTGTCATCCAGAAAAATAAACTCCCATTAAAAATGCAACTCTAATACTAAACATTACTACTACCTTCCCTTCCCTTCCCTTCCCTTCCCTCCCCTCCCCTCCCCTTCCCTTCCCTTCCCTTCCCTTCCCTTCTTCTCCTTTTTGGTACTGGAGATCGAACGCAGGACCTTTGCTTCAAGCTGTATGAAAAGGTCCTTTTCAATTTTTGAGATAAAGTCTTATTAAGTTGTTCAGGCTGGTCTCAAACTTGGGATCTCCTGTCTGAGCTTCTCAGAGTGCTGGAACTACAGGTACATACCACCATGCCTGGCTCATCTTCTTTTTCAACAGGCCTCTGTTGTTTTGAAAACCTCTAAATAGTGCTAATTTAATTGAGGGCAATTTTGGGATAAGAAACTT
Organism: Chinchilla lanigera; assembly: GCF_000276665.1. Taxonomy (NCBI): domain Eukaryota; kingdom Metazoa; phylum Chordata; class Mammalia; order Rodentia; family Chinchillidae; genus Chinchilla; species Chinchilla lanigera. The sequence goes on along the minus strand of NW_004955425.1, from coordinate 11,695,286 downwards.
AGTTTTATGAAGAGTAGAAGTTTATTTTTAAGTGAATTAATTTACCACTGGGCACATTAGAGAAAAATCTGAAGTGAATGTCTTAGTTCAAGCTCCTATAGAGAAATACCATAGACAGAGTGCTGTGAACAACAAGCATTTACTTCTTACAGTTCTGGAAGCTGAAATTGGAGATCTGGGTGGCAGCATGGAGAGTTTTTTGCCAGGCTCTGTTCGGCCATCTTCTCACTGGCAGAAAACAGAGGGAGAGAGAGAAGCTCTGTTGTCAGATCTTGTAAGGCTCTGAGTCCTTCATGAGTGCTCCAACCTCAACCCAATTACCTCCTAAACTCCACCTGCGAAATACTGTCACATTGCAATTCAAGATTTCAGCATGTGCGCTTGAGGAGAATAAAAACGTTCAACTTATATCAGTGAGACACAGTTTTTCTCAGAAACATAAATTAAATTTCTTGAAAACACTCGATTTAAAATTCCATGTGCCAAAGAAACTTTATTATGTCAGTACAAATATTCAGTGTCCTACTAATTCAGTGTAAGTATCTATTTTATTTCCTGTAAAGTCGGATTGATTAAAAAGTCTCTCTTTTATGCTTTCAGATCTGCGGGTGACATTAAGGTAGAGTTACTGCCTTAGGTGCTTTCTTGTCGCTGAAATACAATACCTGATGCCTGCGAGTTAAAGGAGAGCGTTATCCCGGTTCCCAGTTTGTAGAGGTTTTTCAGTCCATTATCAGCTGGCTCCAAGACAGGGTGGCAGGGCAGAGGGGCCTGGCAGAAGAGAAGGAGCTCAC
>NW_004955425.1:11673718-11694392 GCF_000276665.1 Chinchilla lanigera | reverse complement strand
GCACAATGGAGAAAGGAAAGAGACAGACTATTATGGGTCATACCCCCTGGACCCACCTCCTCCAACCAGGCTTCACCTCCCAACACACTTAGTTCATAAACTCATCAGTGGACAACTCTACTGATAAGTATCACGCACCCATGATTCAAGCACCACCCCAAAGCCCACCTATGCACGCACAAGGCATGAGGGGGATATCTAGATTTAAACCATAACACTCACTAACGTAAGGAGCAGTATGTAAGTAGACGGAATTAGAAAAGTTTTAGAAATATATACATTTTTTGTATGCTCTCTGCAAATATCTGTAAACTGTCACTCATATGTCTTAATATCTTTTCTTATTATACCTCATAGTGTTTAAATAGCAAATATTTTCTCTGGGGCTTATAATAAAATGAAGTGAATGTCTCAGCATATGGTTTTTATCCTGTTTCTACTTTATGAATCTCTTCTCTTTGTTGAGAAATGTACCTACCTGTGGTTCTGAAGAGTCACATTCTTATTTTCAAACAGGTCAGCATTATATATAATAATCCCGTGATTGGACGTGATGTGTAAACTCCTTCTGTTTCATAAACAATACAATGTGAAACATGAGTGTTTACAAGAGCAGGAAACATTTACTGCTGAGTGACAGTTTTTAGCACCCTGGGAATACTGTGCAAACAAACAAAGTAAGATTAACAGAACAAAGATGTGAAGATTTTTGTTTTGCTCTTAAGCATTTTTTTTGTAGGAAAAATTTGATGAACTATATTCAAAAAATAGAATCAGTAAACATTGGAGCCTGTAACTGAACAAAAGAACTAGTTGAGATGTAAAAGTAAATGAAAGATACTCTCCTGGTTTTCATCCAGGATATCACAGGCAAGAATACAGACCACCCTGGGAGGAACAGGAAAGAGGAATGGGTCACTCAGTCCTAGGCATCAGAACACACCCTGATGATTTAGAAAAAAGGCAGATATACGACAAGGATGGATGACAAGTACTGTATAACACACCAGAACAAAGTAGCAGTAAAGTGAAAAGGGGAGCACATTAGGAATCTTCTATATTTCTATCACCCCCAAATTTTTCCATTTTGATGTATGTAGTGGACTGACAACCGGTGTCAACTTGTAACACCCAGCTGAACTGAACCAGCATGGTTTCCTCAGTTCTTCTAAATATATAGATTTTAAAAGACATTTTAAAGATTATAAAAGTAAGTGACTTTTACTAAAATAACCTATGTAGACATTGATATGATAAAGAGTTAAAAAGTCTTTAGTTTTGTAAATATCTGTCCTCAGATTGGAACTATGAAATTTGTTTGATTTTTCTTTAGACTAGGTACAGGCATTGATACTAAGTATATAATCAAATATTAATATTATGTATAATATATAATATATATTAATATTATATGTATTGCAAAGATGAAGAAGCTGTTCCTTTACATTGCCAAGTTCTGTTGTCTTCAGATAATAAAGACTGACAGATAATACAGTTGGCTTTTCATATACATGGGTTTTGCATGTGTGGATTCAACTAACTGAAGATTAAAAATCTTTGGAAAAGGTTTTTTTTTTTTTTTTTTTTTTTTCTTTTTGAGACAGGGTCTTGCTATGTAGTTCAAGCTGGCCTTGAGCTCACTTTGTAGCTCAGGCTGGTCTCAAACTTGCAATGATCCTCCTGCCTCAGCCTCCCAAGTGTTGGGGTTACAGACAAGTGCCACCACGCCAGGCTGGAAAAAGTTTCTTTTCCTTGTCATTATTCTCTGAACGATAGATTACAAGAATTATGTACATGAGATTTATATTTTATTGTAAGTAACCTAGATATGATTTAAAGCGTACAGGAGGATATGCATAGGTTATGTGCAAATGCTGTGCTATTTCAAAGGAGGGACCTGAGCACCCTCAGAATCTGGTACTCACAGAGGGCTCTAGAAACAATCCCCCACAGGTTCTACTGAATAACAATACACTATGGGCTATGGAAATAGGACTGGTTTATTTTCCACATTATAATTTATTTTGGGTTAAAATTTCTCCTTCAGTTGTTTCTGATATGATGTACATATGCACCTATATATGAATATAAAAAGATTGACTTTTGACAATACTGTTCCACAAGAATTTTATTCATATTTTCACCAGTATGCATACGTTTACTTATACTTATGACATAGTGACAGATGTTTAAGTTCAATCATAATGTTTTGAGATAAGAAAATAGACATTCCTATTCTCTAATAATAGTGGAATTGAGAATTATCAGATGAAGTTACATATAATTAGTAAAATAAAAGCCCAAACATTACTTTCTGTGTCTTTATTTTATAAATTAATCTCTGTTCAACAATGTTATCATAATCACATAAACAATATTGCTAACCTTGTTTTCATCTTTTTCATAGTAAATAATAGTTTTTTGTTAAGGATTTAGATGAGATAATCATATTGGAAACATATACAATATTTGATTTAAACTTCACCTAAAAGCAACCTTTAGGACAGACCTCAACAAACTTCTTACATATTTTAATTAACATTGAGATTTCCCTTTATTTATTTTTATTTTTTCTTTTAAGGAGAATAAAAAAATAACAAAAACAACAACATAGACAAAAACAAAACAAAGCAAAAACAATAAAAATGATACAGGGTTTCAAAACAAAATGATAGAAATTAATACTGGTTATGATATTAAATATTGTGATCTTCAGTGAAGTTGCTCAGATTACCAGATATAAGAATGCAAGATTGATCAAACCATTAAAGAGAATAATAATAATAATAATAAACATTAGAAATGATACAGAGCTTCACTAAACAAGATGGTAGGAATTCACCAGTGGTTGTTATTGTATGTTGTCTTCAAATGAGTTATTCAGATGATCAGATATAGCATGCAAAATTGGTCAAAATAATTTAAGCATGAACTGTTCCTTTTAATAAACCATTAGACATCAGCAGTATAATTATCCAGGTTATTTATCTATCTATGTACCTATCTATCTATTTATCTATCTTCCCTTCTTTCTTTTTGTCCTTTTCCTTACCCGAGTTGTTCCTTCCCTTTGAACAATTTCTTTCCCTTTCATAATATTTATTGTACCTTTTGGGTTTTATTTACTTTTTCAGGTTCTTACACTAGTGAGACAATATAATGTTTATACTTGTGGGTCTGATTTATTTCACTTAGAAGTATGGTCTGCAGTTGCATCCATTTACCTATAGAAGTCTCAAGTTTATCTTTTTTATAGCTGATTAATACTCCATTGTATAAAAATACCACATCTTTTGTATCCATTAGTCACTGGATGGGCAATTGGAGTGTTTCTAAGATTGAGCTATGACAAATTGTGCTGCTATAAACATGGGTGCACATATATCACTGTGGTATGGTGTTTTTAATTTTTCTGAGAAAATACCCAGAAGGGGAATAACTCGGTTAAGTGGGATATCTAATCCTAGTTTTATGAGGAATCTCCACACTGATTTTGACAGGGATTTCACCAGTCTACACTCCCACCAGCAGTGGAGAAGTGTTCCTTTTGCCCCACAGCCCCTCCAGCATTTGTTATTGGTTGATTTCTTGATGATAGCCATTCTTTCTGGTGGCGGGGGAGAGATGGAAACACAGTGATCTTTTAATTTGCAATTCTTGAATGACCAATGCTGTTGAACATTCTTTCATATATTTATTTGCCATTCATATTTCTTCATCTGAGAAGTATGTATCTGTCTCAGATGCCTGTTTTTTGATTGGGTCTTTGAATTTTGGGGACCTGATTTTTTAATATTCTTTCTATGTTCTAGATAGAAAACCTTTTTCTGAGGGACAGTTGGCTAAAATTTTTCCCCAATTCATGGGTTTTCTTTTTACTCTGTTGGTGATTTCTTTCGATGTGCAAAACTTTTTCAATAAGATGAGATCCCAGTAGTTTATTCTTTGAAATACTTCCCATGCAGTTTGGTTTTTGTTCATGAACTCTCTGCCTACCCCAATGTCTTCAGGATTTCTACCTACTTTCTCTTCCAGTAGATTTAGTGTTTATGTTTTAATATTTAGATCTTTGATACATTTTGACTTTAGTTTAGCTCGTGGTGATAGACATGAGTCTAGTTTTAGTCTTTGGCATGTGGAAAGCCAGTTTTCCCAGCATTATTTATGAAAGAGCCTGTGTTTGGCCCCTTTGTCAAAGATTAGGTGGCTGAGTGTGTTTGTGGTTGTGCTTGCATCTTCCAATCTGTTCCATTGATCCTCATGTCTGTTTTGTTGCCAGTACCATGTTTATTTTATCACAGTAGCTTTGTAGTATAATTTAAAGTCATGGATTGTAATGCCTCCTACCACACCTTTGTTGCCCAGGATTGCTACAGTTGATCTTAGCCAAAAGGCTGAGAAGCGATTGCCCAGGATTGCTTTTGCTATTCTGGGGCTCTCCTGGTTCCACATGAATTTTAGGAATGTTTTCTCTAGATCTGTGAGGTACACCAATGGTATGTTAATTGGGATTGCATTGAATCTGTACAACAATTTTGGGAGTGTGGCAATTTTCACAATGTTGGTTTTTCCTATCCATGAGTAAGTAATATCTTTGCATTTTGTGAAATCCTCCTTGATCTCTTTTTTCAGAGTACTTAATTTTCACTGTATAGATCTTTTACTTCCTTTGTTAGATTAATTCCTAAGTATTTCATTTTTTATATGCTATTGTGAAAAGTGTGGTTTAACTTATGTCTTTCTCAGTGTGTTTGTTGTTTGTGTACAGAAATGATATTGATTTTTGAGTGTTGGCTTTGTGTCCAGCTACTGTACTGAATTTGGTTATTAAATCTATAAGCTTTTTAGTGGAGATTTTGGGATTTTCTAAGCAGAGTATTACATCGTCTGTGAATAATGATAATATTACTTCCTCCTTTCCTATCCTTATTCTTTTTATTTCTGTCTCTTATCTAATTGCTCTGATTAATATTTCTAGAACTATACTGAATAGGAGTGGTGACAGTGGACATCCTTGTCTTGTTCCTGATTTTAAAGTGAAAGCTTTCAGTTTTGTTCATTTAGTATGATGTTGCTTGTTGGTTTATCGTAAATGGTTTTTCTCAGAGTGAGGCAAAGACCATCTATTCCTATTTTCTGTAGGGTTCTTTTTTATCATGAATGAGTGTTGGACTTTGTCAAAAGCTTTTTCTGCATCTATTGAGATGATCATGTGATTTTTATGTTTGGTTTTATTGATATAGTATATTACATTAATTGATTTCTATATATTGAACCATTCCTGAATCCCTGGGATGAATCCCGCTTGATCGTGGTGTATAATCTTTTTAATGATTGGCTGCATTCTGTTTGCTAGTATTTTACTGAGAATTTTTGCATCTATGTTCATTAGCGAGGTTGGCCTGTAGTTTTCTTTTTTGGTTGGGTCTTTCTCTGGTTTTGGTATCAGGGTAATACTTGCCTCCAGGAATGAGTTCAGGAGAATTTCTTCCCTTTTAATTTCATTAAAGAGTTTGAGAAGAACTAGCATTCAATCTTCTCTAAATTTCTTGTAGAATTCAGCTGTGAATCCTTTAGGGCCTAGGGTTTCTTTGTTGGTAAGTTTTTTCTATTACATTTTCACCTTTGTTGGCTGATATTGAATTATTCAGAATTTTTATATCTTCTTGATTGAGCTGTGGTATTTCATATGTATCTAAAAATCTGTCCATTTCCTCTGTGTTTTCCATCCTATGAGAGTAAAGAGTTTCAAAGTAGGTACTGATGATCTTCTGTATTTCTACAGCACCTGTAGTGATTTTCTTCCTTATTGATTGAATTTGAGTTTTTTCTTCCTTTTTTTGATAAGGTTGGCTAGGGGTTTATCAATTTTAGTTTTTCAAAGAGCTAATTCTTTGATTCACTAATTCTCATATTGTTTTCTTAGTCTCCATTGCATTAATTTCTATCCTGATCTTTATAACTTCCTGCTTTTTTTTGGGCTTTGGGCTTGACTAGCTCTTCTTTTTCTAGAAGGTTGAGGTGCAACATAAGATGTTTACCTGTGCTTATTGTGTTTTCCTGAGGTGAGAATTCACCACTATAAATTTTCCTCTGAGGACTGCTTTCATTGTGTCCCACAGCTTCCTGTAAGTTGTATCTGCATTTTAGTTTGATTGTAAATATTGTTTAATTTCACTGTGACCCATTGGTTGTTGAGGAGGGTGTTATTTAATTTCCATGTGTTTATGGATTTTTTGCAATTTCTTTTGTCATTAATTTCTATTTTCATTGCACTATGATCTGATAGTATGCATGGGATAATTTTAATTTCTTTGCATTTACTTAAGCAAGTTCTATGTGCTAATATATGGTCTATTTTAGAGAACATCCCATGTGCAGCTGAGAATAATATGTATTCTGATGCTGTTGTGTGAAACATTCTGTAAAGGTCTACTAAGCCCATTCATTCACAAGTTAGGTATAGTTCTGTTATTTTTTGCTGATTTTTTTTTATTTAGTTGGTCTATCTTTGTGACAATGGGGTGTTAAAGTCCCCTGTTATGATTGTGTTACTACTTATTTGATTTTTCATATCTGTTAAAATTTGTCTTATACAATTGGGTACTCCTGTATTTGGTGCATAGCTATTTATGATTATTATCTCTTCTTCTTACAGTTTTACCCTAGCAAGTATGTAGTGACCTTCTTTATCTCTTTTGATCATTTTTGGTTTGAAGTTCACATTGTCTGCAAACAGAATAGTTACCCTTGCTTTTATTTGGGTTCTTGTCATATGAAGTATTTTTTCCATCCTTTGACTTTCAGTCTATGACTGTACTTTTGAGTTAAATGTGTTTCTTGTATACAGCATATTGTTGGATTTTGTTTCTTGATCCACCGTACCAGTCTGCTTTTTTGATTGGTGAATTGAGACAGTTTACATTAACGGTTATAACTGATATGTATTGGCTTATCTTTTTTTCATGTTATTTTCCTGCTGTTGGTTTCCTACTTTTCCCTCTGTTTAATTGCTTGCTCTGCTTGGTGGTTCCTCTCTATTGATGTTCTTGAAATTGTAGTCATTTTTATCTCTTTCTAGAATATCTTTTAGTACTATTTGTTGGGTTGGTTTGGCACTCTTGAAGTTCTTCATTTTTTTGTCATGGAAAGATTTCATTTCTCCATTAATTTTGAGGGATAATTTTGCAGGGTACATCAGTGTGGGTTGGAAGCTGTTTTCTTTCAGGACCTGAAATATTTCACTCCAAGCTCTCCTTGACTTGATAGTTTGTGTTGAGAAATCTGCCATGATTCTGATGGGTTTTCCCTTATAGGTGATCTGTTTCTTTTCTCTAACAGCCTTTAATATTCTGGTCTTTTGTTGAATTTCTGAGATCTTTATTATATGTCTGGGTGTAATTTTATTTTGCTTATGGCTAATTGGAATTCTATGTACCTCACTTCTCTGTATGTCAGCTTCTTTTTCCTTTCTTGGGAAATTTTCTGCTATTACATCTGCAAATAGTCTTTTTATGACATTGTGTTGACTCTTGCTATTTTGTTGACAAGTATTAATCTTACATTGTTTTTCTTTGCATCATCTTGAAGCTGTTGAATTGTTACTTCCTAGTTTCTTGTTATTTGTAAGAGAGCTTTCCTTTCACAATGCTGTCTTCAAAGTCTGAAAGTGTATCTTCATCTTTATTCAAGTGGTTTTTCCAGCTTTCCATGGAATTTTTAATTTCCTGGATATCTGTTTGAATCTGTTTCATGCATTCTAATTCTTTCCAGTAGTGTTCATTCAATGTTTCCATTATTTTTTATGCTCCTCTATTTTGTTATTTATGTCTTCTTTAGATGTGTTGAGAAATTCTTTCATTACTGTTGTCATTTCTTTCTTTTAATCTGAGATTATTTCTGATCTGATTTCTTCTATGGCCTGATGGAGTTGTTTCTTTTCTTAAGTTGCTATCATTTCAGACATTTCAGGTGTATGACTTCCAGGCTCTTCTTTGTTGACATCTCCTGGACTTGTTCTGGGTGGGGTGGAAGTCTGAGATTACATTTAGCTCCTTTTTTGGTCAATTTTTCAGATCTATAGGTTCCCTGGGGCTCAGCCTCACTTCCATGATGGTGTGGGAGTGGCTTTGCAAGGCTCCTGAAGCTGCCTGGTGCTCAGCATGGCTCCCATGAAGTATACAGGGTTGGGGTGCATTCATTGAGGCTGCCAAAGCTTTCCAGGGCTCAGTGTGGCTCACATCATGGTTGGGGAGGGGTCAGGCTGCACACTAAGGATCCCAAAGCTTTCTGGGACTGAACCTGGCTTCAAGCTTCCTCTTTAAAAATATTTATTTATTTATTTATTTTAAAAATTTTTAATTTTTTTTTCCGGTACGGACAATCGAACTCATGACGTCATGCTTTCCAGGCAGGCGCTGTGCCACTGAGCTAAATCCCCAGCCCCCTCTTTAAAAATATTTAAACCAGTATTGTAAATGGTTTTTATGTAGTTTAGTACTTGATTAGATACTGTATATTTTAAGCTCCTAGTTCTTATTTGCTTCTAGATGATGAAAGCAAAAACTACCAGTTCTTTCCTGTGTTAAAATAGGGTTACAATGCAACTGATTCTCAGCTTCAGAGCAGAGCAGTCAGGTAAGTGGCAGTGTAGAGAGAACCAGATGAGGAGACTCAGTATGCCAAATGTTTCAATTATCCAGGTAAAGAAGAACATGTGGATGTCAGGGGTGGTGGCACACACCTGTAATCCCAGCATTAGGGAGGCTGAGGCAGGAGGCTCATTGCAAGTTTGAGACCAGCCTGGGCTACAAAGTGGGCTCAAGGCCAGCCTGAGCTGCATAGCAAGACCTTGTCTCAAAAAGACAAAAAAAAGAACATGTAGATTTCTACAGGAATTCCTCCAAAGTTTAAATGTAAGAAAAGAATTTATTACAAGTAAACAGAGTACATGTCAAGACAGTGTGGTCCATATCAAGTGTGTCTGTAGGTCAAATGTCGTATGTAATACCAATTTGCAAGCTGTGGTATGTATTACATAGCAAAGAAAATTTAGTAAGTGAATCTAGGTTATGGGATGTGTTCATCACATGGAATCAGCTTTTCTCATAATTTTAGACTAAGTGGATGTATAGTCAGCTTTCCTGCCACTGGGACAGAATATCTGACATATACAACTCAAAGGAGGAGATGATTATTTGGACTCATAGTTTCAGAGAGTCTAATTCATAGTTGACTGGATTCAAGGCAGAAATGCTATGGTGGAAGGTCTGGTGGAGGAAAACTGGTCAATGTTTGGCCGTCAGGTAGTAGAATGGGAAAAGCCGGAGAAAAAAGTGCAAGAATGAGGAAAAAAGTAAGGGAATCTCCAAATGTGTGCTCCCAGGGACCTACCCCTTCCTATCAGGGCCACCTCCTAATAACATACTTAACTATAAACTCATCAGTGGCTTATTCCACCAATGAATATAGAGCCCTCACAATCCACTCACCTTCCAAAAGCCCCACCTCTGAACACATAAAATGTTTTTATGGATTTTTTACATCTAAATTGCTGCATTACCATGGTACCTCAGTTCATGAATTTAATTCTTTGCACAATTCTGGTCACAAACTGAATTGGACAAGAACTGAATCAGGTTCAGTGATTAAGTTCCACATCCACTTTATACGGAAATTTATTTGATTCTTTTCTAATTTGTTTTACAACTAGAAATGAAGTTTATGAACTGAGGTACCACTGTGTATTCTCATTTTGCAAAATGCTTGTAATCTATCTCCAATAATTGCCCAAATCTTTTTTTTTTCTGTCTTTTTGAGACAGGGTCTCACTATGCAGTTCAGGATGGCCTTGAGCTCACTTTGTAGCCCAGGCTGGTCTTGAACTTGTAATGATCCTCCTGCCTCAGCCTCCCAAGTGCTGGGATTACAGGTGTGTGCCAGCACACCTGGCTGGTAATTGCCCAAATCTTAACAGTTCTAGCATTAAGGAAAAGTCCAAATCCAAAGTCTCCTCTGAGACTCAATGCAAACTCTTAATTGTGAGTCTCTGTAAAAATCAGAAAGAACAGTAAACACTCTTAATATACAGTGGCACAGGGCAAACATTCCCTTGCCAAGAGAAAAAGAGGAGTTGAAAACAATTGGACCAAAGAAGAATGAAATCTTGCAGAGCAAATATTAAGTCCTGCAGCTTCATTTCCGGTGTCTAGGGTATATATGGTGGCCAAATGTGAGTACAAAAGGGCTTGGGCAGCCCCAACCCATGACTTTGCCAGTTGCTGACCACATGGCTTCTCTCTAGGACTGGCTCTGCTCACTGCGTGCAAATTTCCTCAGCAGACATTCCATGTTTCTGGGGTTTCTACTGTGGCCTAATTTTGCCATCTTTATGCATTATCTTCTTAGATGCTCCTGGAAGAGATGATGACTGACGCCACATTGCCGGGCTTTTCAGGCCTTCTTTGAACCTAGGCAGGAGCTTCCATGAGCCTGTAACTTGTGCTTTCTGCATACCTGTAAAGTCAAAACTATGTGAGCAACAAAGTTCCACTGCCAGTTTGAGCAGTATTCAAGCCTCCCCAGTGTATCCATGGCCTCTGAATGTCTATATGGACATTCACTGCAATACCACAGAGATTCACTTTCTTAGGCAGCCCTGAGTTAGCAGGGCACCCTTGTGCTCTTTTCTCAAAGCAGATTGTATTGAAGAAGTTTACCCTTTTCCACCTTTGATCATGCTAATCCTGCCACGGGGAAGGGTTGGCCAATTCTTGAGATGCCCTCAAGGAATCTTTCCTATTGTCCTCATGTAAAGTACTTGGTTTCTTTTTAATGTCATTGATATTTTCAGCATCCATATTCCTCTTGGTCCCAACTTTATAGGCATTTCCTTTCTACACAAGCTGCAAAATTTTCTGTTTCAGTGCTGCTTTTTGTTCTTGATTCTTATGAATCTGGCTATAAGCAGATAGCAGCACTCATGCCACAGTCTAAATGTGATGCCTTGGAATTTTCTCCATCAGATCAATTAGTCCATTGTCCTTTAACTCAGCCTTCCACAAAGTATCAGGATGGGGGCAAATGTAGACAATTTTTTTGGTCAGAGTATAACATGCATGGCCTCCAGTCCAATTCCCAATGGAATCCTCATTCCCAGCTGGAACCTATGAGTCTGACCTTTGTTGTTTGCATTTCTATCAGCAGTCTGGCCTTTGGAAAAGGAACCATTCATTAAGCTCTGCTTCCAGCAATTTAGAGCTTTTCCAACTCACATCTCCAAACTTTTCTAAACTCGTGCAAACCAGTTCCAAAGGGTTCTGAATCACACAGTCAGGTATAATCACAGAAATGACCCAGTTTCCATGGTACCAATTTTGTTTCAGTTTTTCTGTTCTTGGGAAAAAATACTTGATACACACAACCTAAAGGAGGAGAGGCTTATCTTGGCTTGCAGTGGATTCAAGCCATTGTTACCTTGTTCCAGAGAAGAAATGGTGTGGCAGAAGGGACTGTTGGGGGAAAACTGCTAGTCCTTGGAAGCCAGTAAGCAAAGTGAACAAGAACACCTGCAGGGAGGGAAGAAAGGACACAGGGAGAGACTTTCTTATGTGACACTCTCCTGCTTCCCCTCCAGTCAGTCCCCACCTCCTAACAGCACCTTCAGCTATAAATTCATTAGTGGATGAATTCATGGATCTGCACAGCGCCCTCCTGATCCAGCCACCTTCTGCAAGCCTCACCTCTGAGCATGCGAGACTTTTGAAAGATATTCTAGACATTTTAGATCTAAACTGCATTGGTGGATCCTTGCTTGCTCTTTAGCTCTGAAGAAATAGTGGAGCAGATGTCATTAAGAGAGAATGTGTTAGTTTAGCTGATACTTATGCAATGGGACTTTGAAATGACCTTGTGGTATTTTTAATTGATTGTAATTCTACATGTAGTTCCTTGATTAAAAATCTTGCTATATGTAGGGCTCGTATGTCATTGAAAATATGTGCTACTTTATTAAAAGATGACTAACAATTTTAGTCAATTAGTAAACTGTCCCATAACAGGGTTGGAGGCTTTACAGAATGATCACAGATTCACTAATTAAGTAGATATTATTTGTTCTATATTTTATCATATTATTATAACTATGATTACTTTTATTATTGAAGCATAGTTAACATGCAATACCACTCAGTCATCTATGCTCACAATTCAATGTCTCTGTTTCCTCCAAGTTGATTAATATATAGATTTATTTCCAACTGTTGAGTAAGTTCTCATAGGTCCTTCTGAAGTTGGTGGGTATCTTCTATACTCACCTCAGATAATCACTGATCTTATTGCTATCAGCACAAGTCAATTTTTCCTGTTCTACAGCTTCACATAGCTGCAATTGCATAAGCTCCTTGACAATTCTTACTTCTACTGCTTGGCATTATGTCTGTGTGATTATCCATTTTACTTATATTATCCAAGTTGATTCATGATTATCCCTATTTGTTCCTCCTGATACACACAATTACATTGTGTGAATATACAAAATATTATTAATCCAGTCCCTTACTGAAGATATTTATATTCTAATTATTAGCTACTATGAATAAGAGTACTATAAATCTCTGCATAGAAGTGTTTGTATGAACATAGTATTTTAATGACTTTCAGTGAATATCCTAAGTGAATTTGCTTAATGTGCAGTGTAACTTTAACTTTGAATTAACAGACTGTTAAAGTGTTTCACTTATTTCACTACCTCCAGTGATATGTGAGAGTTTTTGTTGCTCAGTCTATACCAACATTTGCCAGTATTGTCTGCCTTTAATTTTAGTCCCTCTAGATGGTTAAAGAAATATCTTATTGGGCTTTGATTTATATTTTCCTGGAGTCTAATGATGCTGAGCATCTTTTCATTTGTTTACTTGCAGCTTCTGTACTTGTTTTACTCTATTTTTATGTTTTTGTTCTTATTATTGAGTTTTAAAAATAACAAATGCTGGATATAGTCCTTTGTTCTATATGTGTATTGAGGATATTTTCTCCCAAGTAGCTTGTTTTTCCATTTCCTTGATAGTATTCTTAGAACAAAGGTTTTGCTAATTATGATGAACATGAACATATTGAGTCTTCCAATTCATGGATGTAACAAACCTCTGCGTTTAGTTAGATCTTTCTAACTTTACTAATCAGTGTTTACTTGTTTCATGTTACAGTCTTAAACATATTTTGGTGGGCTAGCTGTGAGGAAAAGTTCTGAGTGAGCACACATCTCACCAGGTATGATACAGATATAAAAGTTGACATGCAAAGATCAAGACCTAAAGATCTATAAACATGGTAAGGACTTGTGGTGGAAGTGTGAAAATTGATCCTTTAAAACATTTTGAGGGCCAGTGAGTCATTCCTCAGCCCAAGTGCTTTGTACCTGAGTGTAACAAAGACCTGAATATTATGCATGTGGCAATGGGAAAAAGAAGCTTAGTGCTTTCTGAAAATATTTCTAACACTGTGCAGTAAATAGCTGATTTGTACTGCACAGGGAAAGAACATGAGTGCTGATGACAGTGATAGCTTAAGGAGTTTAGTTGGACAAAGTAGACCAGACAGAACTTTTTTCTTCTTTGGGTTTAACCCAAGTTAGAAAGTTAAAGTTTCTCCAGATCTTCTTCATATTGTTAAGGTGTTACTGCCGCTCAATTTGATACAAGGCAGATTTGGCCGGGATTTTGGCTGGGTTTCCTATCTCATATTGGAAATAACATTACTGCAAGGTACCTCAACCATATTGTAAGTGGGATGTGTGACAGTTCTAGCTGAGATGAGATGCTACGTTCATGGTACTTGAAATGTTTTCATAGAGTGGTTATATAAAGCAATGAATTCCTTTGAGAATCCTATTATGCATTTTGCTCTTACCCACTGAAGTTAATTTTCAGGTAGATTTGCATTCCCCCTTTTATTCACTTTTTTATTTCATTTTTTTTGCTGTCTTGATACTTTATAGATGTACAATCAAAAACAGAGTTAGAGCTGAATGACAGATATGAGAGACCAGTTTTATATTTATGCCTGTTAAAGTAGGAAAACATGACTTAAAATTTTGATAAAACCATCATTTAAAACCTTTCTAATTGTTTAAAAGATGCTATTACAAGCCAAATTTATAAGACTGAGACCAAATAAAAAATAAAGTATGAGTGACATACGATAAGGAAACATAAACGTCCTATTTAGATATGTGGATTGTAAGTCAAGTTATTCACCAAATTTTGTGTTTATTTTGAAGTTTAATAAAACAAAGGGAATCCCCTTGAAGATTACTATGATAAGTAAGCTACAAAAAGCTGTGTATAAACAGAGTCTATGTTTCAGATATAATAGAACTGACTTGAAATTATCTGTAATGTATTATAAATAGATGATTTTAATCATCTCATGCTTATTCCCATGTTTAAAAGTTACTAATTCTGGTATCTGCACAGAGGAAAATGTATTTATTAGGTATTAAGATAAAATAGGAAAACATAGTATAGTAGCAGTCATACACTTTTCTATTGTGATACAATAACACCAGTTTTATAGAAAGAATTTTTTTTAACTCAAGAGTTTTGGGACTTTTAGTGTATAGAAAAACTTTTTTGATTTCTTCTGGAGCTCTCATTATTTGACTGATTATCACAAGAGATGTTGTGAAGATTAAGTTACATCTCAGTTCTCTGAAAAGCAAGATGCTCTCTTAAGACATTCCAAAGTATGAAACTCCAATTCTGCCCCAGTTGACAGAGTCCAGATTTTCTTAGCTGGCCCTTTTTCCTTACAACTAATATCTAAAGGAACTTATTTCAGTACCTTTTTTATTCTTAAGAGTCAGTCTAAGTGGTTCACATGTATACAAATAAAATAATTTGTCAGACTAGGTCTCACTTTTTATTGATTTCACATTATCTTTCACTGATTGTTCATTGTGATCCCAAGATAGTTTCTCAAAACTAAACATTATAAACTTTTTGCTTGTATCCTTCAAAGGTATAAAACCCATTCATTCTGTTGTAAAAATTCCCATACTTAGCTTGAGATCATGACATGTACATCATGATGTGTACATGTACACAGGAGGATTCCAAGTTCTAATCCAGCCTGGTTAATTTAGGTACTTAGAGAGACCCTATCTCAAAAACAAAAACAAAGGAAAGGACTAGGGATGTAGCTCAGTATGAAGACACTATGTTTAATCCCCAGCCTATTATAAAAAAAAAACCCAACAGAGCCATATTTAGTGTGAATACCAGCTTTATTTTTATTTCAACTTCCCAAATTTAGAATTTTCAGAAATATTCCTTATATTGGGAAATATCCCATAAGTATAAGTTGATTTTTAAGAAATGATTTTGATTGCTCAAATTTATGGAGTACTGTGTGATAATTCAGTACATTTATACATTATATATAATAAGCAAGTCAGGGTAATTAACATTTCCATCTCCTTAAGTATTTAAAAAAATTGAGTAACATTTAATTGTTATACCTACTTATGGTGTATAGTGTGATAGTTCAATACCTATAACAACATATACTGATCAAATCAGAGTAATTTTCCTTTTCTTTTCATTACTTTGTATTTGGAGCCTTCAATCTCTTCTCCTGTAGTTATTTACAAGATATACAGTAGGTTATTGTGAACTATGGGCCCCTATCCTGTTATGTACAGCACTAGAAATTATTTTATCTGTTTGGATATATATTAGAGAGATGGTATAACCCGATTTAGAATCAGGTTGTTGGAGCAGTTTCAAACATCTTCCTTCCCAGTGAGAATTCTCAAGCACTACTCACTGAAACACGAGAAACTGAAGCCCTAGAATGTTGCTGTGATTTGCCTGGGGTCAGGCAACAAGAATTCATGCTGGTGGTGGGGATTAGACTGCTGGTATCCTGTTTGTCATCCCAGCTCTCTTTGCTTATTTGTGTTATTCTTTCCTAAAGCTCTTAAGGACATAGGTTGGGAGTCAGGCAGATATGCTTCAAACAACTTCTGCATTCCTTAAGAACGGCATAGCCATGTGTAAGTTCTGCTCTGGACTCAATTTCCAACCTGTAAAGTAGGAGTGATGATCGTCCTGATTTTATGGAGTGATGTGAAGAGCTTTGTAATCACACATGTCAAGTGCCTGACTCAATGTCTGATATATCTGATGTGCACGATAAAGGTTATATTATTTTGTTACTATCCATTAAATCACATTATTACAAAAATTCCATGTATGACAATTACACTCTTGAGTCTGTGCTTATGCTTCCTTATTACTAATGGCAATAAATTTTAAGCATATATGCTTAAAATTTACAACTCATTATTTTTTAAGGTTAGTAATACATTTACTAGAAATAATTCAGGCTCTTAAGTCAGTATAGGTTAAGTGCGGTTACAAACAACTTCAGAAGTTCAAGGAAACACAGCTGTGTTTCTCTCTCACTGGTGCCTCCCGTGTAGGGGTGCTGTGAATTTTCTGCAACACAGCCGTTCAAGGATTGGGCTCCTTTCCTCTGTTGGCTGCAGGACCCTCCAAGGCCGTGGGCTCTTGCACTGGTCCACTGTAGCTGATGGGCCCTGAAAGACCACAGAAGAGGTGTTTAGCTTTTTAGTCTGGATGTCTGGGAAGTGGCATGCATCTTCACTTCTGCTCACCTTCCGTTAAATGATAAAGACAAAATTTACTTCCACAGATTATAGCTCAGGAATTTCTAATCTTATTAATTAAAAATATTGCTGAAATAATTCAACAAAACATAATCATTATTATCATTAAAAAAACCCCATGCTTATGGATATCATATTTCTATCCTACTCATAGTCCAATTTTTACTGAAACATTTGAAAAATTAAATAATTAATAATGCATTTTCTGGAATTCATCAATTAGCAAAGGGCAAAAACAACATTTTTTGACTGCAAACACATGGAGAAATGAGGGAATGTCATCAAGCTGTATGTCCATGGGGAAAGAAAATGGGGTACTGTGAGTCCATGATATTGACCCTGAAATAGCCAGAGTATATAGTGTAACAAACTGTTTCACATAGCAGAAAGTAATCATGAGCTTTCTGAGCATTATGTCTTGATCTTTATGATATCACAGTGACACTAGGATGTCCTATGAAATGAAGAAATGGAGATGTGTTTGATTTTGTTGAGAATCTGTGATTTCTATTTCATTTGATTTAAATAGTTACCTTATGAAAAACTTTTCTTGTGCTTTTGATATTTCCAAAACTGAATTTTAAATCTCATACCTATATTTTTTAGAGGCTACAAAGAGATTTCATGGGTTCAGTATTTTGTAAAATATTCCTGCCTTTATAGATACTAACTTAGGTTTTTTTTTTATTTTAAAGAGTAAAAGAAGGTTAACATAGTAATAGAGGAACTTACCGAATTACAGACAAAGTTGTAGGAAATTATCAATGGTTGTTGTTTTACATATTGTTATCTACAAGATCGTTTCTCAGGAAAACAAATAGACAAATAATAGTGACTTACAGACAAAAGTGGTAGGTTATTATCAATCGTTGTTATACTATACTTTGGTATCTTCAAAGTGGTTTCTAAAGAAAATAAATAGAGCTATATATGAGTGACCAATTGAATATTCATTGACTATTCTCAATGGTTGTTGTAGGAAACACATAGTAATATACATCCATTTAAGAAATAGCATAGGAACAATACAAACATTACTGAGTTATGGACAGATTAGTAGGAAAATATCAATGGCTGTTGTAAGACATGATGGTATCTTCAAAGTGGTTTCTCAGGAAGACAGAGATATGCAAGAAAGATCTAACAAGTAGTTACAGCCTAAGGGTTATGAAAAATAGCATATTACCTCCTCACCAGTGACTCCTTTCACTGAGGTGTGATGGCTGGAAGGAAGGCCAGGATTGAAAGGAAGGACTGAGAGACTTGCACCTGTGTCTAGCAACAGGCTATTTTCTTTTTGCTCTATAGTCATGATTACCCAGGGCTCCTCCATGGAGATGACAATCTGGCCAGAGGAGAAGGCAGAGTATGCCCTGGGCCCCCTCATTCCTGTTAGATAACTGGTAGGATGGGTCTGAGCTCTGGGGCCTCTGCTTCAGAGGGCAGACCGATTTCCAGTGGTCGCCTTTGCATTCAGGGCATGGCACAGGGGGCTTCTTAGGGCAGTTCCTCTTGAGGTGGCCTGGCTATTAACAGTGGTAGCCAATGAATGTAGTTGTTGAATTCTTCTTGGGGCCCTGAGAATCAGACTTAGGGTCTATTTCTCTTTGTGCTGCAGCAAAAGCAGCTGGTTTTCTCGGTTTCTTTGTTTTCTCTCCTTTTCTCTCCTCCTCATCACAGCTATAGAATACTGAGGAGGCAATTCTTACTAACATCTCAATTGAGCCATCTGGGGCAAAAGCCATTTTTTGTAGCTTTTTGTTTCCAGCCTCCCAGCACATTGGGACCCCACAACCACTTAGTGTCCTCTCCTCAAGCATCAGCACAGGCAGCAGGAAGCTCGGTGCAGACCTCTCTGGAGCTCCACACACTCCTCCACTGCAGCCTGTACTGTCAGGGGAAGAATGGCTTCTAGGGGGTCTCCTCAGGTGTTGCACAAGGTCCTCCTGGTTTCCAGCTTCCGAACGGCTCTCCTGACCCTGGTGAACTAGACCTCTGAGTCTTCTGGTGTAGTCTGTGTCCTCCTGTTCTCCTAGTCCTTGTTCAGCAGCTGCTCCTCCGCTGACTCTGGACCTTTGTGGTTCTCAACAGCAGGGGCAAGAGCGACCCATTGTGTGGCATGTATTCCCAGGGTCTTCTCTGTGTTGGGATGATTCATGCATGTCCCCAGGCAGGCCTCTGCAGCCTGCACGTGGTGGGCCAATTGTGTCATTGCTTCTCTGTGCCATGATAGTTCTCGATCGTGTGAAGGTGGCCAGCCTGAGGGCCGTCGTGCGCCTATGCGCACTGGCGCGTGCCTTCTTGGTTGCAGGTGGCCCGCCTCCCAGGAGCCTGTGCGGCTAGGGTCCAACCCAAAGGCCAGCGCTCCCTGCCGCGCGGCTTCCCAGGTGCAGGCGGCCTGCCTCCTGGCTAGTTTTGTTTTTTGAATGAAATTTCAGTTTGATTAGCAGCATCATGCCACATTTGTCTCAATCTTATTAGCTAAAGGAATTCTTAAATGGTTTAATGCTTAAAAATTTTTATCCTTAATTAATCCTCAATATCTTTCTGGAGGAATCTTTTAAAAATGGCAATAGTATGTTCCCACTTTTCTAGTTGATGGGTTTTAGGCACATTTACTGCACAAATTTCTAATTTTCAAGTTTTCAATTAAGTGACAATTGAATTATGAATTGATGCATATTTGGTACCCATAAACATGAATCCTTAAATGGCAACAATAAGTACATGATATGAATATCTCAGTAATTCTTGTTTTTATTTTAAAGATAAAAAATTAAAAAACAACAACAATGAAGACAAAATCAAAACAATGCAAAAACAACAAAAATGATACATGACCTCAAAACAAAATGATAGGAATTAACAGTGGTTGCTACATTACATACTGTTATCTTCAAAGAAGTTGCTCAGTCCCCCAGACATAAGAATGTAAGATTGATCAAACAATCAAAGACAGTAATGAGTAATAATAAAAAAAAAACATTGGAAATGATGGAGAGCGTCACGGTACAAGATGGTAGGAGTTCAACAATGGTTTTTATACTGCATATTGTTGTTTTCAGATCAGTCGTTCTGACTACCAGATACAAATGTACAAAACTGGTTAAGAGAAAAGAAAATTTTAAGCATTTACTGTTCCTTTCAATAAACCATAGACATCAGCAATATACCTATCCCAGCTATCCTTGTATATACTATAAATTTTGTTTTTCATTTTAAAGAGAAAAGAAAAAAACCCCAAATGACAAAAAACAAATATATAAACAAAACAACATAGAGAACAATAAAAATGATACAGAATTTCAATATTATGTTATTATATTACATAATGTTATCTTAAAATGATTGCACAGATAACCAGATATAGGCATGTAAGACTGATCAATTACACATTAACAGTTCATTCAATAAAACAACAGATGTTGTAGTAAAATTATCCTAGCTATCCTGTGTATACATATACATATTTTTTCTCCTCCTTCTTTCTTTTTCCTCTCCCAGTAATTCTTTTAATTAATAAACTCAGAAATGTTTTAGCATAAACATTATTTTATTATTAGCATTAATCATTATTTTATTATTTCAAATAAATTAAATTAATCATGTGTTTATTTACTGAGATTTTATTAAGACTGGATATTAACACTCCAAACTGAGAATGAGGCAAAATTGACTCCTAATTAAAAATTTAAGTACATTTTATGTCATCAGAGATAGTTCTAATTCTAAAGCTAATTAACATTCTACAGTGAAAATTTTACTTTATGTTAAGATTTTAATTTATCCAGTCACCTAACTGTCCCTCCATAGATGTTATTGTCCTGCTTTTCCAGAGGTTGGTGATGTGCACTGAAAATATGTTTTTGAAAATTTCTTTGAGGATTATGTTTGTGTGAAACTTCTGTGGTTTTGTTTCCCTTTAGGGTTGGTGTGGTGGATTGACAACTGGTGGTCAATTTATAACACCCAGCTGAATTGAGT
>NW_004955425.1:11647749-11672518 GCF_000276665.1 Chinchilla lanigera | reverse complement strand
CTTGAAGCAGAGATAAATTACTTTGGAGAGAGGGCAGGGGCAAAGACCAGGAAGATTTATAGACAAAACCGTGCACAGAGAAGTGGCAGAGCCACAGTGGTGTGAGTAAACTCTGCGTCTGGAGGTCTAGGCCACTTTGGGATTCTCATCCCAATTCCTCAACTTAAGTTTCCTGAGGCAATCGCCATCATTGTGATTAACATATTTTGCTTAAACTCATTTAAGAGGAATAGCTATTACTTGCAGTAAAACGACTGAATAATCTAGCACTATCTCATTTTCAAAAATCAATAGAATAGTTAAGGTATGCTTGGTGACAATATCCAATATTTGATGTTTAACTAAAGTCTTGGGATTTTCTAAAGCTCTCACTAGATTGTTTCCATTATCTGCATAAAGTTTCGTAAAACAACCTTGACTCTGGGTATATCTACTAGAAGATTTGCTTCTACAGGAAGATCTGAGAGTTCTTTTTTATCCATTTGTCTTTGATATAGCTTTTTCCTCAGCCAGTTAATGTATATGTCATATTTTGCTGACTACAATTGAAAGAAATATATCCAGTCATAAAGAATATGTTCTAAGTATATTTGGAAACCAATATCTTTTGTAACACACTGCACTGTGTCTATTATAGTTATAAATCAAGAAGAATCTGGTCTTACAAGTTGTGACACAGCTATGAGGAATACGATTTTTTAAAAAAGCCCTGCTCTTTCTACAGCACAGAAAGTTCTCAGATCTCCCTATAGTATAAAACATTGCCTCAAGATTATCAGTAATAGAAAAATATTTTTGTGGCATCTGATAGAGATTAGAATTAACAATTATGTGAAGGATTGAATTTGTCAAACCAGCTTATTTTGCACTTAAATTCAATTATACGAAGTCATATTTTGAAGCCTACATACATTATGTGGAATTTACATAAATAAAGGTACTGGATTTTGTGCCATCCACTATCTCTCTTATAGTTGTACAGAAACAAGAAACAATCAGAACCATTACAATATAATAAAGTTATGTTACTAGTGTTTTATTGAGAACTAAGATTTATTTATTTTTTGAGAACTAAGATTTAGATAATAGTATTTCTGATTTTCACTATAACAAATGTTCACACTAGCAATTGGTTCTATCATTAGTTATGAACAGTTTATTTAAAATCAATCTGTTTTGATTTGATAGGGGAAACTAGCCATGTACTATAGTACTTTGGATTATTGCTGGCCATGACGTTTGATATGTATCGTCTCTCGATATATAAGTCAGTGCCTAAAGGTACAACGAGAAGTAAAAACTTTCCAAAGTCTCCTAAACTCCAAACTGGTATCCTTCAAATACACTGGCCTATGTATTTGCTGTCCAGTTCTTATACTTGTTTTTGAGCTCCTTAGTGAAGCCTGGAGATGTAAAAATTCTAAGTCTTTAAAAACATTCCATCTAAAGTAAGCTGATTCTTACTCTTTCATGACTATTCCTATTGAGCCTTACACTTAAAATTCAGAGTTTGTAAATTACACAGAGGCAGGCATGCCATGTATTTCCAATCCTTTTCACTCTTGTCTTCTCAGAATTCTTGTAGGTTTTTTTCCCCTTCCAATTCTACTCATGTTTTAGCACTTAGAGAGAAAATTTAAAAATTTCAAAGGTTTAATATTTTTCTACTGTTAGGTTATTTTAATGGTATGATTCTTTAAAATACTGTTATAGATCTCATGAAAAATCATAATTCTAAAATCTCTTTAAAATATTTACATGTAGCCAAACTGAATTAAACACAATTTCTTTTTAAGAAATGATCCTGACAGTTCTTCAAAGCTGACTTTGGGAATAAAACTCAAGGTTCAAATTGAATGGATTTTGGCATTTCTTAGGCGTTGCCTCTTGTGAAAAACTGCTGGCAGTTTTCTACACTAAACATTTGCCTCATCAAATCATGATAAATGATCAGTGTAAGAGCACTTTTTCTTTCAGTGTTGCTTCCTATACAGTAAATGTTTATGTCTTCCCTTTGCTAATAAGTGATATGCACTTATTCAGTGCATATCTATTAGTGTGCTTAATTTGTTGTTTTCAGCTACAAGTGAAAGCACAAAAGTTAAGAGTAGAATGCATGTAGAATTTAAAAATAGCTCCAGGGTAAATAGTGCTGTTTTGAGATGGTGTTTCATGTTTTCTGCCAAGTAGTTTTCCTAAAACACATGGATGGATAAACCTTTGAATTAAGCACTGCCATCTTGATTTTTAATTGATAGTGATAGCCATTGTTTATAGACCTTGAGAGATCCAGTGAATGACATAAAATGTAAGAAATGTAAGTCAGCAAGACTTAATATGACTTAATGTCCATAATATACTGCCATATAAAAGGGCAGATTGATAAAGTATTTATGAAGTTTTTATTATAGGAGTCCTGTGATACATTACTGTTTTCCTTTTGTGTATGGACATTTAGCCATTTAACAAATATGACTCCATTAAGCATCAGGGAAAATAATGATTCCAGTGATTAGAATATGGGACTTATAATAGTAAGTTTCTACTTATGTGACTGAGTATAAATAAATATTAAGCTAAATGGTGATATTTCCAAAACAAGACTGCTAAAATAAACCAAGCTATTCAAGGAACAAATTACTTTTGACTCTTTAGTTAATCAGAACAAATGTCAAATTGCAATGAACTCATTCAAAATATGCAATTAGTCCTCTTATGAACTTATAGCAAAGTAATCTTTTCTTATTCAGTGCATATCTATTTAAAATAATATCGTGTGATTAAATGTCACACTGTCAGAACTCAAATGTTAATATAACACTATGGAATTAGGCGTCGATCAGGTTTGGCAATTGTCATCAGTGTCAAAATTCAAAAACCAAGCACATGTCAATGTATCTAACACAATGAAACACAATATCCTTTTAAACTAGTGATCAATATATAATTAAATGTGTTGCTGCTTATGAGTATGCTATTATGATTTTTGGTTTGTACACCATTTCAAGGTGAAGAAACATCTATTATAAGTAAAAATCTTGGTAGATTTTTCTTATAATGATTACCATTCCCTGTCTCTCTCAATAACGTGTGAACTCTTTAAAGACAGATACTTTCCTTGGTCAAAGAAAAACCTACTCACCTAGAACAGTACCTGGCATGCAGATGCTCAGAGAAGATTAAATAAATGAAGCTCCATGTTATGGTTTGCGTCTGTTTATCCCCCTAAGCCTCATGCACTTTTAGATGGGGCTGAATCTAAAGAGGAATCTTTTTAGAGAAAACTGAATCTAAAGTTTGTGATTGATTCATGGTTCAATGCTGGGATTAAGGATGCTGGGATTAAGGGTGCATGATTGCTGGATCAGTCCACTGATTGGACTGGCATCGCCCGAATCCCAGCAGTCTGGGTAAGATAAGAGAGGCAGAAAGAAGCTTGTATCTCTCTGCTCTCTCTCGTTGCTTTTGTGGTTTTCCGTCACCATGAATAGTTGCCTCACTGTCATGTGCCACTCTGCTTTGGAGCCAGCCAATTATGGACTGAAACCTCCACAAACTGTGAGATAAATAAACTTTTCTCTCTTTAACTTTGTGTATCAGGTATTTTGTCCCTGCAATGAAAGATAACTAAGACAGTCCATTTAGAAAACTGATTAACATTCTCCATTTTCTGAAAGTATTAAAATAGTCTTTAGAATTCCTCAATACTTAAAACCACCATTATGATTTACATTCAAATGTATGTATTCTATATAAATAAGAACAAACTCTTCAATAGCTCAAAATTGATTAAAATATGAATTATGACTTTTCATTGTTGGTTTAAATCCAGAAATATATGTGTATCAGCTCCTCAGAAGAATGTAATCATTATTTACTACAAACATGTTTTAATAAAGATAAAAATTTGAAAAGACAATAAAAAATGTACATTTTTATAAACCCATTTCAAAAATTTTGTGAAATAATGATCTAAACATTCATTTTTATTTTTGAATCAGAAATAATATATCCAGGCTGGAGATATAGCTCAGCAGCACAGTGTCTGCCTGAAAGGTCCTGAGTTCAATTCCCAGTTCCAAAAAAAGGGAAAAGGAATATTTCCAAGGCAGTTTAATGGCCATCTTATGTCTAATATGAAGTAATCATCAGTAAATTGGCATCTTCTAAGTTTTTGGTTTCCAAATGGTAACATTTGCGCAGCTCAATCTTACTATTTCAATTAAATATTAATAATTCCAAAAGTTATTATTTTATCAAACATGTAGCTAAAATGTCAACAAGCTTTTTTGACATTTACTTTCAGTGGCTAGTAGCTAGTGAATGCACTTAGTTCTGATATTTATTCATTACTTCAACATTTTCTGAATTTTATTCCAGGTCACAAGAGTGAATGCATATAAATGTATGTCAAATAATGCCAGTCAATGAGATGGATGGTAGTGCTGGGTTTTGAAAAATTTGGATTGATTATAAACCTTAATTTGGCTTTCTTTGAATTCAAGATATGCTCGATATTGGGGGATAACTATGGGAAAAAACCTAGGGAAGCTGCCAGAATCTGTTCTCCAAGGACATAACCAGAGTTGTTACAATGGAGAGGACTGGCAAGGCATAGAGAATTTTGAGATAAATGGAAGAAACAACCCAGGAACTTGGGCTTTGCCTGATCAAGAAGCAATAAAAGGGGCTGGGGAGTTAGCTCAGTGGCACAGTGCCTGCCTGGCAAGCGCGAGGTCGTAAGTTCGATTCCCGGTACTGGAAAAACAAAACAAAACAAAAAGAGAAGCAATAAGAAATGACATGACCACTTCTCAGATTAAGGAGACGTCTGCTCACCATCATCCTTAGCATTCACTGTATGTGGACAGCAGTTTTCATTTCTCTATATTACTCAGTGTTCTGAAGGATCTTTGCAAAGCCAAAGCTCACAGTGTTCCTTGATGGGTCACTGGAGACATGAATATGCCCTGTGTTCATTAGTCCTCCCGCTCGGGACCAAAATCACCAAATTATTACTTGTGTGTAGAGAAGGGGGCCTATGTGTTAGAATAATGCACACAGATTCATGAGAGCATTTATTGCCAGATGGTGAAGTTGTGACAGAAGGGTTAGTGCTTCCATGCATCAAGAAAGGGCTGCAACGAAATCTCTTTAGAATTTCCTTCATGTTTAGAGGATTAACTAAGGCAACAGCAGACTCATATTCTGCTTTGTGGTGACTCTTTGAGGCCTGAGCAGATGCTTCCATTTGAAGCTCTCTGGCATAAGTTCTGTCTCGGGAGTGAGAATGGGCCAAGAAAGAAAAGGCGAGTGATGTGCAAGCCAGGGAGAACATTCTGCTTTTCATTCTAGTGTCCCCTGGAGGAATGCATATTATTCATACTTATATTTGTATATATTTAGAATCAGTTCCTTAGTTCTCATTTCTCCATTGGCAGAGACCTTCTGGCAATTAGAGTGGCAGTCCTGAGAAGTAGGAAGATTCTGTATTTCTTTGTAAGAGGATTTACGTGTATTGTTTCTTTCAGTTCTCAGAGCCATCTTTTAGAGATTTTTTTAAAATTTAAAAGATGAACTAGCTGAAGCTTAGAGAAACAGTACAGATTGCTGAAGTCAGAAGAGGGTAAAAGAGGCAGGAAATCAAAAGCAGCTAAGAGCATCACTGTGGAGTGGTTGCTTCCTCTCTTGTTGCTGGAATCTGAACCCTGGGCTGCTCCCCAAGGACACATCCTGCATGACCTGAAGACCTGCCACCCGGCCTCACTGCTTAGATTCCACAGCCTCCTTCTACTGACTGGGAACCAACCCTTTAGCACCCAGTACTGGAGGGGACAATTCAGATCCAAACTCTGGTAATACAGTCAGAGCAGAAAGGTTGTAATTAAAGCAGTGAAGTCAGGAATAAAAATTATGTGTACTTTTTAGAATACTACTCTGCTTCTCATCAAAATTTTAGGCTTTACATCAACTTTGACACAACTCCAAAAGCTTTTCCTAGTTGGTCAGAGGTATGCCATACTTTGAATGCATATAACAGAATTTAAATTTGTAATGAAAATAAAAATTTCACTACAGAACGACACAAGAGGATGTGTGGCAAAGAAGTCATTTCTTCTGTGCCATTTACCGAATGGTTCACTTCATAGTAAATCAAGTTTTATATTTTGAGAGCATGTCTGTCATCCTGTGAGACACTTCCTGCATGAGGCAGCCTACCTCAAAAATATTTACAAAAGCTTCCATATTTCTGATTTGATTTTTAGTTTTATAGAATGATGAGCATGTTGATTTTTAAGGTTAGTGCAGTGTGTATTTAAGCTTTTGCTTTTAGCTCTCAGGTCTTTGGTAAGTGACTTGTTTTCTCATCTGTAGAGTAATAATAATAACTCCTATCCCATAGTGTTGCGAGTATTAAATAAAAGTACATATTAAGTGTCTAGATACATATGGAATGAAGCTAGCTGGTAACTTCCTTAGAGATATCACCATAATGTATCAGAAATGTGGCATGTTCATTTAGGTGTTCATGTATTGTTTCACATTCACTTGTGATGGGTAAAAATCTATTATGAATGTAAACAGCATTGTAATTTGCAAAAAATTAATTGTGAGTTTCCACATCACAATTACCCAGCCTATCTTTGTTGAATATTTGTGTTTATGTGTATGTGTGGTCGGGGAGAGGCACCTTATGTCTCAGTAAACTGATACTGAGCAGTAAACCACATTTCTAAATCCAAATAAAACTTGAACTACTGGTAGAACAAATGCCACAAAACAATTGTCAACCATATTTAAGTTTAATAAACTCTATGTGCCAACTCTATTCCACATGTAATCCACAGGTTAACGTGTGATCTTTCATTTGTGCTTGCATTATCTGTGATTTAGCTACTACAGCTGTCATCATGTGTGATAGGAAAAGTGCTGATTAAAGAGATAAAATATCTGTCTAAAGTAGTACAGCTATAGAGCAGCAAAGACTGAATTTAAATGTAATTGTTTAAAGTCTCAGTGTTTTTAATCACTATGCTACGATGTGATGCTATTTACTATGCTCTACTTTATTGCATAACGTATAAGCTTCTGTGAAGAAATTATCTGGTTTAGATTATTGTAAACCCAACTAGACTACATAAATAACAAAAAAGTGAGAACCGTTTTGCAAACTATAGTGGATTTAATGGATTTTGGTTTAGTTCACACATTTCTGAATATGTTAAGTATTTATTATTTTATTTTTTGATGGCCTATTTATTCTGAAGTAGTTATAGATTCACTTGTTGTTTTAGGAATAATACAGAGAGATCTTTTCTACCCTTTACCCACCTTTCCCAATGGCTACATTTTTGTAGACTCTAAGTACAATGGCAAAACTGGGATGTCAAGATTCATCCGATCTATTTATCTTTTCTAATTTCTTTCCTTTTATTTGTGTTAATTTTTGTGTGTTTTCTGTGCAATTTTATCACTTGAAGGTTGGTGTATCCACCATTGCATTAAGGTACAGAGCAGTTCCAACAACACACTGTCCCTCGTATTCACCGCCTTTCTGTGTCCATTCCCTTCCCACTGCCCCTTTTTTCCTGCTGTCCTAACTCTTCCCAATCACCAGTCTGTTTTCCATGTCTGGCATGTTTTGAGATTGTTGCATAAATGGAATTCAGTAGTATCTAACCATTTAGATTTGACTTTTTAAAATTCAGAATACTTGAAATTCATGTCAGATTTTGTATGTGTCAACGTTTGTTCCTTTTATTTCCGACTACTATTTCATGACATAGGTGTACTACGGCTTGCTTAAATATTCATTCTCCGTTGAAGGACGTTTGGGTTGTCTCTTTGACTATTTTGACTAAAGCTGATATAAAAAACAGTGTGAGGTCTTTTGAGTGAATTTAAGATTTAGTATCTGGAATAAATACCAAAGAATGCAATTGCGGGGTTGCACCGTAGTTTCACATTTAGTTTCAGAAGAAATTGCAAAACTATTTTTCCATTATAGTTGTGCCATTTTACAATTGTACCAGCAATGTATGAGCATTTAGTTTTTCCTCATTCTCAGTGATATTTGGTGTTATTATTTTAATATTATCTCTTCTGATATGCATATAATGATCACTCATTGAGGTTGTAATTTTTATTTCTTTGATGCCTAAAGATATTGAGTATCTGTTCATGTTTTTATTATTTGTCTGTAAATCCTCTTGGCTAAGAGACTTGCTAGAATTTGTTGACTTTTTTTATTGGGTATTTTTCTACTACTGAGTTTTGAGAGTTTTTAATATATTATAGATCATAGTCCTTTGTTGGCTTACAAATATTTTTTTCCAGTCTGTGGCTTCTCTGTTCATTCTCTGCACAGGGTCTTCACACAGAAAAAGTTTTAAATTTTTATGAGGTAAAATTATCAAGTTTTCTTTTGTGGATCATGTTTTTGGGATCAAGTTGAATTCTTAGTCTAACACTAAGTCTCCAAGCTTTTCTCTACATTTTTTTTCTAAATGCTTTATAGTTTCGCATTTTACACTGAAGGTAATGACCCATTTTGAATTACCTTTTGTAGAAAGCAGTAGACTAGGGATGCAGTGTTCTCTTAGCAACAAGAAAAGTACCTAAGACAGGTACCAAGTTCCTGTCCATCGCTGATTGAAGTATTTCTGAATGGCAATCTCTCTATCTCTTTAAACTTGCCATATTAACTACCCAAGCCAAACCCTTAGCAAAAATTCATTGTATTGGAGTCTCAGATATTTGCTGAGACTAGAGATATGGACTGGACTTTGAAGGAACCTTGCCATATTTTCCATATCCTTTGTTCTGTAGATCAGATGATTCCAGGTTTTGTGCACTTTATCGTAGCTCTTCTGGGGCCCTGCTTCCTACAGCCTGCTGAATTCAAATCTTCTACCTGATGTAGGTCTGAAGCTTGGTCTCCTATTTTGTGGAGGTGATAAAACCTGCCTGTAGCCTTTGCAGTCTGAGTAACTCCCTAAAGCTGCCGCACCATCAACAAATATGACCACTGCTCAGTCTTCAACTTTCTCTTTTCTTCCTGCACCTTGATATTTCTTTATTTTTCTCTTTTTGGTGAACTAGATCATTATTTTGCTAAAATTGGAAGTTAACTAGTTCTTTTTCTGTAAATACATTGTGTGTTATGGAATGGACCCATATTTATTCAAACTATTCACTTGGTGACGGAAATTAAGTATTTTTATATCTAAATTTTTGTTTTTGCACCACAAACCTCCATTTCCCTGCATTGTACCTTATATTTCAGAGCTCTTTTGTATGGGATAATGCCCCAGAAATGATATAGCATCACAGAAGTTTTAATTGATTCATCCTTTACTGCCTTCCAGAAGGACTGTAACAATTTATATTTCTACCAGCAATGGATCCTGGTGAAAAGATTTATTGGTCTTGTAAATATCAGTTAGAAATTTAAGTATTTTTCCTCAGAGCATTACTTTAATTCCATAGCTCTTCAGGAAAGAAAATAAGTTTTTCTATTAATTTAAACTAAATAAATTATATAATAATAATAAAATCAGAACACAAGGATTGAACAATAAATCTGCAAACTTTGTGTCTGGCTAACCAGGAAAGTTGAGAATTGATGTGCTATCACTTATGCCTGAACTAAAGAAAAGGAAATAATAAATCCTAACTTCCAACTGAAACTAACTCTACCCATGAAGAGTTATTACTTCTAGGCTAATGAGAGGTTATTCAGGTGCGTGGTATGAATCCATAGGGAGCCATAGCCTGGGGTCACTGCCACCCGAAGACATCAGTATGATAATTAGGGCTTGCTCCTGAAAGCAGATGAAATAACAGTTTCCTTGGAGTTTGATAAATGCTGCCTCTTGAGACGTGTAATGTCAAAGGTATCTCAGGGATGCTTGAGTTCACAGTGTTCAGGCATTGTTGCCTGACTGGCAGCGTTTCTTTAAAACTCCCCTGGTTTATTCTGTTAAAATGAGCTTCTATTTCTGACAAATTCCAGCTGACAAAGACTTCTCAGGCTCTCTGTGGCCATAGCTATACATTTGCAAATTCTTTGTGAGCTGAGAAAGGTTTAGATGATGATATTTAGATCACTGCTGATGAAAGTTTGATTTTATTTCTTTAAAGTATCATTCTTATAATTTTTTAATATAAAAATAGTTGCATAAGGAAATTTAACAGTGGTATCACTGTTTAAGACAATGTCAAATTTATAGTTTTATAAGTAGTAGTTGCATTGAAATTTACTTTCATATCATCTATAGTAAGACTTGCTAAAATGTCAATAGTACAAAATACTAAAGAATACATTTAAAATCCCAAAGAGAAGTTTTCAAGTACCACCAGAGCAATATTCAACATAAGTTAAATTTTAAGCTTTGTAAATATTTCTCTAGATAATACTTGAGAAATCTTTTTCAAGTTTTAATAGTTGTATGAAAGTTTTGCAAAGTTTGAAAACATTTTCTTTTAAAAAGTATAAAGTCTTGTCAATTCTGCCACCCGTAGGCATTGTGCCACCTACATCACACGGGTAAAGTGAAAATGAGAAAATTACAACGAGCATACTCTGAAAATGCCAAAGCAGTTCAAGTTTTATTAGTTGAAAATGACTTTTCACTAATCACAATGAATCATGTACACAGTAGTTTTATTTACTTATTCTTTGAACCCAGGGCTTCCTCACTGAGCATCCTATCACTTAGTTTGACACAGGGACTCACTAAGTTGTTATGTTGCTCAGGATCTTGCCAAGTCACTACATTGCTTGTCATCCTCCTGCCTCAGCCTCCCAGAAAATGGAATTCTTTACTTCCCCTTTGTATGTTCAGAAATTTTTAGGAGTGAATTTTGCCTTCCAGAAGAATACTTCATGTATATCTAGATAAGACTTTTACTAATTTAGTCTTACTTTATTGGGCACGGAGGTGGGTGGGGAGAGAAAGAAAGGTTTGATCAGGAGATATTATAAAATCTCATCACCTAATTTCTCTTGAAAAGATTATGCATATATCTCTGATTTTTTTCTTAATGTAAGAGGAGGTAAATTCCAATGATTTTTAGTTTATAGAGATTTTTAGTTTATAGAGATAAAGATAACCCTATAAAATCTGTATGTCTTGCAGGAGCTGAATTCAGCCTGTATCAGGGTTATTTCTTGTTGGCCATATCAGCAAACAAGAGCTCTACCTACTACACTTCTACAGCAATTATTTTGTACATTTCTGAGCACGTATCACATGGTGAACTATACTATAACTTTTTACTCATACTTCTTGAGATACCGTATCTGCATTAAATATTTTTGTACTCATTCGCCCTTAAAACCAATATAATTAGCATGAAACCTTACACCTTGTGAGTGAAAGATAAATGCATGCTAATTGAAATGTTCCCGCTGGCATTTCTCATAGGATGGCACATGGGACTGTGCTAACAAGAAGAAATAACTCTGTCAGAAATCTTCATAATAAATAGATCCATGTCACCCGGATTATAAATTGTACATCTTGTAAATTGCATACATATGAAGGTGACATTTGGGCAATGTTACAGTGAAGTGAGGTCTGTAGATCTCTACTTTATCTACTGAGCTCTGTATTGTGCTAACTGCAACACTAAGCTTTGGGGACAAAATGATGGGCGTATCCTGTTCTGTTTTCTCCAAATTCGTGGCAGAAGAAAGATGAAACAAATAATCATACATGGGGGAGGGGATTCAAATTGGACCCAGAGCTTTGAAGGAGTCTGAGTGATACCTTAGGAGTCTATGAAAGACAGACTTCATCTAATTTCAAGGGCTAGGTCTAGAAATGTGTTTAGTGTTTAGGAATAGTATGCCAAAATGGGAAGGGTGAATGGAGATGAAAGGGGTGAAGTTGTGGGGTGGTGGTGGTGGTGGTGGTGTGTGTGTGTGCATGGACTACATGTGAAAATTGTTCCCTGTGTAAGAACATCATGAGCAAAGACCAGCAGCCTGGTAAGAGAGGACTCAGGAGAGAAACTGAACTAAGATGGTGGAACCTACAGACTGAGCAGGTTCCTATGGCTGGAACCTACAGACTGAGCAGCAATGTGGCGGGCGATGAGATTCTTGAGGGTAGGCAGGAGTCAGACCACACAGGCGCACATATCCATTTCTACTAATTGGCTGTTGCCAAATGCTTCGGCATTTTTGAAGTATGCTCATTTCAGTTTTCTCATTTTCACATGATGTACATGGCGGGATGCCTACAGCTGACAAAGTTAGAGAGAGATTCAAGCAATATTTAAGTTCCCATGAATGTTTAATGGAACAAATTGGAAACCAAGTAGTCTGAGTTTTGGTCCCAGAGATATTCTTCCAAGATATGGTAAATGCTGTTTGACTGACATATCTATTCCTTCTTTCTTGGAGGTTGGTCTGGTCTTGATAAATCAATTTTGTGTCTGAAACATTTAACAGTTATGTGAAGTTGCCTTAGGTTTGACTTGTCAGATTTAAAATCCTAGTTATTTTTTTTTTCTGGTACTTCTTGCTTAATTTTAAACCCATAGGGGTGGAAATCACACCACATGACACATTTATGTATTTAAATTGAAAAACCACAAATTGTATTTCTATAGTACTCCATTTCTTATTTATTCACTTACTCATTTATTTATTTGTCTTTTTGAGACAGGGTTTCCCTAGGCAGTTCAGGCTGGCCTTGAGCTCAGTTTGTAGCCCAGGCTGGTCTTGAACTTGCAAAGATCCTCCGGTCTACTTCATACTTTCCATTTTAAATATAATATCTAGTATTTTCTTCTAAACATATGATTCTTTTATATATCTTTTAATTCATAATTGTTCTTTTTATACTGATTTACATAAATGTAGCAATGATGTTACCTTCAAAGTATGCTACACATTTATAGAAACATAAAATGCCTTCCAGAAATGATAGACATATTGGGAGCTATGCCGTAAAAAGATTCAACAAAACCAATTAGCACTGCTTCAATATTCTCTTTTAGCAGATAAAGAATTTTTAAAAATCTACTTGGAAAAATTTCTTGTTATATCATCATTTCCAACTTTTTTGTATGGCTTGGAAGGTGTTTTCCACTCTTTTAATAGAAACTAAAAATTCTATATAAAAATTCGAAAGTCTTGCATATTCATATACCACAAATATAAATTTGCCTTATTCTCTTTTCAAAGTGAGTGTTAGAATGGAAGAAGCAATGATAGTACCAAAGGTGATTTTTATATATATATATATATATATATGTATACATGGGCCTACATATATACACCAATTGCTCACTGTGTTTGCTATGTATCATGTGTTAATAAAAATGGAGTTTTAGTCATATTCTCTGAAGTATATATCTAATAACTGATTGTAAATAGTTTTAGTATTCCATTTTATAAACATTACATGGAAAGTACTCTGACCTTTGCTTTTCTTCGTGACTTTTAATATACAAGTAATACTGATTTGTTATTAGAGAATGACTTGTAAATACCTGGTACTCATTTTACTTTTGAATTGTGCAGTCTCTCCTTCATTGTAGAGCCATTTTGTCTGATTCTTTAACTAACATGGAACTCTATCCCATGACCCAAAATTAGTCATGCAAATGTTCTATAAATATAGCTCTAGTGTTGTTGACTTCTTGGAATATCAGTTGTTATTTACACTTCAGTTGCAAAGAAGTCTGTAAGCTTCATCCAAAAGATGCAAATTGACTGCTTGTGAGAGAGACAGAGACAGAGAGAGAGAGAGAGAAAGAGAGAGAGAGAGAGACAGAGACAGAGAGAGAGAGAGAGACAGAGAGAGAGACAGAGAGAGAGGGCAGATGGTTATGACAAATCTTAAGCAGGAAGGAGACAAGAAGGCAGAGCAAGGTAAGCATGTTAAAATTCTTGTGAGCCTTAAGCAGACTGGCAAGGGTAGAGTATTTCAATCTTGTTTCAGTTTTATCAAACAAATTAAGTTGTATATAATAATTATTGCTTAAACCAGCTGAGAAATTAATAATGAAAAAGTGCTTTAATAAAGACAGGCTTTTATGGGAATAAGGAGAAGAAAGAGAAGGCCAATATGAAATGCTGATTACAGGACAGATGTGGAACTATAGTTAATAGATGGTCTTAAGTTTCTGTCAAGAATTTCTAGCATGCATTGCTCATAATCTGTAAAACTTCCATTCATATATTAGCCAATATATTTCCTTGTTTTCACTGTGTCCTTCTCAAAGAGATGGGAAGAGCTTTCATATGGAGGTTCGCGTGTGTCACCTGGTTATGAGTGATACTTAAACTACTTGACTGAGGTTGTCATGGGCCTCAGTGGAAATGAGACTGCATCTCTCTTTTTCCAAAATTGTAGAATGCTAATATCCACCTCGCACACCTGTCTGCCTACATATTTAATTCTAATGTAGACTACAGGTTGTAATACAAAATAAAAGAACTGATTCTTCTATAGGGCTCTCATCCAACATTCTTATCTTTTAATAAAAAATCTGCTGTGAAACCATAAAAACTCTAGGGAAGATGCAACTTTGTGTTTCTGTGATCTAAAAGTTTTGTTTACTGGAAGCACAAGAGATTCAGGGTATTTAAGGGTATACACTGTAACACTATAAATCAATTTAGAGGAAGATACTCATGTTCCCAAGATAAGAGATACTGAGAAAAACAAACAAACTCAATAGTCAGGGAGAACTACAAAGCAACAACCCTAGCCACCACTACTGCAAAATCAAGATTTAATCTTCAATGAAAAAAGCTGTTAAATTCACTATTGAGAACTCTGAGAGCCTCTTCTAAGGCACCCACTGTGCTGGGGTATACTAAATAAGCAATAAAGTGGGCTTAGGAAAAGTCTTGAAGGATGCATCTGAGGAAGGGTAGTCCCATAGATTGCCTTCTGAAAATAGTGCCTGAGATTTATGCACTATGATTTAAAGGAGTGCTTTTAAGAGAAGTCTCTAAAGGAGCGAGGGGAGTAGGAAAAAAACTAGCTAAAGGTAATGTTTTTTCTGTCAAAGATAGCCTTAGTCATCCTATGGGGAGCTCTCCACTAAAAGTGGTGCCATAAAGGAAGTTGGGTTGTGTATCCCTCACACCTGACAATCACTAACTAGTAGATGTCATGAAGGGAGATCAAAATCTCCCATGTTTTCCTAGGCAAGAGATTGTCCCTTGCCCAAGGGCAGGTCTGCAGAGATGGTAGGGGAAAACAGTTCAGGTGAACACCCACAATAACGGGTAAGAAGATTCTAAGGACCTGGTTATGACACCAACAGTGTGTGCTATATGTAGTTGACAAAAAAAAAAAAAAAATAGAAGAGAAGTTGTGGATAAATATAGGGCAAGTCCTTGTCTTAGATTTTCAGGTTAGTGGTGGTTGCAGCAAAAAGGGATGAGGAATCATTTTTAGTACCACATCTTCTGCAGTCCCCATACTAACACATGCCCAAGAATGGTCCCAGTGAACACCCTTCAGAGATGTTTATCTCTGAAGTGGGTGACTCAGCTGATCCCCAAAGTCATTTTCAACTCTTGGATTTTATGATGTGGTAGACACCTGTCCCCAGGCACTTCCAAACACTAGCTAGTAAAATTGTTACATTTCCTGAATTGTATTCTGGACTTAATATATAGTCTTAAAAATACAATGAAATGATATTTCTGTTTTAACCATCTAGAAATCTCCTGGAATCTTGGATCAAAAATTTTTCCAATAACTTCAATTCTAATGGAAAGTAAATACATTTAGAAACAAGCTAAGATCCATATTTAGAGTGGGGTTAGATATTGTTTAATATGGATATTGATTTGGTTTCTCAAGGTAAGGCAACTTCTTTTTGCTGTGACCAGGTGCCTCTGTGTAACCTCTCTATGTCAAGCAGACATTTTTGGTACAGTAGACATTATAGTTTCTGAGTCTTCCCATGATATGACTTTCTCACCTAACCAGTGGTTTCCCAAGCAGAGGTGATTGCTCTGAAGTCGACAGAAAGGCTTGTGACTCTTCAATTTGGTAGGAGCCATTTCAATACCATAGAAGAATTCTTTCAAGGGCCAAGCCCTGTGATGTGGCTTTGGGACTCATGCCGGGAGCTGAGCATGCCGGTCTGTGACTATAGTCACCTAGCTATTCTGTAGGTGGTTCAGTGCCCTTGCTCTTTAAATTATTTTGTCTTCCAGTCAGTGACTTGATAACATTAAATTCTGCATATATCCAAATGTTTAGTATTTCAGTTTCTTTATGGAAACTAGCTCTTCTGCTGATGTTTCTTTCCATATTGCAGTAAATCATCTCTCAGCCTTGACAGTCAAATTCAAAAAGGGACATTGGAGCTTGCTAGTGAATTATTTATTTCCACTGAGTCACCCAGAATGGTGCATTCTCAGTAATATGATGAAAATAATTTTCTAGAGAATACTTTTAAAATGCTATAAATTTCGATGTTATTTTGCAATGGTAATTGGATTTCCAAACAAAGAGAGGCTTTGAGTAAAGACTTTCTCTTATTAATGAAATGGGTCAGTGGGTTAGAGGAAGAGTTTTCTACTTTCTTGATGAAAGGTTAAGAAATTATTTATAAGTTTGAAATTGTGAGATACTGAGTTGTGACATATTGAATAGAGAATGCAACAAAAAATTACAGTAACATAAGTTTGTCATTGTACTTGGTGCAGTATTGTCAATGACTCGATTTCACTTATGGGGCAGGTTTCTTTCTCTGTGGGGTGGTGACTTGCACATATGTTTACAGCATATCTTTAAAAGTTGAAGTTCTTTCAGTTTCTGAAGGTTTTTAAGCAGTCAGTCGCCCTACTGGGAAACCACAGTATTGCTGCTATTCTCTGCTAAATAGAAACAACTTGCCTGAGGGCAAAAGTACTATTACACGATTAATATTATTGAGAAAATAAGCCTAGTCTTTAAAACACTGAGTTCTAAGATCGGAGGGCTGGCTTATGTAATGATTGATTTGGATCATACAACAGATTCATTTGCAGTGTCTGGGAATAGAGGATAAAATTAATGCATGGGAAGGATTTTTTTACGGTGAAAGTGAAAACAATTAGCAAAACAATTTTTATGAAATTATTTTGTACATAATTTGCATATCAATTAAATGCTCACAAGTAAAGGACTTGGAAATCAGGCTTCTCAAAATTCTTTCTGGCTCTTAATAAAATTGATTTGTGTCAACATTGATTTAGTGAAATAATGACCATGAATAATTAAATATTACTTTTTAAAATAAAAATGGTGACTATTTATACTAAAGGAAATCTCATTTTAACTAGGAGTATTTTGAACTTTGGAGAGTGTATGGTTTTCTTTCAATTTGCTCTGTTTTACTCTGTGAGATAGGGCAAAATAACTTCATTCCTATGATAGAGATAAAAAACTGAAATCTATTAAGACCTGGCATTGTAAAATCCTTTGACAGAAAAATGGGATGGTGAAATAACCTAAACATAGGAGTTTTCCAAGGTTAAATCTCTGATACTTAATGATGTTTACAGAGCAAGGAAATACTCTCATATAGAATTTTAAATTCACCAAGACAAAAAGGAAGTATATTTTAAATAAATTACAGCTTTATGCATACAGGCAACTTAATTAATAACTCATATTTAATAAGCACTAGAATAATTGCCCAGAGATATCACTGTGGGAAGTATCAGAAGTCTAAGGATATTTTTTCAGTGTACTCATGCTCTAAGATTATGCATCTTTGCGAGAAAGTATGTTTTACTTAAGGTGCCACTGGTGCTGATGGGAGAATGTCACTGGTACAAGGGACTGAGAATCAAATAAATTTGCTAACCAGGAACATGAATCAGCCAGTGAACCTCGTTGTGTAGTCCAGGTTAGCCCAGGCTAGCCTTGAACTCATGGCAATCTTTCTGCCTCAGCCTTCCAAGTGCTGAGATTATAGGTGAGCACCACCACACAGGGCCTCATGTGGCTTATTGTCCAAGTCAAGTTGGTATTATTATTACCGTATTGCAGTTACACTACAATATAAATAGGAAGATGCCTCAGATTTCTCAGAGAAGGACCAGCAGTTCAAAGGACCAAAAAGAGGGGCTCAGGAACACTTGAAACTCGATAATTGAACTCAGTATTCCAACAGTGAGCAGTGGTGCACTCTGAGAACTGTGGTTCTGATTTATCCTCTGGGTCTTGAGATTTATAGTCAACTTTGCTTGTACAGGTCATCACCTCAGAGCCAGATTTGAGGTCTATCTGACTTAGCAAGACAGTCTTCAGGTTCTCTAGAGATGGAGAGAATATTTTCAGTGGGGTCTTTACTCCTACATGCAGGATGGTGTAATAGACTCAGGTCTAGGTCCTGGGACTTTGATTTCCTGCTCTTGGGAATTGAGAACAGCCAGCTCTCTGGGGATGACAGGCATGTTGATGCCAAAGGGCAGCTTTGCAAGAGATCCATCAGCATTAAGGTTGACCTTCACAGTGGAGTGGGGTTGTATCCAAATATACAAAGGACATAAAAAGGGTAACCCATGTTGCTTTAGGGAAGTCCCTAGGCAGATGATTAAGCCTCAGTCTGTCCTTAGGAAGGGATTATGAAGAGGATGGAAGAGTGCAGTTTCTAAACACATTAATTCATTGAGCATGCCCAAGGGAGAGGAAATAGTGACAATTCACTGAATAGCCTGTTCTTAGCTACACTTTCAAAATCGACAGTCTGTTGTCTACTAGAGATAGTGATTCCTTGTACTACTAAACCTCTGAAGATTAATGTGCCACATAATTGAGCATGCTGTACTCCTTCCTGAGATCTTCTGCTGCAAGGAAAAGCTAAAGTTTCCTTCCAGTGCTAGACTTCTAGGTGAAACAGAATTACTGGATTTTTATGTTAGCAGTTATTTATCATTTTACTTTTGCTTGAATCTCAGGATATTCCTATTATGTACTCAGAGGCTCTTGGTACAATGATAACTTTTAATTAGTGCTAACCAAGAATCAGATATTTTTTGAATGAACTATATATAAGACCTCATTTAATTCTGTACAGCAGTTCTATGAGGTAGCTATTTTATTGTAAACAAGAAATATAGAGAGGTTAAGTAACCAGCTCAAGGTCACAAAGCTAATAGGTAGAAACTGGAATTTCAGCTAATGACTCTGTAAGATTCTGTGGAAACCAAGCCTAATATTGCATTCACTCAACAGGTATTTTCCTCATTCCCACATGATCTGAACATGTCACCACCTCTCAGGGGCCAGTTTGGAGGTGCTTCTGTGAAACTTCCTTCTTCTCTTTAGTCCACGGCCCTTGTCCATTTTGAAATACAGAACATTAGGTTCAGCAGCTTATCTTAAAACTTTTTCATGTGCTACCTACTAGAGTCGTAACTTTTGTATGTACTTTTAAAAATTGTCTGTTTTATTATAGGCTCCTGTGACATGGTTAGGCTTTAGAGCCTATTTATGGCTGTGAAGTTTTGCTTTTAGTTCAGTGAATGAAACAGGTTTTTCATGTTGATTTGAAAATCACACAGGTGGATACTTACCTGCAAATATAACTTTGCTTTGTTACTATTGTAACCTAAAAGGTTAAAAATAAAGGAAAATCTCTCTAAGTCCACAGATAAAATTCACCAAACTGTTTTCCATTTTATCTGATGGTACATATCATCCTTGTTCCTGTACATGCATTTTTATTATAATGCAGATCTGCATTTTTGTCTTAATTTGTAAATCTCTGCTATCTATGCATTGTTTTTCATAATAATGTTCTTCTGAGGATTACATTTATCAGCTACATGTGATTTTATTCAAGAATGGTCTTCTATTAGCATTAGATCCCAGGTTGTACCCTCCTTTTCCATTAAAGTTAACCTAAATAATTTGAACACTAAAAACCATCATGGCTGGGGCAGGGGCGATGTGATCAATGGTAGACTGAATTGTGGGAGTTCTTTTCTGAAAAAATTTCTTTTGCTTAATACGGTATAAACCTGGAAGATATTCCATGGTACCACAATGACATCATCCATTAGCCAAAATAGAAAAAAAGTCATTTAGAATATAGGTCTCTGGTTACTTAGGTAGAATTTTATTTTGTGTAGAAATAAACCGATGGATGAACGTCATGTGGTTTTAACAAGAGGAAGTAATAAGTAAGGCAGCGGACAAAACACTGAGCCCAACACACACACACACACACACACACACACACACACACACACACTGAACTCAGAAGCTGTTATAGTTTATATCTATGCTTACTGGCAGGGTTTGGAAAGGTGATTGGGTCATGAAAACATACAGCTGACTTGTGGTTCGGCACGGTTTGGTCAACAGAGACCGCCCCTGGGGGTGTGACCTGATAGGGTCTATCTCCTTCTCCTGCTCTTCTTCTCTCACTGCTTCTGGCTGCCAGAAGAGCAGCTTTTCCTCTGCTGTGCCCTTCTACCATGCAGTCCTCCTTTGGGGCCACATTTGAACTGAAAATGTGAGCTCAAATAAACACCTCTTCAAGTTCCAGTATTGTGCCCCAGTGACAAGAAAGTGACTGAGACAGAAGCAAAGAAAACTCTAGCCCTAAAATTTGGTGCTGCCTTCACATACTACAGAGCATTTCCCTAGGAAAAGCAATGCATCTAGACTCTAAAGTGATTTTTTACAGAGGTAGGCAAGGTCAGGAAGGCATTTTGGGAATTCATGTGGCCCTGGCAATTCCAGAAGGGGCTGGACTGGCCTTAGCTATTTGTTTTTCTTCCTCTTTTCCTTTACTTTTCTCCTCCCTTCCTTTTTTCCTTACTTCATGCTATTCAAGGCCTATAATATGCCAGACCCTGTTCTAAGAGCTGGTTGTGGAACAAAGAACAAGACAATATGTTCTTTCTCTCATGGATTCT
The DNA here is from genome assembly GCF_000276665.1 of Chinchilla lanigera. Classification (NCBI taxonomy): domain Eukaryota; kingdom Metazoa; phylum Chordata; class Mammalia; order Rodentia; family Chinchillidae; genus Chinchilla; species Chinchilla lanigera. Next base: position 11,651,616 of record NW_004955425.1, on the reverse strand, counting down.
CTGGTGAGGAGGTCATAAAATACACACACACATGCACACAAAGACACACTTTGAGTTTATACATGGATCATGAAAGTGACGTAGGGTTGATCCTATAGTGACTGGTGGGGGCTGTGCATATGCGTTTGTTATAACTTTTGGAAATCTGGGCAAGCTGCCTTGAGGAACTAAAGATGAGCTGAAGCCTAGAATGGCAGTAAGAAATTCATTAACCACATCACAGAGAGAAAATTTCTAAAGAGAGAAATAGCAAATGCAAAGACACAGGAATTAATTTCATGGTCTGAGAAGCCCGTGTGGCAGAATATACTGTATAGCTCTTGAAGAGAAGTCAGTAACCACCTGGCTTCTCTGATGGAAGAAAAGGCCTCTGTGGAAGCAGAGACTGTATCGAGGCACACTTTTATGGAAGGTCTGAATGGCATGGTTATAAAGACCCGGAGATGGCATCAAGCAGAGCTTAGCTGGTACTCCTCAGATGTGTGTCAGGAAGAATCCTTTCCATTGGACGAACTTACACTCGCAAGTTGAATTAGATGACAAGTTAATAGCTTATAAAAGCTCAACACCTAAAGTGTTCTATTTGTCATGCCAGAATGAACAGACCAAATAATGCTTGTAAAATTTAATTGTTCACTAGGAAAGAATTCCTTGATGGCACAGTTGATATTTAATTTAACAAGTTAATTGAGGATAACTCAGGCTTACATTTTAGAAAATCAATTTACCCCAAATTGTGAAAGCAAAAGGGATGAAAGAGTGTCTGATTATAAGTTGAAGAAACAGGACCAAATGGAGTTGAAAGGCTGTCTTTGAGGTATTTGGCAAAGAAAATTCAGAGAGAATATTTTCATGTTTGGAACTCTTAAAAATAAAATTCTCAAGAAGTATATGGATTAAAAATGTATTTTAAATTACATAACTGATTGATTTAATTTATGAAAGAGGATGAAATCTTAAAATTCCCTCCTGCTTTTGAAGAAAAACTAGCCGTGGTCTGTGGAAAATAAGTTACAGATAGAAGACTTACTATCTCATGAGAAAATCTTCCAGTCAGACTTCATATACTTTTCGTCATCATTACCAGCAGTAAACAAAAATGATACATAATTCAAAACACAAATCTGTTTATCTCTTTATAACTTTTCATATATCACTTTATTTGACCCCCTTGGCTAGATTACAAAATTCTTGAAGAGGGGCTGGGGATTTAGCTCAGCGGCAAAAGCACATGCCTGGCAAGCGCAAGGTCATGTGTTCGGTTCCCGGTACCGGAGAAAAACAAAAAAAAAAAACAACAAAATTCTTGAAGATAGAGAACATACCATCAATTTCTTTTTCATGGTGTTCTACAGAACCTAGACTCAGGATAAAGGACAGACTTGGTAAATCAACACTACTTGCACTGAGGTTTATGTAGATGTCATTATGCAGATGTATGTAGATGTCATTAAGTCATTATGATAAAATAGGGGATAAAAAGTATGTGCAATGAAAACTGACACCACACTTATTTATGTAATTAAAATTTCACTGGAATTCAGCTATTCCTGTTGTCATCCATAGTAGCTCTGCTGCCACAATAGTAAAACTGACTATATACAAACACTATTTTAGTCTCACCATCTAAAATACATGGTCTTTCACACAAAAGGTTTGCTGACTCCTGAAATTGTCTTTTTGATATTGAATAGCCATGTAATGGGCTGGGGATATAGCTCAGCGGCGAAAGCACTTGCCTGGCAAGCACAACATCATGAGTTCAATTGCCAGTACCAAACAAACAAACAAACAAACAAAAATCAATGTAACTTAACATGTGTTGAGCTTTTATTGTATGAAAACTACTTTATTAAGAATTTTAGTGGGATAATTTTATTTCCAGAATAGTTCTACAATGTGTACAGTTTTTCATCATGATCATTTTACAGATGAATAGACTAAGATATACAGATGGTATTTATTATATAACTCAAGATCAAACAATTAAAAAACCGAGAAGAAAAAAAATTCACAGATCTTAAGAGAAGTAAAAATAGAAATTATGAAATGCATTTTGATTCTTATATGTATATATTTCCTGCATTACTTGGAGTTGGAATCAGGGCCTTAGGCATGCTAGTCCCAAGTATTCATGCATATTTTGGTCATAACTTACTATTGTGCTTATTTTAGTATATAAAAAGCAATTATATGCCATCAATCTCTGCTCTAAGCATGTTATCAATACTAATCCATTTAAACCTCAATACAACATTACAAGGTGGATGTTGTCATAGTCAAATATTTTGACAATAAGATACAGAGGTACACTCAGAAAGAGCAAAGTGATTTTCCAATAGGTGCCAAACAAGGATATGTTAGGCCTGGGATTTAAATTCAGAAGACTTACCTGAGCAACCCTGATTTTCTATAGGCTTTCTGTTTCTGATGCTTCATTTCTACATAATTAAATATGAAAATATAGAAATACATGTAATTAAATATTTAAAAAAGAACAGCTGCTAACCTGAAGAGAGAACAGCAATTCAAGACTGAGAATTTTGCATGTAATTATATAAGTACAGAACCTGAGAAAATAACTGCCATCTAGAAGTATTAATCAGCAGCCTGGCATAGTGGTGGATGTCTGTCATCCCAGTGCTCTGGGAAGCTGAGGAGGGAGGACTGCACACTTGAGCCCAGGCCAGGCAAGTTAGAGGGTTAGAAGACTCTGTATCAAAAAATGAACAAACAAACAGACAGACACAAAGACAAAACGTGCTGAAGATGTAGCTCAGTGCAAAGGTCCTTGGTTTAATTCCCTTGCTCTGTACTTCTCAGCTCTACAGAGTACGAAATACAGTCTCGTTGGGTTAAAGAGGCATACTTACATACATACATACTTACATATAATCTTGGTTATGTAAACAGCCGGCCTGGAAAACAGTCTTAAAAATAAATTCACATGATGAAACACTTCATTACTTTTTAAAGTATTAAATATGGGATTTTTTGCACCAGTAAAATAATTTTTACTTTTTTCTCTACCTCCTTTTTTAAAAACTGATTTTGAAAAGGGCATTTCTGAGTCACCTACATTTTAAAAAGTGTCTGAAACTTTCCCTAACAGGTATAAATCTTCTCCTTGTCCTTTTTGTTTGAGCTTGGGTGTGCCAAATGCAGTGACATGGAATTTTAAAGTTTGCCAGAAGAAAATTACCTGTGGACTTGGCAGATGTATTTCAACCATATGCTAATTTTTTTTCAGACTGCTGTGTTGGAGCGCAGAGGCACTCTCCTGGCTCTCTACACCTCAGCAGTTATGCATTAGGACAAGCAGCACTCTGGGATTTAGACTGATTCCTGGGAACAAGCCAAGTGAAGCAGAATGGTACATATTTGTGTTTCCTAATTGGTTATACTTGTACAGTGGGATTTGAGTTTTTTCTAAGAAGGTGGTGGTATTGGCCACATTCAAATATGTCCAGAATCAGCTCAAAATTCACATCATTAGAAATGAACACAGGGAGTGTTATGGAAGGAAATATGGGCGTAGACAGTTTATTCTAGGCAGCCTATTCTGTTCTGTACCATTCATGACTTCTGAACTCTTGGGAGCCAAAACCTACACCAGTTTTAAATGGTTGGCCTCACTTAAAATCGGGTTTGAAGATGATTTACTGGGTCACTGGCTGAGGATCAGCTTGAAAAGAATTTCAATGGCTGACACTGTAGTGCTGGTTGTTGCTTTATTTCTGTATAATTACATTTAAAAATACATGTAACTAGATATTTAAAAAAAGAACAGGTGCTAACCTGAAGGGAGAACAGCAATTCAAGACTGAATCAGAATTTTGAATGTAATTATATAATGAGAGACCCCCC
>NW_004955425.1:11604413-11638979 GCF_000276665.1 Chinchilla lanigera | reverse complement strand
CACACACACACACTCACAGTCACAGTCACAGTTGCATAAATACATACACTCTGTTTCTCTGGCAAAACCTGACTAATAAGCTTGTATCAATTAAGAGAAGCCATGCAAAAAAGCAAGCCTGTGGAGTGATTCCATTTATATGACTCTCAGGAAAACAGTCGCATAATCTGTAGTGACAGAAAGAAAATTAAAGCATTCTGAGTCTGGAGCTTGGGAGAATGTAGTGGAATAGGGCCCCAGGAGACAATTGGGAAATGATCTATAATTTGATAGAAGTGATTATAGAGGCATAAACATATGTCAAAGGTTATCAAAAGGTATACCTAAAGTGGGTGTATTTATGTATATAAATTATAGTATGAAGGTTGATTTTAAAAACACAAACCCTATAAATATTGCATATGGGAAAATGGGGAACTTTTTGCACAGACTGTGGCTGTTTTGCTGGGAAGCAAATGGAAGTATTTCTAGACAGTGAGGTATGGAGGAAAAGATTTGCTTTGCATTATGGTTCTCATTGAAGAGCTGGAGTTTATTTCAGGGCTTGAAGTTTATTAGTGGAAAAAACCAATTTGGACTGATGGGGGTGGCATAAAAGCCCTGGAGAAATTAAAATGCAAGGCCATGAAATAGGGAGCGACTTTATAGAATATGTTTTCTGAAATAAAGCATCCAGAAAAATTGTATAAACCATTTGTAGAGAATTTGGGATGTCCAGAATAAAAGGTGGTTATCACAAAATTCAGCCTCAGTCTGGACACAACACCAGTCAATGCGTCTGCTCTGTTAATTAAAGAGCTCTGTACTTAATGATTCTGGATGTTGGATGAGGCCTGCAATCATTTTGTAATTAACTTTTTAAATGTCTATTAGTACGTATTTGTTGTGCATAATGGTTACTTTCATTGTGGGGACTTGGTACAAGTACATAACACATCTTAATTCTTTTTACTCCCCTTCTCTTCCTGCCCTCCCACCTCCCTCCATATTTTTTTGTGGACTGAGGACTGGACCCAGGGCTTTGTGCTTATCACTGATCTATATTTCCAACTTCCGGAATATATTTTTTTCCAAATGTTTTTCTGGTGATTTTGATGAACATCCAGGCTTTGGAAACAGTTTCTAGATAATGCATAAAGTATGGGAAAAATTACTTGTGGCAGGTAACAGGTGATAAAAGAATGAACAGATGGCTACTGACTCTTCTCTACTGTTAAACTTTTATAAGTGAAACTTCACAAAATGTAAAGAAGAAAAATTTTCCAGGTTGTATTGTGTTCATGCCTGGCTTAATTAATAACTACTGCACAGTGTTTGTCTGAGGATACTCTGTTATTAAGTCAATAGTTCTTTAATGTCATGTAATTAGATGTAAAACCCAAACAAGTAAATCAAGAAAATGTATACATATTAAAGAACTAATTTTTAGATTCTTATGAGTTGATTTTATTAAAACATAAAAGACCAGTTTGTCAGATATTTTTTTCTTTGATCAAAATGAATGTAAAAACAGTAGCACTATTCACAGATTTTCATCTGAGTACCTTTACATAATTAAAGTGTAGCAGGAATAATTATACATCATCAAACATTGATAAGCTAAATGCAAGTCTGAGAACTTGTTGCATTTGGCATGAAAAACGATAGAATCAACATGCTTTTTGATTCCAGCCTCCATGGAAAATGACTCAAGAAAGATAAATTAAGCTAAGAATAATACAAGAACAACATTCTTGTTAAAGGACACAGACGTTATAACCCTGCTTTGCTGAAGGCAGTGTTAAAATTTTTGAATATAAAAGCTTTATGTCTTTGTGGAGTGAAGGATAAAATAGCCTTAAAATCAGGAAATAGATTTTGAAGAGGACTAAACCATTTTATCTATAATTTAGGCACTTTCCCTTTTTGTACTTTTGGCTTTAATTCTTAGCCTGTAAAGTCTGAGAAGTTCTTGAATGATAAAATTTGGTTTATAAATGTATCTCTATAAAATCACTGGGCCTGGAAACTCTTTGTTAAAGAATTATGTCAGAGTTAATTTTGGATTTTGCTATAGACAATCAAGTGTTCATTGTCTATGGGGCACGTAACATCCTGGCATTGCAACATACAGAAGAACTAGAAAAACGTATAATCTGATTTGAGCAGACATTATTGGTTGTCTTTACTGCTTCCTGTTCTATCTTTTTCTAGTGAGGTTTACACAGGGAAATGGCAATTTCTACTGCAATCCGCATGGGGTAGGAAACTTGGCGTCTCCCTACGCTATTATTTTGCTAGAGAGACTCAAGACACCAAAGTTCTTCCTTAAGCACAGCGTTTCTTTAAATTGCATAAATTGACCCTTCTTTAACTTTAAGAAATACTGCAGGAAGCCTGCAGTTGTGCATATTATCCCATTAACATTGGAAAAACATAGTGCTTTCCATAAACTCTTTATTTCCTCAAATGCAAATTTCTTGCTCATTTTCCTTTTATGGACATTTTGTTTTCTCACCTACAACATAAAATTTTAAATGTCTTATTGTGGCAGGGACCCCAAACATCCAGCTGCTGCTTCTTTGCTTTTTTTTTTAAATTTCCCATCATTCTTTGGTGCCTGTTCAGAGTATCAACCATTCTAAGATACTCTTGATTTGCAAATGCCCTTTACCCAGGGCATACTCTGAGACATACCTTTTCCTGTTCTTGAAGAGCTTTCCTATCCAGCAAACTCCGGTCATATTTTAGGACATTTTTCATTGTCACTTGCTCTGAAAATCCCTCTCAGTTCTCCAAAGGAAGAAAGTTTTCCCTTTTCTCCTTTGCCAGGATCACACATTGTTCTTCCTCAGGGAAGTAAACGTCTTGAGGGCTGTGACTACACACTACTATCGCTCTGGGTATTTCTGAGTTGCCCAGAGTGAGTGTACAGTAAATGTTTCTTGATTGTGTGGACTCATAGCTCTGAACCAAAAAGTCAGAACAGCCCTGAAGCCGTAGTTCATCTAGTACATAATTACAATGTACCCTGCATATGGGCATAAATATAATTGAAGACATATAATCTCTTTTTAAGTGTCGGACATATCTTTAGCTCTGAAAACTCTTGTACGCTAGAACTGAGCTGCTTTGTCTACATGACTAATCTGCCTGTGGTCCACAGTTCAGGTTTATTCTTTGCAATATGCTGTATTGCAGGCACCCTCAGCTCCACTCTTTTTGTTGTTGTTGTTTTTCTTCTTGACCTTGTGTTTCTCGGCCTTTGGGATATTTCTGATCTTTTTTTCTGTGCTTTTTATGATGCCAGGTTATAGGATTTCACTCCCTTGTGATTCTAACCCTGGGTTGGTTAATTCTTTCTTCTGATGTTGTCCATGTTTTGGTGTGATGTTTTTCTCTCATGCTGTATTGCTATTACTGCCTCATAGTGCTACACATAAATGTGAATATAAGTGACGAGCTGGGATAGGAATATCTGGAAATAGTAATTGAGAGAGAAGAAGAGTTCTAGACTCAGATACTCACCTGGAAAGTTATTGGAAGTAGACCAGACAAAGCCAGATAGGCAGGACAGAGCCAGAACAAGCAACAGTCGCAAGAGCCAGAGAGAGCATCCTGCAGGGGAAAAACACAGAGAAAGCAACTGGAACTGGCATGGGATAAATGGCAGGAGACTTATAGTGCAATATTCCACGTGCCAAATAATAACCACACGCGGCTCTTTTCTATGTGGAGGCAGGTGCTGCGATGTTTGCTACACATCGACGCATGAACTGGCAAGTCACAACCCTTTCCCTCTAGTTATTTACAGCTGAGTTGGGGAGACGTAAAAGATAAATTATAACACTTTGTGAGAAAAATTGTGACAGGAAATTACAGGATGCCATTGGGAATGTATAGCAGGGACCCCTAGGCTGCAGTCTCTACTCTGAATGTTTTTGCCAGGAATTATTGGGGTGCTTCTTTCTTAATACTAGGAATTCTCAGTTTTTCCCCTTTCCTGTGACCACCTTGAAGATATCCTAGTCAGGGGTCCCCAAAGTCCCCCTTTCTCTGTTCAAGTGTCAGCAACTTTGGACCAAGTAGCAACACTACTGCTTTCTCTGCTATTTAGTGATTCTTTTATTTCTTTCACGTTCTCCTGAGAGGCTGCTTCAGCCCTGTCCCTTCCAATCAACCTCAGATCTTTTTACTCTCAGCACATGGCCTTGTGTCTGATTTTCCTGAGCAGATTGAGGTCATCCAGTGAGAACGCCTTCCTCCTTCCTCTATCCCTTGTTACCCATCAAAAACCTACCTCTGTTGGCACTAATTCTTCCGGAACTTTTATGAATCTCCTTTTTTCCTTCCTGTCTTAGATAAAAAGGAATCTTCTTCCTGCATAGTGGCGACCTCTTTCCTGTGCTTTTGGCCATACAAAACTTCTTCAGTTTTGTCTCTCTTGGACTTTTCAGTTGTTTTTTTCCTGTTACCTTTTCTTCCCTCTAGAAACCAGAATGGATGCACAGATGATAGAATCAATCTCAAAAAGACCTTTCCAATATCCGAGTCTCCTTTTATCTTTTAAAACACCACTTCCTTGCTGGCATCACCAGGAAGGCACAGTGGAAATTTCTCGGGTTTACTTAGCAATATATCGGTTACTTATGAACTGGGCATGAGATTTGTGCATCTATGTTGCTTCCATATTATTATAGTCAGTCTTAGTGGTTGTATTGCCATTGTCTTCTTTTGGTCTGACTTACCTTGCTGGCAAATACATAAATTATAAAACCCCTTGGTAAAATGCACAGGCTTAGGCCACTCGCATTCAACGCTGGACTTTACCTAGCATGAGCCATGTCTAATGGGCAAGGATTCGGCGAACCCAGACTTAGGTTCTTTTATTGTGAAGTTGGTAGAGCAGTTAACATGTACTTATCTGGGGAGCTCTAGTTATCAAATAAGTACAAATATTGTAAAGGAGGTAGCAGCATTTCTAGCCAAAAATAGCCTTTCAGTAAATGTTGTCATTTATTTTTGGACTTTTATTTTTACCTCTTTCCCTTTTTCGGTATCTATAATTGTCAGAAAGTTCTGTTTAAATCAAATTGTTAATATCATGCTTTCCGCATCACCAGCTGTTGATGTGGAGATCGAATTGGAATGAACCAGACTGAAAGTAACAATTAAGGCTTTACTTCTGCATTCCAAAGTACAGACAAGACGCTGCTGGAAAGGAAAGAACAACTGGGAGGGGGGAAGGAGAAAAGAAAGAAAGAAGGAAGGGAAAAGTACGTATACACACAGGAGAGCGGAGATAACTGTACTACTAATTTCTATTGGTTTATTAAGAGGAACAGTTAATGCTTAATATTTTGATCAATTTTGCGTGCCTGTATCTGGTAATCTGAACACCTACTTTGAAGCAATATAACATATATAATATAATACAATAACAATATAACATAATATGCAATATAGCACCCATTGTTAATTTCCTGTTGTTTTGAAATTCTGTATCTTTTTATTCTTGCTCTTATTTTTCATTCTCTTTAAAATAAAAAAAGTTTCAAAAAAGTGCAGACAAGGGGAGGACAAGGCAGCAGCTCATCAGTATTTTATTTTTCTCCAAGGAACAGCATGGCTTGAGGCTCAATGCATAACAAGCAGGAGAAATCATCTCGCTGCCAAAGAACTCTGAGCAAAAAGGCTCCAATATTGTTATTTTGCTGCCAGCATTATTGAGGTGTAATTGCCAAAATTATAGATATTTAAAGTACATAATTTAACATTTTGATATACGAATACATTTGGAAATGATTACCACAATCAAACTAATCAGTGTATCCATCACCTTGCAAAGTACCTACTTTGCTGTAGTGAGAGCATCAAAGATCTGTGTTTCGCAAACTGCAAGTACGCAGGATAGCATAGTCAACTATAGTCACTATATCGCTCTAGAATTTATTCCTCTTACATAACTAACACTTTCAAGTCCTTGGGCTAGTATTTCTTCTCTTTGGTCTTGGCAATGCTCATTCTACTCAGTGCTTCTTTGAGTTTCCGAAAGATATATGAGGCTGCGTGTGGTGGCCCATGCCTGTAATCCCAGCACTGAGGCAGGAGGCTCTTTGTGAGTTTGAGACCAACCTGGGCTATAAAGTGAGCTCAATGCTGGCCTGAACTGCATAGTGAGACCCTTTCTCAAAAAACCAAAAAAACCACCAAAAAACAAAAACAAATCAAAAAACAAAAGTTATATGAGAAATTGCTCGATATCACTAATCATCAGGGAAGTACAAATCAGACCTCAGTGAGATATTGCTTCATACCCGTTCAAATAGCTGTCATCAGAAAGACACAGTGTTACAAGTGTTGCCAAAGTTGTGGGGTGACGAAATCCCTTGTACACCACTGGTAGGAATATAGAATGGTAAGTACAGCCATTATGGAAAGCAGAGAAGTTTCTCGAGACATTAAAAATGAAACTGCCTTTATCTACCAATTTTACTTTTGGGTATATATCCAAAGGAAAAAAATCACTATCTTGAAGAAATATCTATACTTCTGTATCTATTCCTTCATTATTCACTATAGTCAAGATGAGGAAACAACTCATGTCTGATGATGATGTTTACAGACACAGCGGAATACCATGTGGCCTTAAAAGCAGGGAATCCTGCCATTTGCAGCAATAGCACGAAACTAGAGGATGTTGTGCTGTGTGAAGTGAGTCAGGCTGGATGACAGGTGCTCCATGGTCTCACTTATTTGTGGGACCCAAAATAGGTTGTGTGCTTTTATGCACCCTGGGCACCAGGAATGGGAGAAGAGGAAGGGCTAGGAGAAGTACTGAATCAGAGTGGAAATATTTTCCTTAGCCCAGACTCTCTTCTCTGATGCCCTCCATACAGGTACTTGGGTGAAGAATGCATGAGTCTGCTGCCCCAGTCCTTAACGGCAACTTCCTCTAGAATTCTGCAGTGGGGGAGCGAGTAAGGTTTAAAGGCAGTCAGAAGAATATTTGAAAAGTTAGGTATCATCAACAATTTAAGAAGAATTCTTACAAGAAAACTGCTTTATATACAAAATGGGTTAATGTTCAACAAACAGTGTGTTTCCCAGATATAAATTGTCACTGTACCAGGCAAAGATGTTTAAGTTATATTTTGCCACTCAGACATATAAATGGCTCAGACAACAAAAAGTCAAGTCTGTTCCTCAGTTGATGGCCATTTTTGTTGTTTCCAAGATTTAGCTATGACAAATTGTGCCGCTATAAACATGGGTGTACATATATTGCTGTGGTATGATGTTTTTAAGTCTTCTGGGAAAATACCGAGAAGGGGAATACCTGGGTTCAGTGGGACCTCTAATTCTAGTTTTGTGAGGACTCTCCATACTGATTTCCACAGTGGTTTAACCATTTTTCACTCCTACCAGCAGTGGAGAAGAGTTCCTTTTTCCCCACAGCTTCTCCAGCATTTGTTACTGGCTGATTTCTTGATGACAGCCATTCTTGAATAGATAAAAAGTTGTGGTATTTTTATACAATGGAATATTACTCAGCTATAAAAGATTAACTTGAGGCTTTTATAAGTAAATGGATGTAACTATAGACCACACTTGTAAGTGAAATAAATTGGACCCACATGTGTAAACATTATATTGTCTCCCTAGTGTAAGAACCTGAGAAAGTAAATAAAATCCAAAAGGTACAACAGATAATGTGAAAGGGAAAGAAATTGCTCAAAGGGAAGGAACAAGTGGGATGAGGGAAGGGAGAAAGAGAAAGAAGGAAGGGAACATATATATTGACAGGTGAGATAATTGTACTGCTGATGTGTAATAGTTTATTGAAAGGAACACTTAATGCTTAAATTTTTTGACCAGTTTTGCATGGTTTTTTATGATTTTTTATTCTCTTTAATGGTTTGACTAATCTTGCATTTTTACAACTGGTAATCTGAGCAAGTTCACTGAAGATAACAATATGTAATATAACAACCACTGTTAATTCCTATCATTTTGTTTTGGAACTGTCTACCATTTTTATTGTTTTTGATTTGCTTTGTTTTCGTCTATGCTGTTCTTTTGTTACTGTTTTCTTTATTCACTCTTAAAAAATAGTCAAGCTTACCACTGCAAATCCCATCCCCTCAATCCTATAATCTTTTGCCTGTTTCCAAGTTTGTGATTTTTTTTTTTTTGGCACACAATGACTTGTGGTTCATGTGGCCTACCTGTCAGGGCTGTGTTTAATAAGATGTCACATGTTCAGTTCATAATAAATTATATAGTGATCACTCAAATGCCAGGTGCTATTACTATCATCAGTCAAGCATCCTTCCTCCTTAATTTTAAGCTCACTCTTCTGCTCTATTCAGTTGAACTGTCCCGTTGGAGCGGGCATCCCATTAGCTAAGCTAATTGGCCTATTTTTGGGTTTCACTGTTACCAAGTTTTCCCTAGAATTTTGTCCAATTAGTTATCCCCTATTTCTTGAAACATTCTTTTTCTTTGGTTTCTTTCTCCTTATTACATTGCCTCTCTAAAAATCTTGTTTTCCTGACTTTCCTCCTACTAGCATTTAAATGTGAACACCTTTGAAAGGCTTCGATTTTATTCATGTTTCTCCATCTCATTTTCTTCATGCTTGCATCACGTTTCTCCACATAGACAATCCATCCATGTATTTTGTTAGCAGTTTATACCAAACACACCTTATTTTATTAACATGACTCCTGGCCTCAGGATTATTACTTGTTTAATTTTGAGGGAGAATATCCTAAGACATTTGTTTCTGATCATCTTCATTTAACTTTTGACTTTTTTTTTAATCCCTGATATTTAATCAACTGCTTGAGCATTTTGACTTTTGCCTTAAAATACTTCTCACTTTGTGGTGGATTACTACTTTGGTGGTTCCAAATGAATTATACTATTGGTATTCTCACTGGTACACTTCATGAAATGGAGATGCTAGAGGACAAAGAAATTAAAACTTGTGGTACAGTGGACAGTAATAAGACAGTTAAGGTGTTATGTAAATAGGCAGATGGTGAAGCCAACTTTTGTAAATGAGGAAAAGGAAAGGTTTACTGGGAAAAACCCCCAAAGCACCAGAGGGTAAATAGGGATCTGCCAGAAAAGGAAATCCAGAGGGACTGTATATCCACAGCTTAGGGTGTAAAAAACAGAGGTATTTTGAAGAACTAAAGAAGGTACTTCTTAGAAGAATCTTACAGACAGGACAAAGGCACACACAAATAGGAATATGGGGAATTATATGAGATTTACTAATTTAATCAATACTGATATTTAGTACTGTAAGCTTGTGACTTGGTCATCCTACATGTCTGCCACACTACATCTTCAAAATCTGACCCGAGTCTGTCTGTTTCCCTTCCCTTGCCTCCTTAGCCCTGATATCTTTGGATATTGGGTCTCCTTTCATTTCTGTTTCAAATTTCACATATAAGACAGAATGCGTGATACTTCTCTCACTGTGTCTGGCTTATTTCACGTTGCATAATGTTCTGCAGGCTCATCCATATTGCATACACTCAATAGACACAGTAGGTAAGTGGCAGATAGGAAGAAAGTTAGAGCATTGCTGCTGTTTTGTGACTGGGTGTCATCTACGTGTCTGTCTTGCTTCATCTCTCTCAACAGTTCTGTTAACATTTATTCAGAAAATACCAAAAGCCACACTGTGTGCTTGATGATTGGGATACTAAGATAAAAAGACCTAATCTCAGCATCCAGTAGAGGAGAAGACACATCATGGGTGTTTGTGTGGATTCTGTATGCACTGGGCGGCTGGAGCACAAAGGAAAGTGTTTCTCTTGGTCTCAAGGGACAGGAAATTGCCAGAAGAGCTGATGTGTGAGTTGAGTCATGAACCTACTCCACGCAGCATTAAATTATCTAACTAGATGAATCTTTGAAGTCTGTATAGAGAAAGCCTTACGAGAGCAAGCCAATCAACTAATGTATATGATTAGCAATGAAACAAAACACAAATAAACACCTCTTGAATGACTAACAGTACTTTATGGTATTTGTGAATGAAATCCCTAAACTATACTAAGTAGTAAACATTAACATATTATAATCTTTAGAGCTTGGAATAGTTGTTCTTTGTAATAGAAGATTTAATACTGAAACCATGTAATGGTTTGTGTTAAGTTCATATAATCCAGTGTGTAATGGCAAGAGAGAAGAGATAGTGATATAATGATGGAGGCAGTATTTTCTTTTTTTCTGGTTCAATTTCTTTGTTAGGCTTCTCATTTTGTTTGTGCATTGCTTTCTTAATTTCATGCAGGTGAAATTTTATTGTGTTGCCTCTCATCGAGCTTCAAGTTGATTATTTTGAATTATTTCTCAGAGACTTAATACATCTCTATTTTTTGAGGTGTGGTTATACGAGTTTGTTAGTTCCCCTTGCTAATGTCGTGTTAGTGCGGCCCTTTGGCCGTCTTTGTAGCCTTGCACTGGTTACCTGCACCTGAAGGAACAAAGTCCTTTTCACCCCCCCTTAGATTTCCTTTGGGTAATACCATCAGCCTTGAGTCGGGCTGGATCAGGATTACCTGGCCGCTATTTGGTCCACAGTTAGGTCTGCCATTGGTGGGCCTCTTACTAGGGGCTCCAGTGGTCTTCGCTGGTCTCTGGGTATACTGGGTTGTCTGCGGGACCTTTGCCCATGGGGGCAGATAGTGAGATAAGAATCAACTTCAGGGTTTGTGGTAACACGCCTTTTTCAGGTACATTGGTCAGTATTGCTATCTTTGGGTCTCTGGGAAAGCTCTGGTTGTATCACTGGGTGAGTTCCTAGAGTCTGTACTCTGCTGGCAATGGCCCGATAGGGCTAGAACAGTGTCTTAGGCTGGCTCCAATGTCCACAGCCAAGACTGGAATCTTCAGGGCAACAGATAGGCATTTCTCTCAGGGGCTTTGTGGGTGACTAGACCTTTCTCAGACTATCACTGAAGAGGACTCAAGTTAATTTCGGAGCCCTTTCAAGATTCAAGATGGGACTGAGGTCAGCAAGTCAGCTGTTAGGGTCACTGCTAGATAGGTGAGAGATACCTTCTCGGAATGAGTCTGCATTGTGATAGGAAGAAAGTCAAGGATGTGAGGGCAACCTGGCTGCCACATCTGTCACCCCGTTGATCATCAGGGCTGATTTGGGTTATTAGGCTGGCTAGGAGGGAGTCCCCAATGAAGAGGACAACCACCCCCGATAGAGGAGGAGCATTTCCTCCTTCAAGGTTTGGTGTAGCTGAGCTCCCCTGGTAGAACATCTAAACTAGTTTTCAAGAAAGTCAAGATATTATTTAGATTCCAGTTGTGTATTCAGGAGAATAAAAAGCATAATTCAACTTGTCTCATTACATTTTTCATACTTTGCTGGATAATTGTTTCTAGTTCACACTGCAGTATTTTAAGGAGTGTTATGGCAAATTTGGTATATTTGCAAGAAGGTGGTCAAAGCAATAAATGCATAGAAACTATGTAACATGAATGCAGTGGCCTATTCCAGCTCTCAAATTATGCGGCTTGTTGGAGTCAGATAATTCATTTTTACTGGAGAAAAGGATTCTTCTCAAGAGGAGTAGCATTTCTTTGTTAGTGAGATCATAGGTGTTGGTATTGAGGATTTGAGGAATTCATAACATTTCTGTAACTTATGACTTAGAGGAATAAGAAAAAGATTTAAAAAGTATGGGTATTGTTAAAATTTCACTTTATCAAAGAATTTCCTGTCTTCTGTTTGGTTCAAATACTAATTTACTGTCTAATCAGATATATTCATGTATTGATAGTACTTCATAAATTTAAAAGTGGCACTTTATCAGTTTAAAAAAGAAGGACATACAAAATGTGTAGACATACATTTATTACCTGAAATCTCCCCCTCCAAAAATGAAGGAACATTCTTCGATAAACAAGTGCTAAAAAGCCTTAACCATTTTAATTGAGAGAGAAGTACATTGAGACGGCCCATGTTACAATCACATTTTAAAAACTACATAAGATAAAATTGAACATATGTGTAATGTAATAATTTATTGGAGAGTTGTATCCATTAAAGTTTTTCAAAATGATTATACTATAGAATTGAAGTGATTGTTTAATCTATCAAGATGGGCTGGGTGTGGTGACACATGCCTGTAATCCTAGCACTTGAGAGGCTGAGGTAGGAGGATTGCCGTGAGTTTGAGGCCAGCCTGAGCTACATAGTGAGTTCATGGCCAGCCTGCACTACATAGTAAGACCTTATCAAAAAAAAAAAAAAAAAAAAAAAGCCAAAACCAAACAAAACTAGATAGTGCAAGAAGTAAAGTGTGTATATTTTCTTGAGTGTTCTTTTCTCTAGAGGAAAATCAGGTAAAGTCTGAGACAGTTAAAAAAGTTGACAATTTTGTAATAAAAATTGTGTAGTACATTAAGTTCAAAAGGTGAGATTTGGCCATGCTTCAGTACACAATGAATAGCTATCAATCCTTAAACATAAAAAGATACAGCTGGGGCCGGGAATATAGCTCAGTGGCACAGCACCTGCCTGGCAAACACCAGGTCCTGAGTTGGATTCCCAGTACAGAAAAAAAAAAATGATATAGCTGGGTGTGGTGGCACATGCCTGTGATCCCAGCACTCGGGCGGCTGAGGCAGGAGGATTGCCATGAGTTCAAGGACAGTCTGGGTTACATAGTAAAGTCAAGGCCAGTCTGAACTAAAAGGTGAGAACCTGTCTCAAGAAAATTAATAAATAAAAAGATACAAATTTTTAGATATGGTATGATTTGCCTTGTAGGAAGGCTTTTATGGGCACCATGCATATATGTAACAAGGAAATGAACACATAAAAAGAAAGTAAATGTAACGCAGAAGTTTATAACTCTGGATTGCCAAGGTAAAATCCAAATTTTTGTCTCCCTTGGATCTGCAGCAGCTTACTGGCCATGACATGGTAGGAAACACATAATGGCTGTGTTTCCACTTAAAATATTGTAAAACAAGAGCCACAGATTGGCTCTTATTGCTGCTTGGAAATAGCTAGTTTGTTCGTTCTCCTACTCTCCTGTGCTTCTATTTCATGTATTCTTTTCTTCTCTCACATCTCTAATACTTCCTCTCCCATACTCACACATATGAAGCATCCTAGCCACAGTTTTATCTAAGGTAAGCCATACCAGTTCCTCAGAAACTGCAGCATCCGGCCTGTACCAGCACAAGGAACTGGTTCCCACAATCCTCTATCTTCAGTACACTTTGCAAATGTCACCTGCTTATTATATTTTTTCCCACTAGCATTCATTGCATTAATAGACCACTAGGAATATATATATATTCCTTCTAAATTTATATATAGCCTTATATAACCCATATAAAACCTGTATAGCCATATAAATCTTATAGAGAATAGATATCCAACTTTGCTTTCAGAAATGAAAGAGTAAAAGCATTTGAAATCATCCTTTCATCACAAACAAATTAGAAAACTGCAAATCCTATAGAAAGCAAGTATTTTTATGTACTAGAAAGTAAACAACCTGAGACAGGATCTCTGAGCAGGTATGATTCAAGTATATACCCACACTGAAAGACCAGACTTTCTATCTACAGGTAATTTCCAGGCTGCGGTGAAAAAAGGAATAACATGAACAGTAGGTGGAGAGAACAGACTTCTGGGCTGAAAAGCAGGATTTTGGAGACATAGTACCTGATATAAGATAGCTGCAGGGTAAAAGTATAGGAAAACTGTGTAGAGGTCCCCTTGAAGCATTAGGTAAATACTAATATACGGTTTCATAGGGTTAAAGCCACGCTATGTGTGGGGAGCAGCTGAAATTGTAAATCAATCACACATACAGGTCTAAGACAAAGCTGGCCTGGAGACAGACAGCTCCTTGAGCCATGTGAACAAACTGTTCCAGCTTGCAGACATGTTGCTAGACAGAAAGGTTGGAACTGACATCAGCATCCTCAGTGTATAAATAAATGCTCTGCAGTCCTTGGGCAGTTCCTTTCCTTCCATCCAGAGAGAGGGCTCCCCCTGACCTCAGCTTTCATCTCTTATCTTTATGTCTTCATCCTCTCATCATTTTTTCTCCAGGAACATCAAGAGCCATGCCGGTTTGCAGCACCTATGAGGTCAGATATGAACAAATTTTTAGAAAAAGTTATTGAGGAGCTGAAAGCTGAACAATACTCACCTCTTACACAGGGCAGGGAATCATTTGAGTTTTCACTACGCAAAGAGAGGGCTCTTGTTGATCATACAGGACAACCAGTACAAACTGCTGAGAAGCCATGACCTCTAAATGGAGTTAAATTAATCATACAGTCATCTTTTGAGCTGCCATGAAATAAATTAAAAATAAGTCTTGAAAAGATTAAACAGATTTGTAATAATTTTGCTGCCATAAAGAAAATTTGATGCTCTTTAAGGGAATACAAGAAAATCCAGTGGCTTATCTCCTTCCTTTTAATTGCTGTGTAGTATTCTAAGAGCTGGCTATATTTAATTTACCTGTTTTCAAAGGGATGAATACCTATGATTTTTCTAGTTCCTAAATATTGAAAACTAGTACAGTGGCCCCTTGAGTTATGACTGGCTTTACATATGAACAATTTGAGTTATGACCAGAATTTTAGGTTTAACTCATGACCAAAGTCTTGAGTTATGATCTGCCCAAAAGCCAGCCACTTGTGCCTTTGTAAACAAAGACTTGTAGTGCCAGAAAAGCATATATAAGTGTATGTAAGTGTCAGTCTGCCCAGATGTACATGTTTGTGGATGTGATTTTGGTCAATCCTTTATATAATCACTATGATTACTGCTATCAAAGTGGCCTCCGAAAAGATAGAAAATAAGCTAAGGAAGGAGGGGAAGGTAAAGAAATCAATCACTATCAAAAAGAAGAAGGAAATTATGGAGAAATATGAGGGTTGCATTTTTGTGACTGATTTCACTAATACTTACAGCATGTTGAAATCCACAATTGTGCAGAGAGATTTGTATAACAAAGCTAGTGTTACTAAAGGTGTTACACAAATTAGTAAGTCATGATTAACAGAGTTAGATAAGGTAGAAAGGCCATTATTACTGTGGATAAATGAAAGGCAGATGGCAGGTTATAGCCTATCTGAGTCTATAATTTGTGAAAAAGCTAGGGCTATAAATGCACATCTCATAAATTATAATCCATCCACAAGTGATAATGGTGAAACATTTCATGGCAGTAAGGGGTGTTTTCACAATTTTAAAGCAAGAACTAGGCTTCAGAGTGTAACTAGGCATGGTGAAGCAGCCAGTGCTGATAAAAGGGCTGCTGAAAATTACATCCATCACTTCGATATAAGGACACAGAGAAATGGCTTTTGCTCTCATCAAGTTTTCAACTGTGATGAAATTGGCCTTCTCTGGAAGAAAGTGCCAAGAAAACATACATTATCCAGAAGAACATACATTATCAAGGAAGAGAAGAAAATGCCAGGCCACTTGTTTATAAAAGATAGGCTAATCTTATTCGTTTGTTGCACTACAAGCGGTGATCTCAAGATAAAGCCTTTCTTCGTTTATCACTCTAAGACCCCTAGAGTGTTCAGAAGACAAAAATGTTGTGAAGAATGGGCTAGGGGTCATGTGAAGATCTAATGCAAAAGCCTGGGTTACAAGAACACTTTTTCTTGAGTGGTTCAGGGAGGCTTTCTGTCCTAATGTTAAGAAACATCTAGAGGACAAAGTTTACTACTCAAGGCTCTCCTCATCATGGACAATGCTCCTGCTCACCCATGAGAAAAAGAATTGGCTGAAGAATTCGCATGGTTCTCAGTGAAGTTCCTCCCACCTTTTCTGCTGTCTAGGACCAGCAGGTTATAGCTAACTTTAAGAAGCTATACACCAACGAACTGTTCCTGAAGTGATTCCAGATGGTCTCAGATACAGATTTAAAAATTAAGGAGTTCTGGAAGGAACGTGACAACATCTTTTCCTGTGTGGGGTTGAGAAATCCTGGGCCAATGTCTCTCTAAGGACACAAATCTGCCTGGAAGAAAGTGTTGCCTAGAATTATATAGGAGAGAGACTTTGAAGGCTGTGTAGAGGAGCTTGAGCCTTCTATTGACCCTGTGGTTGATGACATTGTCACTATAGCAGAGTCCACTATAGCAGGCTTGCTGGTGAATAGTGGTGATGCTGAGGAACTGGCAGAGGAACCCTCAGAGGAACCGTCTACAGAGAAAGTTCAGCAGCTTCTGGCTGAGCAACAGGGAATGGCATCGGAGGTGCTTTCAGAAGAGGAGGGAGAGAACCAACAATCAGTGCAGCAAAGTTCTTCTGCAATAGAGGAAATCCTGAAAAAGTGGACAGAGTTACAAACATTTGTAGAGAAGACCCACCCAGACTAAGAAGCCAGTTGTTACACTCACTTGCTTAATGACAATGTCATGTCATACTACAGAACACTGTTAAGGAAAAGACAGAGACAGACAATGTAGACCAGTTTTTCTAGAAAGGTTGAGACTTGGTGAGCCAAAAGCAGATCCTAGTGGACTACAGACTCTCTTGAGGAGAGTAAAGATTCCTGATGTTCTTATGAAAAGGGACTCTCCTTCCAAACATCAACTGCCTTCTTACAAGCCAAAGATGGTGACTTGGATGGTGTGGATAGTATGAAATTGTTGTTTCTGGTAAACTGGGCACATTTTATAACATTTTGGTTAATATGGTATGAACATTATTGGTGTTTCTAGTAAATTATGTACACTATATGACCTTTTCTGTTATGAAAAGGTTAGTTAAGGGATGCTTTTAGAGGTTGAGAACACACTATGGGTATTTCCATTATTTCTTATGGCAAAAATAGTCTTGACTGACAACCAACTTGAGTTATAACCAGCTCTCATGAACACACTGTGTTTGTAAGTTAGGGGTCCACTGTACTGCAAATGAGTTATATATATACCACGTAAGTTTCTATGTTAACATTTTTCTGAGGATGTGTTACCAGAATTGAGAATGCTGGATCAGAGGATATGTTGTTTTGCAATTTTTAAAGAATTTACTAAGTTGTTCCCCAACTCGTGACAGTTCAAACCATTTTAGAGCCCGCACATTCCCATGAAGAATATTTTCCATATGTTTTGCCAGTACTTACTAGGGCAAATTAATTTTTGACAAGGCAAAAACTGAAAGCTATTGTTTTAATCTACATCTTCTGATGAGAAGGAGGTGTATCATGTTTTCATGGGTTTATTAGGTATTTTTCCTCTTTAGGAATCACCTCTAATTGCCTTTTGCCTTTTATGCTTTACACTTTGATTTTTGTTGAGGCTAGGACAATGTTTTTATTACATAGCGGCAATAAAGCAACATGTCTTGAATTTAATTCATACAATTAGAAAACTGTGTTCTATCATTTTTGAAAGAAATTATGTTTTTATTCTTTCTTTTTGCTAAATCCTAATCAGTTAGAACTTGGGGAGTAGGACGGTTTAATACAAAAGTCTGTGCTTTGAGTCAGATAGGTTTGGGTTTGGTCTTGGTTCCTCCATGCAGTCGTTGACGGTATAACCTTGGGCAATTTATTTCACCTTTCTGAAACTGGGATAATAAAGAGCTCATAAAGCTCCAAATATTAACAGGAGAAAATGAGTATAAAACACTTAGTATAGTGACTGTTACCTAGAGGTGCTTGATGGGTATTTAAAAGTTATTTTTATTAGTACATGCTTGCAGTGTATAATGTTTACATCGCTCGTGTGTAGTTGTTACAGGTACACAACATATTTTAAATCCTTTTTTGCATTTCCTTTCCCTCTATCTCTTGATCCCTTTCCCATCTGAGAAACGTCTCTCAATAAGAATCATTCCACTTTTCCACAACCTTCATCCTAGACTGCACATGAAAATGAACAGTGACTTAGTCAGATCAGATGTCCAGTTAATCCTTCTCCCTAAATGCTACAGAAGAGGAAGAAGCTTATAAATATACTCAATCTATTCTAAGTGTACTTTTCTCTGTATGGGAAAACTTGTATTAACTCCTATATTTGAACTCAGAAACCAAATAATCAAAATGGGTTTTCAGTTGCTGTGACAATATTTCTTTCTAGTATCCCCCTTTCAACTTAGTATATCAGGATATTCCTTTTCATATTACAGTCTTGGCCATACACAAATGGTGAAAAAAGACAAATTCAATGCCTGTGGACACTTTGCCAGACAATTTTGAAGAGAAGCAGGGCTATTACATGCTGATACATTTGTACTGTGTTTGAATTTTGCTAAATTTGTCTCATATTTTTCAGGCTCTGAGGCATAGTTTTTAGACCCTGAGTTGATTTTATCCCACTGGCCTTTCAAATAATCAGAAGTTTTCCCACCGGGTATGCTAGTACATGCCTGTAATCTGAGCACAGGAGGGTGGAGACAGGAGGATTGCCGTGAGTTTGAAGCTAGCCTGGGCTCCATAGTGAGATCAAGGCTAGTCTGGAATACCTAGGAAGACCCTGTCTCAAAAAAAAAAGAAAAAAAAAATCAGCTCAAAGAACTATCAGTAATGATATGGGGCTTTGTGTTGAAAATCTAAATGTGAAAATACACGTGGACAGTAGGGGTCACAGTTGTTTTAGATTAACATCAGAAAACTGGTGTGTGCATATTTTTGTTTTGCCATTGTTTCAAAATGTATAGAATACTGGCTACAAAAGCTGAGTTTGGTTTCAAAATACTCTTTGGCCATATTAGAAAAGTTTAAAACCTTGTCTTTCTCCTCCCTCATACCTGCATAATTGGCTTCAACATCCTTTTTCAGAGACAAGAATTTTTCATTTGTAGACAGCTATGTTCTGAACGATGGTTTTCCTTTAATCATTGCCAAACTAGAAAAAAATTCTCATTAAGGCTTTTTACATTTTCTAATCAAAGTTCCTGAAAACATTTTTGAATAAATGAGTTTCATATTTCACAGTGTGGCAAAAATTATTTTTCCCTTATATTTTGAAGAAATGAGTAAGGTTTCTGTATTTCTCTTTTTGTAGTATAGCTCTAATTGCCAAGAAATTTTTGTTGTAACTTGTGTGCCAGTGATTGGTTAGAATATATATTTAACCTAACTCTCTACATTATTTACTGTAAAACATCACGAGAGCTCATCCAGCAACGAACATTTAACATAATATTTGATGCGACAAATTATGTATTTACCTCATAAGTTTTTGATTTAAAATATTTTAAGTCAGTGTAGTAGATAAACACAAAAGGACATAATAGTTATTGTAGATTCAAAGAAGATAAGTACTGGTGAAGATATGTATTAATTATAACTCATGATGCTGGGGAGGGTAAAAACCATTAGAAGACCTGTTTTTCAGAACTCACTAAAGCTGAACATACTCATAAATAGCTGCTAGAGTCTTAAGATATACTCCCCGAACTGGTGATAACTCTATTTGTAGTTGTTCTGGCGAGAAACTGAAAATAAAGGACAGAAAATTCATGACAACACTAAGAATGAAAACTGTAGGCAACTGTGTGTGTGAATCTTATAGCATTAAGTGAAAAAGGCTCGATGCAAAAGAGAGCACACCAGATAATTCTATTTGTATGAGCAAGAAAACAAAGCGACATTAATGATAGGACAGGTCAAGGATGTCTGGTCCTTGCGGGAAGGAGTTCTTTCCTGTAGGATGTGTGAGTTAGTGAAATGTTGACCTGGCTAGATAGAACTGGCTAGGGGCTTGTTACACAGTGAAGTTTAGTTTATGAAAATTGAACACACAATTCAGTTGCTAACTGAACTCTTTTCTCTATGTATACTAATCTTTAAAGTTAAAAGACAAGACAGGTAACGATGAGTTTATCAAAAGAGATGTTTAGAAGGTCTTGGTGCTTTAAACATTTTTTAATGTGCTTCAGTGTTTGATCTTTAATTCACATGTCCTCAGTTACATTCTTAGCAGGGCACTTTCTGTTGCCTGGATAATGAAAAAAATATTTTAATTCATGGAAGGCTGCTACTAAAATTAAGGCACATGCTTTAATTAGCAACTAGTAACAGGAACATGCAAGTCTTTTGTTTTGTCAAAACTCCTTATTATGAAATTAATAACTGGAAGGCAATTTTGGTGAGTACAGCATGAACAGTGAGGCAGGTGAATAATATAGAGAGTATTTGTTTAGAATATGGTGATGAGCAATAATTTATTTTGTTTTCATAAAAGAGTTTTTGTTTCTAATGCCTCTCTTAGTGTCTTCCAGATGTTGTCTCTTATTCTGGAAAATGCTATGTAAACCATACTGGATTTTAGTTTTAAGTGCTTCCATTTCTTATTTTCAGACTGATAATTTTTCTCTGGTCATTTGTTTTTGAATTCCTTTTGAGAGAGCAGCGCCACTGACAGGGTTTCACACACCTGTAAATGCATCTTTGTTTTGCTTATCTTCTGAGGTGATAATGCCCAAGTCTCTTTATCGGGTGTTTGGGGATTTTCAACTTTTTTCATCAAAAATGTATTGATGTTCTCTAAATGCACTCCTCCACAGGATTGATTATATACGGCGAGTGCTGGCAGTTTGTCAAATCCAAATTCTTTAGGGCTACTTGGAGTTTTCAAGAATCTCTGATACTATTGAAGTAGTTTATCAGACTATTTTCATTTCTTTAAAGCAGAGTTGTAAGACTGGAAAAACATTAAAGTATCATTTTTTCCCTCCACTCCAAGTCTATGAACAGACCAACTTAATTAGGTGAGAATATA
Source organism: Chinchilla lanigera (assembly GCF_000276665.1). Lineage (NCBI taxonomy): Eukaryota > Metazoa > Chordata > Mammalia > Rodentia > Chinchillidae > Chinchilla > Chinchilla lanigera. The sequence continues at coordinate 11,618,237 of NW_004955425.1, read as the reverse complement.
TTCACCTTTGAAGGGAATTTGCAAGAAAGATAATATAATTTTCCCCAAAATCTGTCCTTTTGACTAGCTCTAAAGAGGAGGAAAGAAATAGATAGAACTAACTGTGAAGAGAAATCAATACAATTAGTGATTTTATAGGGAAGAACACAGAGTTTTTGCTATTTGAGAACTAATGATTTGAAAAATCACAGGCAAATTCTCTTTTGCTACTCATTGCTTTTTGTTCATACACTGATGTAAAGCAACTATAACAGTGAGGACATAACAAAATGATGGACTTTTTAAAAAACCTATGTACTGAGCTGTTGCTATTTTCTAAATAAGCCACAGAAGAGACTCTTAGCTGCAACCTAAGAGCTCTGTAGATGCAATCATGTGATTGAGAATCCTCCAATGAAGGATACTTCTCTTTACAGAACTAACTTGGCACAGACTTGGAGGCAAAATCAGCAGGAGGTGGTAGTGTTACATTCAAGCCTGCAGACCTTGCCAGATTTTACAAGATGAAACCAGAGCAATCGGTTAAAAACACGTTGAGGATAACAGAAGTGCAGCAAGGTCAGACTCCCGCTGTGAAAGAGCAGACATAAAAGGCAGGATAGATGAAATATTTGCCTTTTACAGGATTTTGAGTAAAGAACACTTAACATTTTCACTGAAACTCATGATGATACAGAACAATTAGCAATGGGAATTGATTTTAAACATTTGGATGCTTGAATAAAAAACCATACTACCAAAGTAGAAAAAAGATATCAGACTGATTTCCTATTGACCTGGTTACTTGGATTAATGATCATGATACAATATTGATAATAGTATCTATAAAAACTGGCACACTGTACCTCATTATGCCACAAACATTTTCTGCAATGTTTTTTGTAAGGTATTTTATGCTCTCAGGAAGACTGGATTTCTGATTTTATATTATTTCATTAAATGAATATCCACTCATACATTTTTTATCTGCAATAATATATTTTCACTCATCTATTCATTCACTTATTCAGTGTTCATTTTAAATGATTTGCTTGATGCTTCTGGGGAGGTACATAGATGAGTAAGAAATAACCTATGTGTTCCAGACACTTGTTATATAGTAAGAGATATAGAAATAATACTAAATAAGTCCAAATGAGTTTCATGCTAGAAAAGGTGCATTAATATTTTGTGCAGTGAAACACAATTAATTCTTGTTATCAGGAGAAGCTGCAGAGAAGACATTATGTTCTAACTGGAGCTTGAAGGATAAATAATGGTAATAAGGCTTCCAATAGCAGGGAATGGTGCCAAGGGCATTCTTGGCTGACTGGGAAGTCGGAAGAACACAGAACAATGTTCCTGACATGCTTCGGGCACTGAGAAGTACTTTGATATCACTGACATTTGGGATGTGATTCAATGGGACAGAATGGGAGACAGTTAGTAAGAAATACTACAATCCTTTGTAAAGAGAAAGGCTGTGGTCATCTCTGTGACATTTATTAACCCGAGTTTAATACTGATTCTGTCCATGTAAGGGAACACAATGTTTTTCACCACACATTTGATCTAGACAGAATCTCAGAAGTTATACAGTTTATGCTCCTCCTGCCCCCCCAAAAAACCCACAGAAAACAAAACAAAACAAAAACCAGAGGCTCATAAGGAGGGTAAATACTTTTAATCAAGACATTACAATCAGGTTGGCTGGGTGTGGAGCCTTCAGGTTGCTAAATTGCTCTGTGGATCTCTGACTACAATAGGTAGATAAGAAGTGGGCATCGAGGAGAACATAAATCCCAGGCAGACTGATGCAAAGAAAATATTAATTTTCTAGTGTTGTAAGTAGACAGTAGCCTAAATTCACACAGATGACCCTGCAATATAGCCAACTTGTGGGAGATGCATTTTCTGGTTTCCACATCGAGTCAGTCATAGCATCCAAGGATGAATATTCTTCAGTCAGCAGAGCTGTGGTGCATGGGCCACTTCTCTGCGGCAGCTACTCAATCAGGCAGATATGGACATGTGCTTGCAGTTGATCAAATAAACTTTCGTTTCCCAGCATTTTGGTTTGCTTGTTTGTTTTTTGTTTTTCTTCCGGTACCAGGAATCAAACTCACGACCTTGTGCTTGCGAGGCAGGCACTTTGCCACTGAGCCAAATCCCCAGCCCAGCATTTTGGCATTAGGATATTGAAAGACTGAAATGAAATAACATTCTGTGGAAGGCCTAGAGCTGAAATCCTGATGAACTTGACAAGATGTAAGAAGTGATGGAAAGAGAATAATGTGAATAAGATGAAGGAGAAAAAGAGAAAGACGAGGTTCAGAGAGAAGCAGAGATACAGAAGGGTGGAGGTGCGGCTTTCATGGTCGTTCCCATGCCCGGCTTCTGCCTGTCTTGCCCGGTGATATCTAAGGTCATCTTTTGGTGTGACATGAGTGAGATCTGCCATCTTAGAGCCGGCATGGACCTCTGTTCCCTGCAGCTTTGATCAGAGAATTTATGACCTTGTCAGCTCCACATTGAGCACATCCTCTCTGCATTTCCCTTTGAGTCATATTTTCTCTATTTGCTCAACCTTTGAACAAAACAAAACACAGAAAAGAACCTTTAAAAAAGACAAATCAAATACCTTAATTATCTAGTTTGTTATTTGGAGGACTATGCTTACTTTTCGCTTCTCATTCAGATCTGCTGGGTAAGGATTTTTTCATTAAATTATTATAGGTTGATAGAGCTATGTGAAGCATCTTTGAATCTCTTCTGCACAAGATCAGCAAATATTAGTCAGAAAGCTTGAGCTGACTCTGGAAGGGAACACTGCATCAATAGCTTGCCTCCCTTCAGGGGTTACAAAGCTACCTTTTAATTGAGAATGACTGGGATGAGGGAAAGAAGAAAAAAGAAACAAGGCAAAATATAAATATGTATATGCATAGCTGCGATAACTATATTACTGATGTCTGATGGTGTATTGAAAGGAACAGTCAATGTTTAAAATTTTTTATGTTCTGATCAATTTTGCATGCTTATATCTGGTAATCTGAGCAACTGATTCGAAGGTAAGATATGTAATGGAATTACCATGGTGAATTCCTACCATCTTGTCTAGCAAAACTCTGCATTATCTCTAATATTTCATCTAATCAGTATTTTCTTATTCTGTTTAATGATTTGAATAACCTTCTATTCTTACATCTGGTAATCTGAGCAATGCAGCTGAGGATAGAGCTATGTGATACAATTAATCACTGTTAATTCATATTATTTTGTCTCAAAATCCTGTATCACTTTAAATGTTCTTGCTTTGGTTTGTTTATGTTTCTGATATTGGTATGCTGCTACTCTATTTTTTGTTTGTTTCTCATTTACTACTCTCTTTAAAATAAAATTTAAGAAAAGCTACCTTTTAATTGAATGACCAACTTGAAAATCTGAACAGATGAGTTATCCTTAACGGGTTTCTTTTCCCTCTTCATCACCCCCTTGTCATTATAGGGATGATGGGTCTTCACAGATTAGCTGAGCTGAGCACTTTCCATAAGAAGGAACAAATAGGCATAGACAAGTGCTGGGGCAGGTGTCACAGAGACAGCTTTCCTACTGGCTGGAACTTCTGTCAGGATAATGAACCACAAGTTTTTCCAACTGGGAAGAAGACAATTGTGTGTAATCAGCCTGAGATTAAGTGAGATATAAGGTATATATTTGAACTTTGCAATGCATTTCTTTTTGTATGCATTAATATATAAGCCAAATAAGCATTCATATTTATAAATTATAAATACATTATCAACACTAACTTATAAGATATAATGTGATATGATCACTGCAAAATCTTTTTTTTTTTTTTTGAGACAGAGTCTTGTTTTGCAGTTTAGGCTGGCCTTGGATTCACTGTGTAACCTAGACTGACCTCCAACTCACAACGATTCTCCTTCCTCAGCCTCCCAAATTCTGGGATTATAAGCATGTGCCACCACACCCACTTAACTGAAGAAATATCATACATCTTGTTCAATAAAAATTGAATTGCCTATTGCCTATTTTTTCTTTTTTTGGCCATCCTAGGGATTGAACCCAGAGCCTGTGCATGGGGCTACTTCCCAGCCCTTTCATTTATTTTACTTTACATATCAAGGACTACTTGCAGGTGGTTTTCATTGGGAAAATCAAAGCAGTCTCTGAGATGGGCATGCAGTGAGCCTTCTCCCAGGGCTGCTGCTGACTGCATGTGCCTGTGTCACTCTGAGCACCTCCCAGTCCTGACCTCTCCTGCTTCAGCCCCAAGTCCCTGAGCGGGGGCCTTCGGTCCACCTGGTCCCACACAGAACTCTTCCTTTCCTTCGGAATTCAAAGCCCTGCCTTTCCTCACTAATGGTTCTGTGGCCTCCTGTCCTGTGGTAGAGGCACCAGAAAAGAGGACTGAGGTTTCAAATGCTGATTTCCACATTTACTGTTATCCCCTAGTATGTAGGTCTTCTTCTATTTGTAAAACAAAGGGAGTAAAAACTGCACTGCACAACTGCTTTAAGAAATGGGTAAAATGTATATGAAGCCCCTAAAAGTCTTGGATGCACAGCAAGCTTGTGAGAAGCTATCAGAAGCAATTTGCTCGTGTGAGAAAGTTGGCTTTGGAGTCTCACGTCTGTTTTTTATTACTGTTATTATTATTAATCATCATCCTCCCATAACTAAAAACATGGTCTGATTTCCACAGCTGCTGACAAATTCGTACACAGCATTGGAAATGTGCATGTGAAACACACCTCCTCCCTTAGGCCTTGATTTAGATAATTACTCTAGGTTTTATGGAGAAACCTAAGACTAACCTTGTAGAACAAACTTGGTATATGAGACTTAGAAAATGCTGGCTCAGCATTTGAATGCATTGCTTCTTCCTAAAGTAATAGCTATAAATACACAACAGAAGTGAAGAATATTAAGGGAAACAGTGCAGGCTTGTGGTCTCTGTTCTTTCATAAAAGCAGCGTCTGCTTTTTATGCCCCCAGAATTACATCTCCCACTTGCTGAATACTGAAAAAGTGTCTTTTATTTGAGAAAATAAAAAATTAAGATTGGCAGTCTAGTAGCATAAAGGGAATGTAAACCTTTCAGGTTATGAAATGTAGGGAAAATAAATTTGAGTTGATTTAAAGTCACTCAGTCTGAGCTGGCTTTGGACTGGCATTTAGGGCACTCCTTGTGTGGCATCAAGGCCTCTGGGACCAGCCTTAGGTCTAGGATTGCGACCATTGACAGAATGATTTAAAGGCGAGAGATGTGAACCTTCGATAGGTTTGTGGAATTCACCATGCATGGGAAACCCGTGTCTAACAGAAGAGAAATGGTGATTCCAATCATCTGTCATCTTCCTTCCCTTGGAGAATTAGTCTTAAACACACATAACGCCCCGGAAAGAACGTGGAATCTCCAGTTTGGGGAGTCTGGATGGCAGTGGTGTGGTCTCCTCTTTGTCACTAAGCCTTGCACAGATACGGGTCCTGTGGTTTGAAGTAGGAGAGCTTCACCTTTGGGTTGGTAACAGAACAAGGTTTTCATTTACCTAATTGCGTTGTCAGAATTTTGATTGTTCCTTTAGATCTGAATCCTAATTCTGTCACTCTTGTGGAATGAATTGTTCCTCTCCCAAATTCACTTACATGTTAAATTCCTATCCTCACTACTTCAGAACACACTTTGGGCAGAGGGTCTTTACAGAGCTAATCCATTAAGATGAAGGCATTAAAAATATCCCCTAGTCCCGTATGACTCGTCCTAGAAAGTGGAAATGTGGAGAACGCCATGTGTTCCTAGGTAGCACCACATGAACTGAGGAAGGCCAGGCAAGCCCAGGAGCGAGGCCCGCGAGCAGGCCCTTGTCTCCCAGCGCCCAGGGTTGAGCGCTGCGGCTGCGGCTGTGGCTGCGGCACTGATGCCGGATTTCTGCCCTCTGGAGTTGTGAGACCACCATTTCTGCGGTTTAATCCACTCCGTTTTGTCGTGCAGTTCCTTGTTATACCAGCACTGGGAAGCCAAGTTACTCATTAGCTGTATGACTCAGAGAAATTACTTAAGTTCTTTTAAGCCTTATTTTTCCTCACCATAGGTGGGGATGATAGAGACAGCGTGCCAAAGAGAAGGAGTTGTCCTTGGGTTCATATTTCAGCTCTGCCACTTACTGGCACCTCTCTAAACAGGTCGTCTCTTCTCTGCCTCATGATTTTCATTTGTAAAATGAAGATAATATTCTTACCTCAGAGGTTTGATGTGAGGACTGAATAAGTTAGTGTGTCTAAAGTACTTAGAACAGTATCTGGTACTTGGTCAGTACTCAATAATGTTAGCAACTAGTAGCCTTGGGCAGAATAAACTTCATAGTTTATGTAAAACATAGTGCCTTATACATAATAAATGGCCAATAAATGTTAGTTAAATTAATTTGTTCATACCAGTCATCTTAGAGGATCTAGTACCATTAAAAAAATAATACAAAGGTCTCAGTTAAAAAATAAATGTTTAAACAATCAAAATTTAAATGACAGTGACTGAGAAATTGTATATTAAGGCTTTATAGATGTGTAAATATTTGTCACATTGACTATAAAATCTAAAAAAGCTGCCATTGTTTCTCTGTATTCCCAGGGCAGTTATTGTGCATCAGGAAGAATAGCAAACTCCCTCGGGCTCCAGGCTGAGCCTATTACACTCGTTGATTCAGAGTGAGAATCTGTTGCTGCAGTGGAAGGTGACTGTGGTTTCCTTTTGATTGTTTATTGCTTTAGTAGTATGTGTTTGTGTGTATATATTATTTTATTTATCTGAGACAGGGTCTCACCATGTAGTTTAGACCAGCTTTGAACTCACTATGTAGTCCCGGTTGGCCTCAAATTCACAGCGATCCTCCTGCCTCAGCTTCCCATGTGATAGGATTACAGGCGTGTGCCACCACTTGTGGCTGCGTTAGTAGTTTTTAAACAAGGAACTGTACCTGTCTTAGCCCCAACTGGACACAGGCATCTTACTCAAAAGGGTTTCCAGAAGCTTTAATGCAGAGCTGTTCACTGAGGGGTGGACCTGGAGAAGGAAACCCAGAAGGAACAGTGAGGTACTGAGGGCTAGAAAAGCAAATAGCTGTCACCCCTCCTAGGCATCCGAGGGATGGGGGAGTGAGCAGCTACCTGAACTGGCAGGAAATACAGTTCTGACAAGAGTTGTGGTCCTGGATGAGAGGAACTAACATTCTGTCAGAGAGGGCGTGGGGAGAACACATGCCTGGATTTGTTCACATTTCCGCGTTAGAGGCCCTCCCATTCCCAGTGGGAGAGCACTGGAAACCAGACAGCAAGGGACCTGGTGGCACAGTCCTTAAAGTCAGCCTCCGTCTGCACAAAACAGGGCGAGGCAGGATAATCATGACTCAAAGGCAAATCAAGCTATAGGCAAGCAGTTGTTATTCCAAGTTAAAACTGCATAAATATGAGAGCTCGTGACCTGCTGATTGAATAGAAGGTGTCCTTTCTCAAATACCCAAATGTGGCATTGAATTAACTCTTTCAAACTTGAAAATAATTTTAATGTACAAACATAATCTTTGTAACCTCAAATGCTGCCTGCTTCATGGCTATTACATATAAGTGAAATATTTGTTATAACTCAGTTGTGTACTAATCATGCAGTTGAATATGCAGCCTCATTTAATCATTTACAGTATGCCCTGAAAGCCATGGGTATTGGACATAACCATCACCCTTATATGAAGGTGGGAGAATCAGAAGATGAAAATGATGGTTTGTTGAGGAAACTGACAGGCTGTTAAACGACAGATTGAAATTCAGTATTGTATTAATTATTTCTGTTTTCTGAGTTACCACATCAAATTCATCACTGCAGTCTTGGTGACTCGGTATTGAACTTCTGGGAGTACTTAAAAGCTAGCTAACCATATGGTGAGTGGTTAAAAGGATGACTCTAGGGTCCCATCAACAGTGTTTAAATTGCGATTCAATAGCCAGCTTAGTGGTACAAGCTTGAATAGACACTGTAACACTTTAGAGTCGCTCTTCTGATTTATATTTGATAATATTTCTCTCAGTATAGTATCTTTCTGATTATAGGGATTAAACAAATATATATGTATAAAAATAATTAGCATAATGTTTGGTATGTGAGATAATTATGTCTGTGAGAAAGTACCACAGATTGGGTGTCTTATAAACAACACAATTATTTCTTACAGTTCTGGAAGCTGAGAGTCTGAGATCCAGGTGTCAACATAGTTGGGCTGTGGCGAGGACCTCCTTCTGGGTGGCAGGTTGCCAACTTTTTGAGTCTTTACAGGGCAGACAGGGAGCTAGCTTGCTTTGGCCTCTACCTAGATGGGCACTAATGCTACTCCTGAGAGCTCCACTGTCAGAGTCTTAATTGCTTCCCAATGGCCCCACTTTCAAATACCATCCCATTGGGATTAGGGTTCTAAGATGTGAATTTGGGAAGGAAACAAATATCCTTTCCACTGCCAGTTACCTATGAACTAGACTTATCATTTAGATAGAATCTGAGGTAAAAGTAATTAACTAAAGTTAATATCCAGCCTGCAGTAGAGAGCTGCCCACAATGTGGGGTCGTACACACAATAGAAAATATTCCCGGTTATTGAGACAGCATGGAACATAGGAGAAGGAGAAGAGAAAAATCTTAGAAGCAAGGAGAGTGTTATGCTTGATGCCTTGTGTCAACTTAGGGAGTCTAGAGGTTTGGCTAAGTGACTCAGCAGAAAGCCAGGGTGCTTACTTTGTATACATCCTGAGCCTGTGGAAGAGGAGGGCATGGAGATTACGTGAGAGCTACACGCCCCTTAGGTGAGGGTAGCCTGTTTACAATGTAAGGCAGAGAAAGAAGCTGCTTGCCGCCTTTCCTCCCATTTTCTCTGGCTGCTTTGCTGTTTGGCTGCCATCCCCCCTTTGCTCTTGTTGTTTTGCTACCTTCTGCCTCGGAGCCAGCCAAGTATGGACTGAAACCTCCACAAACTGTGAGCCAAATAAACCTTTCCTTCCTTCATTTTGGGCGTTGGGTACTTTGTCTCAGCAATGAGAGAAAAGTAACTAAGACAGAAAGGAAGCAAGAAAAGAAAACTTTCCTCAAATTAAAAAAATTACAACCATTTTCTTATTCTTTAGAAGTTGATTCCATTGAGTATTGAATAAAAGTACAGAAGTGATACTTTTCTTTATAAGACTAGAAAATTTGAGACAAAGTAAGTTGGAACTCTTCTCACCCTTTTCAAATCAGACCAAGAGATGGGCTCATGTATGAGGAGGAAACTGAGAATATTTCTGCCTCCATGTGCAGAAAACTTGCATCCTATGACTATTTCTACCGTTATCTGTGATGCCTAATCAGCTACTTTTCTGAAATTCAGTTTCCTTTTGTATAAAGACTGAGAGAGATAGAAACAGCAGTTTTCAAAGTATCTTCTGTTGGGTTAAATCACCCTTAGTTATTGCAGGTTGATCAGGCCCACAGTCTCGCAATCTAATGGACAGTGAAGTCTTAAATAAATGAGACCAAGAAAATGATTTCAGGGCTTCAGGAGGGACTAACTCTCTTACAGCTTTGATATTCTCTGAGTTTAGCCAAAGACTTCTGGGTGGCCCATATTTATTTGGTTTACAAACAAAGGAGGGGATTCTCAAGAAAATGTGGGAATCTGGGCAGGACTTTTCCAAGTAATACATTATGTTAGTTTAGGAGAACTATGTTATCTTCAGGAAGGCCTTCACAGCAGGAGTAAGATGCCTACAGCTACAGTCTCCTTTAAGTTAATTAGGGTTGAAGCCAGAAGTCCTCAGCTGTGACCTTATCTTGTCCTTTGAAGTGTCACAGTTTCACAGCCCTTAGGCTAACCAGGGACTCAGAGGTTTGTTTACTATGAGTCCCCTGCCTAGCTTCAGGCAAGGTGCCTTTAGACAACTCACAAATAAACACAGAAAGCCAATTGGTTATCATTAAATCCAGCTCAGAGCCACTTTGTAGCAGTCTCCAACAATCTTCTGGAAATCTTTTCCTGTTTTTTTTTTTTTTTTTTCTTTTCATTCTTTTTTTAAAGTTAGGTTTGGGAGATAATACATTCTACACTCCTCTCCCAGAAACTCTTGTAGTATATGTAGCTCATTAAAAATTCTGAATAGTTTGCAAATATTTCTCCCATCCTGCAGGGTACCTCTTTGTTCTGATGATTATTTTCTTTGCTGTGCAGAAGCTTTTTGGTTTGATAGAATCCCATCTACCTGCCTTTGCTGCTGTTGTCTGTGCTTTTGGAGTCATATACAAAAAAATTTGCCAAAACCAATGTCCTGAATCATTTCTTCTGGTTTTTTTTTTTGTTTGTTTGTTTTTGTAGCTTTACACTTCTGGGTCTTATATTTACTTAACTTTCTAATTCATTCTGAGTGGATCCTTATGTATAGTGATAGATAGGGGTCCAGTTTCATTCTTCCACATGTGGATATTTAGTGTTCCTAGCACAATCTCTTGAAGAGACTATTTATTTCCATATGATCATTCTTGACACCTTTGTCAAAAATTAATTGGCTATAAATACATGGCTTTCTTTCTGGGACACTTCATCCCCTTTCATTGGTTTGTAGTTACTACAACTTTATAGTACATTTTGAAGTCAGATGTTGTGATACTTCTAGCTTTGTTCTTTTGCTGAGGATTGCTTTGTCTATTTGGGGTCTTTTGAGCTTCCATAATAATCAGTATACTGAGGAGATGTCTATATTCTCATATTTTCATTCCAGTATGCACATAGCCAAGACATGGAAACAACCTAAGTGCCCATCAATAGATGAATGAACAAAAGAAGTGAACAAGTGTGTGTGTGAAACAGAGAGAGAGAGAGAGAGATTGGAAAAAAGAATGAAATACCATTATTTCCCACAGCATGGATAAATCTGAAGGACTTCATGCTAAGTATAATAATCCAGGTACTGAAAGACAGATACTATGTGCTGTCATTTATATGTGGAAATTAAAGTTGGCCTGACAGAAGTAAACACTAGAGTACTAATTGTCTAAGGCTAGCAAGGATAGGTGCAGGAGAGTTGGTTAACAGGATTAAAATAAAATTGATCAATCTTACATGTGTATACTTGTTTATTTGAGTATCCAAACTGAAGATATCAATATGTGATACAACAACCATTGTTAAATGCCTGTCACCTTGTCTGAGATTCTGTACTGCTTGTATTGTTTTTGTATTATTTTCTAAATGTATGTGGGTTTGTTAAGATATTTTCATTCTTTTTTCTTTAAAATAAAAAAACAAAATTACAGGCAGATAGGAGGAATAAGTTTTAGTATTTTATAGCAAACTGGGTATATTTCCTAATAATTTGTTGTATATTTTTGTATTCTTATTTAATATATATTTCAAAATTCCTAAAAAAGCATTCTGAATGTTCTCAAAGCAAAGTAATGATACATTTTGAGGTGGTGGATTTGCTAATTAACTTGGTTTGATCATAAGACATTGTACACATGTAATAACCCAATCCCACACAGCCCATAAATATGTACCATTACTATTCATTAAGGGATATTAGTTAAAATGATTTAATTGAACTATGAGAAAATGTCAGATATATTTGGTAGCAAGAAAGAGAAACAAATAATGTTTAACCCATTATTTTAAATGAAGTCTCCCAAAGACTTTTTCTTCCCTCCATTTAACAGGTATTAATATCATCTAAAATAATTGGAATATAAAATCCATTCCAAATCCAATGGGATAGTTTATCAGAGAATTTTATTCCTTTGTTTTATGATACAGTAACTACATAATAACTCACAAAACATAACTGATTAAATATTCTTGCCTCATTTCTGTAAGAGCTAAAAGACAAAGGAACCCATTATCAATTTATACTCCTTCTGCCTCAGACCCAAAGGGAAGTAGAAAGTTAATGGGATCCGATTCCTTGGAGTAAAATAAAAGCAGCTTTTTGTTGTTTTGTATTAGAAAATGTGAAATCTTGGAAAAATAGAGATGGTTGAATATATATGTATTTGAATGAATTACCTACAGTGAATATGGAACTCTTATAAATCTATGAATATATCTAATTTGTAGTTAATCTAAGTATCTAAATCTGTAGTTAATATTCACCATAGTGTTTTGAACAAATCTATGCATTAAATCAAAGCATAGCCATTTTTTTCCCACCACAAGTGCATAAATAAAAGTAAAACGCAGATTCCATGTGAAAATCATTTCTTCTTATGAACTTGGAAACAAACCTGTCTAGTAGTAATTCTACAATGACACTTGTCATCTGAAACCCTAGGCTATATTATCATGAGTAATATTTGATCCTTAGGCTGAACCCAGTGTCAGAATCCCTGGTAATATGTTTGGAATACTGGCCTCTTTGTTACCAAGTTCTTTTCTTTCATTAACATTTTCTTGGCTAATAAATAATAGAATAATGTCTACTTGAAATAATTCAGGTACATACAATTTGTGTTCTCAATTTTTCTATTGATGACTCTGGAATAATCATCAGAGTGTGATTTTCTTTTCAACTTTAGAATACATGTAAATACCTTTATTTATGGAGACATCAGTAGATGTAGTGTTGGAATTCAGAGTGATGAAAGGGGGACATATTTACATATGGGAGAGTGTGTGTGTGTGTGTATTGAGCATCACTCTAGAACTTAGGTTGGTAACCTCTTCCCAAGATAGTAAGAAAACAATTTAAATTTCCACTGTATGTCAATGTATGAAGTAGCCAGGATTTTTCTTTGAGACTATTCATTTCTTTTCATCTTGGCTTTTTATCCCTGCTTGTGTTCTCAAAAGAAAGTTTTTGTTATTATTTATTTCTTTTTCTGTAAGACTCTTTTTGGTTTATGTCTTATCTCTGAGAAACTACTTTGAAGATAATTATAGTATAATAACTATTGTTATTCTCTTATTAGATTATGAAATTATGTTTTCATAGAATAAAAAAGAAGAGTACCTTTTGGTGTTACTTCAACTTTGTCTCGTATCTCATTTTTAATTATGTTGGTTGTCATCTCATTAACTAAGTAGATGTGATATTTTCTGTACTTACTGGAAGGGTAAAATAAGTAAACAGTAATTGTTATTTCTTGGTGTTCATGATGATAATAATGGCAGTTACTTTTATTGAGTGCTTTCTGTTTTAAATAACTATACATTTTGGGGGCATATTTTCAACAGTCAGGAACTGCAGAAAGATCTAATACTTTACTAAAACTTAACAGATAGTAAATAATGTAAATCCAGGACAGCCGCAATGTTCTTATTCTACAACCGTAATCACTATACACAGGGTCAGCCCAAGAGCACACATTGTGTAGCGCATGGTTAGCATATGATATATGGCAGAGACATCCCATGGGAACCTGCAAAAGATGTATATATTTTATGTTTCTTTGGTAGGGTGTGCTGCTATATATGCTGGTTATATCAATTTGGTTGAAAGTTTTGCTCCATCTTAGTTTTGTTTCAGCTTTTTGTATCCTTACTGATCTTAGATCTAACTTTCTTTCAGTTGTTAAGGTTATAGAAATATTCAACTACAGTGTAAATTTAAAGTCTACTTTTCTCTTCAAGTCTATAAGTTTTTTATTTACATATCATAGAACTCAATTATCAAATATACATGCCTTTTTGTGTCTTGAGTCGTTGACCATTTTATCACGGTGAAGTGACTCTGCTTTTATGATTATTATTCAAGGTCCACTGTAACATAAACTTAATGCCTCTAGCTCTTTTATAATCAAAGTTTGTATGGGTTATC
>NW_004955425.1:11588779-11604258 GCF_000276665.1 Chinchilla lanigera | reverse complement strand
TTATATTTAATACAATTGTTGCTATGCTTGGATTTATATATTTTGTGTTTTTACATGTCCTCTGTCATATTTTCTTCTTTTAATATCTTTTTATTAAAAAATCTTTTTTCCATGAACCAATCTAATCCAGTTAATTTTTAGCTATATTTTTGAATAGTTTACTGATTGCTCTAAAAATTATCATGTATATTTTATTTTATTAGAACCTTCTTCAATCAATACTGATAAGGCTTTGATAAAACACAGCACATTTACCTTAACACAGCTCCATTTTCTCCATTGTTCTTTGTTTTTTCACATGCATTACTCATAAATTACATTTACCTATGTTATAAATCTAACAGTGCTATAATTCTTAATTAATAGAAAAATGCTTTTTCTTTTCATGCATTTTTGAGTACAATTTATGGTAAAATCACACACATATACATATATATCATACAGAATTATGTTTTGAGATACATATATGGTGTGAAATTATTACTACACCAAGCCAATTGACGTATATATCTATCAGCTTATATAATTACAGTAATTCTTAATTTCTTCCACTCTTAAGCAAAAAACAACATGTACTCAGTATCTCATTACCATAAGTAGGTTGAAAGTTAAGTGTAAACCATTCTAGATAATTTTGAAATCCCGTACATTATTGTATTTTTGAGAAAAAAGGTTTGCACGACCATATATAGTCTTTTGTAACCTGCTATTGATGAATTATTATTATTATTATTATTATTTTTTTTTGGTTTTTCTCCGGTACCGGGAACTGAACTCACGACCTTGTGCTTGCCAGGCAGGCACTTTTTGCCGCTGAGCTAAATCCCCAGCCCCTATTGATGAATTATTATCTAGAATGTGGAAAGAACTCAAAGGACTTAATATCAAAAGATTCAAATAGCCCAAATGATAAATGAGCAAATGAACTGGATACAGCATCTTTAAAAAGGAGCAAATGACCTATAAGTATGTAAAAATGTTCAACATCTTTGCCATTAGGGAATTCACATCAAAACTACTGTGAGATTCCATCTCACCCCTGTCAGAAAAATGAATGCTGCTGAGGACATGAGGATAAGGAGCCCTTCTGTACCGCTATAGGGAATGTAAATTAGCTCAGGTACTATAGAAATCAGTGTGGAGGCTGCAGATTATAATTCCTTAGTCAGAGTAATTTTTTTGTGTATAACTTATATTCCAGATAACATTTTAGCCATTCTTTTAAGATAATGATATGCAGTATATTAACCACTGTTATTTTGTTGTGAATTTCTTTTTTTTTTTAGTTTTTAAAATTTTCTTTAGAACAACTTGTGTTAAATTAAAATAAAAAATGATTTTGTGTCAGAGGAGTAGCTGATGAAGACTTTTTTCTCCTTCTTTAGGCTATCTTTTCATTCTGTTGATTGTTTCCCTTGCTGTTTTGAAACTCTAATTTGATGCATTCCGGTTTACTGACTTTTGCTATTACTTCCTGTGCTGTTAGAGTCTTTGTCAGAAAATCTTTGCCTATACCTATAGCTTCAAGTGTTTCACCTACGTTTTCTTCCAGCTGCTTCAAAGTTTTGAGTCTCATAACTAGAGTGCTCCATTTTGAGTTGATTTTTGTACAAGATGAGAGATAGAAACCTAGTTTCAGTTCTGTGTGTACCGATATCCAGTTTACCCTGTGCTATTTGTTAAAGAGGCTGTCTTTTCTCTAACTTATGTTGTTGAATCAGATGGCTGCAGTTGCATGAGTTTGCTTCTCTATCCTCTGTTTCTTTGCTCTATTTTGTGCCAGTACCATGCTGTTTTTGTTGTCATGGCTTTGTAGTATAATTTGAAATTAGGCACTGATGACTCCAACTTTGCTCTTTTTGCTTAGGATTGCTTTGGCTTTTCTGAGTGTTTCTTATTTCCACATGTATTTTAGGATTTTTTTTTCTAGTTTTGTGAAGAATATCTCTGGAATTTTATGGTAATTGTATTGAATCTATAAATCACTTTTTGTAATATGGCCATTTTAATAATATTAATTCTACTGATCCATCAATATGAGATATTTTTCCACCCATTAGTGTTTACTGCAATTTGATTCCTCAGTGTTCTATAATTTTCATTATAGAGGTCTCTCACTGCCTTTATTAGGTTGATCACAGGTATTTTTTTAAGCAATTGCACATGGAGATTATATCCTGATTTCTTTTTGCTAGTTTATTATTGATGTAGAAAAGCTATGAACTTTCAAATGTTGATTTCTTGGAAACTGAAAACTTATGTTTTTCATGAAAATTAAGGCAATTATGAGAATGTATCTATCCATCTATATATCTATATATTATGTATATCATTTTACTCATATATGTTCCATTTATAATGCTCTATCCTTTCCCTCAGTAGATTCAAGTTACTGTCTAGTGTCATTTTCTTTCAGCTTGACTTTCCTTAGCATTTCTCATAAATCAAGCCCCTGGAACTCAATTATCTCAGTTTTTATTTATGTAAAACTGTCTTTGTCTTACCTTCATTAGTGAAAGATCTTTTCACTTTGTTGACAGTTTTTTCTCCTGCATTTGGAATATGTCATCCCTTTACCTTTGTTCATGCAGAAGCAGCAATTAATCATATTATTGTCCTTTGATATGTCATAAGTCATTTTACTGTTGTCATTTTTCAGAGCTTCTTTGTCTCTCACTTTCAGCAACTTGATGAAAATATTGTCTAGGTGCGTATCTCCCTGTTTATCTTCTTGGGAGTCCTTGAAATTTTTGTATGTATAGAATTTCTACCCATCAAATCTAGGAATTTTTCGACTATTCTTTCTTTAAATATTTTTCCATATTTATCTTTCTCCTTTTATTCTCTGATTCCCACTACATATATATTATAGTTTCACAGTCCCCTGAGCTTCTGTTCAAAATTTTCCAAACGTTTTTAGCTATTGTTTTTCAGGTTGAGCAATTTTTTGGTATATCTGCATTAGTACAAAGCTTACAAAGTAAGCTCGATAATATAAATTATCCCTCTCTTCTCGGTTTTTTCCTTCTTATCTGACCTCAACTTCTTATGCTAAGGAACACTGGCAAAGCCTAATGAATTTCTGAGCAGGAGTTAAATATAGGCAGTCTTACACTCCCAAAATCTAAAGCTTGCTGTAAGGGGAATGAAGTGAAGAGCAGTTTTGTTTTAATCAGTTTAGCTTTGTTGCAAGATAAACCTACTCCACCTAGCAAAACAGGAGCAGGGTCAGTCCTCAGGAGATAAATGTTAGCAACCATTTGTTATTTTATTCAAATAAGTCATTTGCATATGTTTGTGGATTTAGGATGGAACAGTAATCTTAGTTTATGTATTAAGTGACTGCTCAAAGTGTTTCTTCAAAAAATCAGAAAATTCTTGCTCTAAAACTGGGCATGGCCATGGGGCATGGTAGTGCATGCCTGTAATCCCAGCACTTGGGAGGCTGAGGCAGGAGGATCGTTGAGAGTTCCAGACCAGCCTGGGCTACAAAGTGAGCTCACTGCCGGCCTGAACTGCACAGCGAGACCCTGTCTCAAAAAGACAAAAAATAAAATAAAATAAAATAAAACTGGGCATGATGATGGATGTCTATGCACTTGAATGGCTGAGGCAGGAACATCACCATAATTCAAGGCCAGCCTGAGCTACATAGTAAGTTTAAAACTAGCAGGAACTACATAGCAAGACCTTGTCTCATAAAAGAGAATACATGCTCTAAGAAGAATTCTAATAAATGCTACATTTTCTTTAGATGAGTTTCTTACCTTCTTTTGCATCCTGTAAATGTGAAAACAGTATGTATAATATAGAATTATTATAAAGATAAGTGAGTTGGGGCTGAGGATTTAGCTCAGCAGCACAGCACCTGCCTGGCAAGCACAAGGTTGTGAGTTTGATTCCCGGTACTGGGAAAAAAAAAAAAAGTTTACTAAGATAAGTGAGTTAATAATGTATGTAAATATTTTGGAAAAGTGCATCATATTTTGATTTTTAAACCTGAAAACTTATATAGTAGTCAATATTAGGATGATTTTTAAAATAATACTTGTATGGTGTATTTGAACTTTAAAGATGCGCTAATATGCTTAGTGAAATGGTACTTCAGGTATTTCTCAGTGTAGCTCTGGGTCAACCTTATTTCTTCAAGGTTCATGGCTTGGAGGGTTGTTACAGTAATAATTCCTTTGAAGAACCATCATAACAATATTTACTAAGTATAGAATTTCCACTTGCCTATAAACAGTGTCAATACACAGTGATAACGTCAGTGATTAGAGTGGCATTTCATTAATTTCAAAAGAGAATACCACTCAATCATTTGAAAGTTTGCTTTGTTGTTATAAACCTTGCCAAGATAAAGCCACCCTTTGTCATATCCGGACTTCTTAATGGACCTGTGTGATTCAATACTAACATCAACAGATTTGAATTCTTAATCAGCTGTTTTTGTTCCAAGCAGGAAGTTCTCTCATTTCCAACAGTTAAATTTAAGTAGGAGTGAATTAAATTTAGTTGTTTTCAGTGTCCTGGATCAGCCCTACAGCTACCATTAAAACAAATTAGCTAACTGACAAAAATGTTTGGCAAAATCACCAGAACCATTACACCGTATATTTTGACTAATCATTAGGAAATATAAATCACTTTGTTGAAAACTATATTCATTTCAAGGGCACTGAATTTATGAAGCTTGTAAGCATAGCATCTAGAAAAAAATCAGTATAAATTCCCTCAACTAGGAAGCCCTAAATAACTCTAATTAGAGCAATTGAATTTGGTTCTACTACAATTCACATTCCCACAGAGGGCTTAATCAACCTTTGGGTGTAATGAGCATTCAGTTTAGTTAAAGAATAATCTGTGTGTACAGAGGGCATGGGAAAGATGCTCTCCCAGAAAAAGACTGGTTCTTCACAGACTAGTTTAGAAATTATAAAGATCTAAAGAAAGTGCTACCTGCCACTCTTAACAGTCCAATGTAAGTATCTTAGACACTTCTTTCATGCCTAATATAAATCCTGGTATCATTTCTATACATTTAGATGGACATTTTTATGTAATGCTTGCAAAGCTACATTGCAAATAGTTTTTGTCTTTGTTACTTTGTTTTTGTTATTTTCTCTTTAAAATAAAATAAACAGAGAATGGAAAACATTTATTCAGAGCTGCCTTCTTATGATAAAATCAGAGAATCTGGTTTCATTTCTAACTCAAATTAAATTCAGTATTTGAATATTATTAAAAATAACATTATGGATATTGTTTATGTATGAATATCTTTCATGATCATTCTAATGGTTTCCTCAACATTAAGTGGTTTTCTAATGCAATTGTGAGTTGGAACAATCATGAAGCTCCTCAGTAAATCTCTGTTAGCTGGTTATTGGAAGCATTTTCTACTTGGAGTGAACTTTTAAAACTTAGGCTTTATCACTGTTCCAAAGAATTTTGGTCAACTGAAAAAAATCTTCATCTTAATAATAGACCTGGTGCCAAAAGGAATAAGAAATCAAAATGTTTAACTCTGAGTACAGGTCAGCTTTTATGGTTTGCAGAGATGTCTTTAAAACCCATAGTGGAGAGATCAGACTACTGTGATTATTTGAACAGTTGCTATACGTCATTTCTATGACCATGATAGCATTTTCCCTTTTCTGTTTAAACATGGATAAAGAGAAGTGTCCAAGAAGGCTTGTTCCTATGATTCCAAGTCATCCAAGATTGACCATGGGCTTCATTGCCTGTAAATGTCAGGGTCTCAAACTTGATTTAAAGGTGGTTATTTCAGATTTATTTTGTTGTGCTTAATATTTCTTAAGTGCAGACTTTGTAAGGATATTGCCTTCAGCATACTAAAGGTGGACTTTGTGCTTTGTTTATTACACATAGGGTATTTTTAAGTGCTACAATAAGTAAAGGGGATAAAATAGTGAACAAGGGGCCTCTCCCTGTTGTCAGAGTGCTTCCTGGCAGCTACGGCTTATTAGTTTGAAGAGGACTGAAAATCATATGACCCTTTGTTACCTGTATTTCCATTTCCTAGGGTATAACGTTGAGTTTCCCTTGATGGACCCTTGTACTATCACAGTATTTCAATTTTGTTTGTGTTACATGCAGATCTTAATGTTTGTAGCAAATATTTTTTGGGCTTTACTGCATGCAAGGCAGCCTGTCAAGTGTTTTGGAGGGATCATCTCATTTATTTTAAAGAGAATAATAAAAAAGAACTGTCATGTCATTTCGTACTCACAAGAGTAGGTACTATCATGATCTCTTTTCAATATATAATGCAACCAGATTTCAAAGAGGCCAAGTGTATTAGTGTAGATTATACAAGTCCCACCCAGTGGAGTTGAAACTCATGCCCACTACAGTCTCACTATAAAACTCAACATTTAACTTCTATGATAAATTGACTTATAATGTTATGGTCTCTGTCTGGATGCCCCCTCAAAGCCTCACAGGGTCATGGGGGCAGGTTTTTTGGAGGTGGCTAAATTTAGATTTTGTGATTGGTTCATTATCTAGTGCTGGAGTTGGGGGTGTGAGTAATACACCTGCCCTAAAGTGGGCAGTCTGCATACAATATAAGGGAGGAAAAGAGGCTTGCTCCTCACTTTTGCTCTTATTTTTCTTTTTCGCTGTCTTCTGCTTCCATGAACTGTTGCCCACCTGCCATGCTACCCTGTCTTGGAGCTAGTGGATTATGGACTGAAATCTTTACAAACTGTGTGCTACATAAACCTTTCCTCCTTTAACTTCAACTGTCTGGTATTTTGTCTCATCAATGAAAGAAAAGTAACTAAGACTCATACTTATGTATTTGTTATTGGAGAGCGGTGCATGTGGGGATGAGGTAGGGGAATGTGTTAGGTAGTCTCTTTAAATTCTAAGGACATTTTTCTAAGTATACCTCTTAGGTCTTGCTGGACATTTGGACCTGCCCTTAGATGATAAGAAGCATCTACAATTTGATTTGAAAGAACTCAGGGGATTTTGTTTTACCTTCTCTTG
Source organism: Chinchilla lanigera (assembly GCF_000276665.1). Classification (NCBI taxonomy): domain Eukaryota; kingdom Metazoa; phylum Chordata; class Mammalia; order Rodentia; family Chinchillidae; genus Chinchilla; species Chinchilla lanigera. Next base: position 11,597,241 of record NW_004955425.1, on the reverse strand, counting down.
TTGAAAAAAGTCAGAGAGCAGTTACATTTGGTGACTCCTTTGTTATCCACTTCTTGACTCACCATTTTAGGCATCAGATTTCCAGTTGAGTCTCCTTGTTAGTTTCTGAAATTCATCTTTTGTATGTGGACTGGCTTCAAGCTCTTCAAGCCCACAGCGAATGGGTGCCCTGTGGCTGCTTGTCTGACCCTGTCTCCCTTCACCTGCTCCCAGCTGTCCAAATTGGGCTTCCTCATGGTTTGCTTCTAACCATAGAACAAGAGGAATCTCTCCAGTTTCAATACTGTTTCATTCTGGGCTTCAAGTTTCAATAAGAAGTGAATCATCATAGCATCATACATTTAGGGCAACTCATTACCCTAGATCATAATGTCCAGAGGAGAATTCTGGCTGCAGTAGACAATTTGGTGTTGTTCAAGTAAACTTTGAGCTACATAAACATTTAATAGGATAGTATTAAAAAGAGTGATTTGGTGATTTTTAAAATTATAGGATTCTTAATTAAATCCAATAAGCAGTTATACAAATCTTACTGTATGGGACACTTCTGTAGGTATCATAGACAGTATCAAAGCACTATATAAACCCTGCTTTTAAGAAGCCCAGAAGTTACATGCAACCAATAGTAAAAAAGCAAGTGAGTTATCACATAGTTCGCCTTTCCCAGAAACTGTCAGACAGCCAGATTCCAGATGATATTGCAGTTTAACTTTTAGCCTACTTCCCAATTTGTCCTGTTTGTTCTGTTCCCATTTTATGGCTCTGCTCTCCTTTAAGGGGTTGATAGCTAAGCAAGGGGCAGGGGTGATGAGTGGGCTCAACTACAGCTTAAGTGAACCTAAGTGACTTCTCTTAACATGGAGTTAGAAAAAGAAAATGGATTTCTCTTGCCATATCAATGGGAAATGTAGCAGATATTTAAATCAATGTTTGCAGAATTCCTGGACACTGTTTAAATTGTATGTTTCTTTGGATTAGAAGGATAAGAACTACATGACACTAATTCTCCTAGGAAAGGAAACTACTGCACCTCTAGAACTGAAGGAATGAGGATAGGGAAATTAGTAGACACTCTGGAGAAATGAAAGGGCGTGGCCTGCTGGGTTGCATTTTGTCTTTGTTCAGTATTATCTGTCCTGGGGTGAAGTCAGTCAATGTTTTGTTGTGGAGCTGGTGAATCTGATAGGAACTCATTCCTTTCTATTTCTGTTGATACAGATGTAAGGGCAGTGGGAGGATATCTTTCTCTTGGTCATCCAAAGGAGTGACTCTGAATGTATTTCCACAAGGGCATGCATGGAAATCCACAGCTTCTTTTGATTCATGAGTCAGTAAATCTATGCAGCTCATGTTAATCTCAGGAAAAAAATGAGAGTTAAGAAAATATGGTAGTTTCCACCAGTCAGCACTTTTATAGTATAGGACTATATCACCAAAAGAGTGAATAGATAGATCCCACTATTAAAAAGAATTGCTTTCACTACTGATTAGAGGAACTCACTTGTAGGAAACTTTTAATAGCCCAACCCAATATTTAGTACCAGAAAGCTAGTTATTGTGCTTATTACTTTATTCCAGGCAGAGGGGCCAAACATGTTCACTGGAAGAAAGACAGCCTCTTTAATAAGTGGTGCTGGAAAGACCGGCTTTCTGCATGCCAAAGACTAAAACTCACCATGCAGTAAATCAATGTCAAAATGGATCAAAGATTTAAATATTAAAGCAGAAACACTAACTCTACTGGAAGAGAAAGTAGGTTGAAATCTTGAAGACATAAGGGTAGGCACAGTCTTCATGAACAAAACCCAAAGTGCACAGGAAACACTTCAAAGAATCAACAACTGGGATCTCATCCTATTAGAAAACTTTTATATTTCAAAAGAAATTGCCAATAGAGTGAGAAAACAACCCACATAGTGGGAAAACATCCTAGCTCACTGTCCCTCACACAAAGGACTTCTATCTAGAACATATAAAGACTTAAAAAAAATCAGACCCCCAAAATTCAAAGGCCATATTCAATAATGGGCATCTGAGATGAATACACACTTCTCAGATGAAGAAATACAAATGGCAAATTAATACAGGAAAAAGTGTTCAACATTATTGGTCATTCAAAAGATACAAATTAAAACAGCACTGAGACGTCATCTCACCCCAGTCAGAACGGCTATCATTAAGAAATCAACCAATACCAAATGCTGGAGGGGTTGTGGGAAAAAAGGAACCATTCCTCACTGTTGGTGGAAATGTACACTGGCACAGTCACTTTGGAAATGAGTCTGGAGATTCCTCAAAGAATTAGGACTATAGGTCCATTTAACCCAGCCATTCCCCTCCTGGGTATTTTCCCAGAAGAATTAAAAACATACCACAGTGATATATGTGTACTCATATTTATAGCAACACTATTTGTCATAGCAAAAACTTGGAAACAACTCAAATGCCCATCAACTGAGGAGTGGATAAGAAAAATGTGATATTTTTATACAATGGAGTATTACTCAGTGAGAAAGCAAGATAAATTCGAGGCTTTTATAGGTAAATGGATGCAAATAGAGACCATACTTATAAGTGAAATAAATCAGATATGCCTGTGTAAACACCCTACTGTCTCCCTAGTGTAAGAACCTGAAAGAGTAAATAAAACTGAAAGGTAAATAGATATTGTGAAAGGGAAAGAAGCTGCTCAATAGGAAAGAGCAACTGGGATGTGGGAAAAGAGCAAAGAAGGAAGAAGGATGGGAAATATACACATATATACACACACACAAGATAGCTAAGATAACTGTACTACTAATTTCTATTGGTTTACTGAAAGGAACAGTTAATGTTTGTTTGATCAATCTTGTATACCTCTATCTGGTAATCAGAGCAACTACTTTGAAGATAACAATAAGTAATGCAACAGCCATTGTTGATTTACTATCATCTTGTTTTGAAATTCTGTATCTTTTTATGATTCTTGTTTGTTTTTGTCTTTAGTTTTGTTATTTTGTTTTTGTTCTTTTCTCTTTAAAATAAAAAAAAACCCAAAACACATTTCTAATGGTAAAAAACAAAAACAAAAACAAATTTATGCCATGCATTAGAAACTCCACTCACATCATCACTGTCTTTTGCTTCCAAACTATCGTCTCCTCTTTAAATGATCTTATAATTGACGTCCTATAGTATTATTTTAAAAGAAGAAGTAGGCTAGATTTGCTCATCTTTTGTAAAAAGGAAGATTCCTTTGCCTAAAACCTCTTTTCCACTCCTTTTTCTGAGGTGTAAATGATCTCAATTTGCCATATTTCTAATTCTTCTCAAATAAGTCCGTTAGTTGTAGTTTGCAAGGAGACTATTCACTACTTTCCTTGAGTCAAAAATAAAATATAAGTTTTCCTTCAAATGTCAGGAAAGCAGGATTCTCTCTGGATCAGTGACTTTAAAATTATTGCAGGTAACTAAACTGTAAATTATTGTCACTTTGAAACATCTACTCGGAAAAAATGGGCAGGAAATCATTTATCACAAACTAGGCTCATAAATTACTCCTGTATGCTTATTCATCTATTCAATAGAATTTTAGTGAAATTTTTTAGTTCATTTCTTGGAATGTAAAGGTGAACACCAATGATAGTTCATATAATTTATGCACTGCTGATACTTTATATATTATAATATTAATAAGAAAATAATTATACAATAGAAAATGCAACCTGCTTTCTTGAGAACCATTGCAAGGAGCCAGTTGGAGGATGGTGAGTTTAGGCTAGTTGATACTGATTCCAACTGTAAGCAAAACAGAGATGAGAGGAAGTAGTGTGGCCTTTGGTAATTAGGAAAAGATTAGCAGAGAATCTGGGAAAATCTAGCAATCTTGAAGGATGATTGGATAAATGAAGGCAAAGAGAGATTTGCTTCTGATTGGTAGAATGAAACAATTCCCTTTCCTTTAATGCTAAGGCCTTTGTCTACTCTTACCTCTCTGTGATATCCTTATGATTGGCCATGCAGAACAGGGGCAGTTTGAGGCCTGCTTCTCTAGCTGAACCCTTATGTGTGGCAACACTGGCTCTTGTTCATTTGTTTTTTTTACTTCTATCAGTTGGACAAAAGATACGCAAACTTAGAGAAATTACCTCATCTTAAGGATAATTTGACCAACTTATTTTTATGTGAAGAAGGAATACTCCATGAAGCTAAGGACCTTTTATATTTTATTTGCTTTTTACCTCTTTATAGTATAGAACTCTACTATAGTTTATAGTAGGGAAGGCATTCAATAACTATTTGACATATCCAGTAAAGGAAGGGGTAGAGATTATAATTCCAACTGCTTCTTAGAAGGCATTCTTTGCAGGCCAAGAGAAGTAAGAAACTTATGAACTTGCAAAAACTGATTTGTCAATAAACAAGAGGACCTAGTGTTGACAAATGACCTTGTTTTATAAAATCATAGACTTTCAGAAATTTTTGTGTTTGAAATGATATATAGTAAGAATGGAATGCCCCCCCTTTTATATAGGAGATCTGAGTCACTCTGAGATAGTTGAATTACTAACCTGTGTTCAGTATTTAGACAAGGGATTCTAGAGAAAACATTCCAAATTTATCTTTATATTTTCCAGTGGTAAATTGCTCATTGTAGAAGTATGCATATATGAGTACACATTGGTCATACTATTTTTTAACGTTACAAAGAATAAGAAAATTCTCCCCTGCCGCAGGTCAGTTTTGTGTCTCTTGTTTGCTGGTTTATCCTAAGTACCTAAGAATGTTTGGCTTTTATTTTGTTCTAAATATACATTTACTGAATGCTGTATGTATGTGTACAGTCACGCACACACACACACACACACACACACACACACACACATACACAGGTTTGCTGTGAAGAACTGGAGAGAATAAAGTAAATGTAAAATTTCAGTCTTGAAGAAACAAAATATAAGAAATTGGCTGCATTATCCAATTTTTTCTTTTATAATTCAGCATCGGGAGCTTTACCCAATTCACACTGTCATTTATTGTGCCTTCTGGACTATTACAGTCTTAATTACTTTTACATACAAGATAAAATCAAATCCTCAGCTTGCCATTAAAAGGTCTATAGAATTTGACTGAAACTATATTTTCTTATTTATATTCTATAACTGGCTTACTGAAACAAGAAACTACTTTTAAAAAATTCTCATTTGTGGCAAGGGTTCTTGTTTTCTAGATCTTCATGCACTTCCCTGATATTTATCATTCCCAGTGGGGGCCCAGTAACAAATTTTGGCCAATACACTATGAACAGAGTGACCACGTCACTTCCGGGTTAAAGAAAGTAGATATTGTTATGCTTCTTCCTTTTTCTCCAAATGAGGTATTTGGAGGCTGCATGTTTTACACAAAGGTAGTTTGCCTGTATCAAAATTTACATAAGGAACATATATGAAAAAAATTGTATTGTGCTAACTCATTGGAATTGGTTTTCTTAGGTGTGTGTTATAGCAGTTAGCAGCATTTGTCTTGTGTGATAACATTTACATTCAAGCTCTTTCTCCAATCTGCAGTACCTACCTTTCTACTCTAGTTGTAAAATCCCAAATAATTATGTCAGTGTGGAGAAGCCTGTCTGTCCTTGTTATCACAGGAGACTAATCTGTTTTTCCTGTAATGACCACTGTATATCTAATCTGTAACACTTATTTAGAATTTTATTCTGAGCACTTATGATTATGTGCTGAATTATTATTTACCTCATTCAGTGTAATTTGTCCCTTAGCCTCATTATGAGTTTCTGCATTTTTACTTTAGTTTGTCAGAAGACCTAGGGCAGGAAGCATCAAAGCTATTCCCACTGATTAATTGCATTATAGATTTCTATCTTCTGAACATTCAAATATTTTTTTTGGTAATGTCGAACATGTTGAAGTATGTAGATGCTCTTCTCAGATAATTTTTGAGTAAAACATTCTAAAGCTACTTTTATCCCAATTCAAGCAAATTGAAATTGATGTAAGACATTATGATAAATGGTCATAATTGAGTTGAACCACTGCTGATAACTTAAATGAAAATATAGTCACAGAAAAAGCTATGCATCCTTTGTGGAACTCAAAGACATTTCTCCTGACCAGGAATATCTAGGAATTCTATGGGGCCGAGCTATAACATACAGGTTTGTTCCCAATCATTTTTATGTAGATATTTTCCTACAGTTATTCTGTGTGTACTGCCACGGCCATTGTAGAGGACAAGATTATCCAGTCCTAGGGAATCTTGTCCTTTAGTAGGAATATGTATTATAATTACAGACGTATTGTTTGAACATTACTAACATTAAATAAACTGTACCCTGGAATCAAATGTTGAGATATAAATCCCCTTTGAACATATTTCTGTTCTTGAGATCAGGTTGGGTTGCCATCAGTATCAACCGAATGTCTTTTGCTAATTAATCTGATATTAGCAAAAAAGTTTTCTCTTCTGGAGAGATCAGAAGTTTCATAAGTGATCTGTCAGGAAGTGTTCCGTGTAGTCTTACACAGAAACAAGATGATGAAACAGAAGACAACTTTCTTCCAACACTGGCTCAAACCTTTTGTCTGTACACAGAAGATGAGGCCTTCTTACCTGTTATGCCCTATGACAGTGGTGGTGAACCTGCTGTGGGTGCCACAGCAGGCTGTTTGTTACCACTGAAAGCTCTAAAAGGTTTACCACCACTGCCCTATTACACGTCTTTTCTTTACTTATAGTTCTGTGTTTTCTTTTTCAAGGTCAATGTGTCTACTGCTGACCTATAAGAAGGTTCTTCGTGAGTTTACCTGAAAACATGACTCTTTCTAAATTGTATTGTAGAGAATAACTTACTTGGAGGTTTATTTCGTTTTATACTCTTGCTCTGAAAAGTCAGGTGTAAGTCAAACTTTATTTGAAATACACTAGAGATATTAGCTATGTAAAGAGACCCTTGGTTGATACTTTTATAGTTTGGATAACCACCACTGTATCAAGTGGGAATTTTATGAATTGGCTTCTGAAAGCAAGGACTCCCTGAAGCGAGTTGCCAAGAGTTCCATGACAATTATATTTCTCTGTTGTACCTATTCTGAAATGCATGAGCTGACATAAAATAAATGCTCACTCTCTCTTCAAATTATCTCTGTATTTTCACAGCTCCATTAATCATTACTACTATTTTACCACAAAGCTTACCAGAGTGTTTTGATAATAATATTCACCACTGGAAAAACTCTGTTACTGTTAAATCAATTAAGGGACACTTTAAACTGTAAAGTTAGGGTCTGTACTTGGACCTGAATGGCCGTGAAGCACTGGAAGATCAGATTATTGTTATTTAAGCCATTTTGCATTTAAATGTCCACTTAATATAAAGCAAAATAAGTGAAGAAAGCAAAATAAGTGAAGAGTTGGTTTTAAAAGGGGCTTGTTATTCCTTAATGTTACACCTACAAATTATAATTTGGGTTGGGTTTGACGTTCATGTCAGCTTTTACAATGTGACTCGAGAAAGCGCTGTCATTCCATATATAGTGGATTCTGTATTGTCCTGTTTACCTAAAGATTAGAAAACTGAGACTAGGAGATGGGGAAGATAGTTATATTCCCCAGAACAATGTCAGGTTCCTAATAAACTCTCAATATTTTGAGTGAAATAATGAATGAATTTGCTTGAGATTAACGTCTATTGAGTGACCAAACAACATCCGAACTTAAGTCTCTCTGATTCCTACGTCCTTTCTGCTACATTTCCTATCTTTAAGCCCCAAAACAATGAATCATAAATTAATCATTTTGAATTCTTAGAAGATTTATACAATTTTAACTTTATGATATTTTGATCAAATTAAAGTACAGTAGATAATAATATAAAGAGATGTTAAAGTGTGTACTAGGGAAAACAAGTACAATGTACTGTGATTTCTGTGGTGGGCTTGTTTTAATTCAAAAGGCAAGGCTTCTGTACTAGCAGAAATTAGAAGCAAATGTTTATACATTTTAGGTTGCAAATGGTACTAGAGAGAAAAGTACAATTTGAATAAGAAAATGAACAGGAAGGATTAGGGCATTGTGTCTTCCTGTTATATTAAGTGGACATTTAAAGAGAAACTCTACTGTAATTCTTGAATTGGATTCATATGAAATCAGCAGTTTATTCAGCTCATCCTGAACTCAGACACCCAGAAAGGTGAAACAGTGAAAATAGTTCATTTTTGTGGCAGACCAATTGTGCAGAAAATATCTTAAACGAAATTCCAAACAATGACTTCACCTGGCAGACTGTCTTATAGACTTGGTCAATACAGGTGTACTCTTCAAGGTGTACTAATTACAGGCTGTTACTACTGCTAAGGGAGATAAAAGGTAAGGAGGTGGTTCTTTCTCTTTATTTATTTTAAAAATAAAAGGAGGAAAACATTAACAGACAGACAACCTTTTACAAAATAGCAAAAGAACAGTAC
>NW_004955425.1:11583562-11587623 GCF_000276665.1 Chinchilla lanigera | reverse complement strand
TCTTCCAATAGATTTAGTGTTTCTGGTTTAATATTGAGATCTGTGAACCATTTTGATTTGAGTTTGGTGCATGGTGATAGGCTTGGGTCTATTTTCAGTCTTTGGCAGGTAGCAAGCCATTTTTTCCAGCACCATTTATTAAAGAGGCTATTCTTCTTCCAGTGAGTTTGTTTGGCTGCTTTATCAAAGATTAGGTGGCTGAGTGTGTTTTTGGTTGTGGCTGTTTCTTCCAGTCTGTTCCATTGATCTTCAGGTCTGTTTTTTAGCCAGTAGGAGGTGATTCTTTGTGATGTCCCTGTTAGTTACTACTGAACTTTCTTTCGAAGGGGGTCCATGTGTATAACTGCCGTAAATGTGGTACCTTTCATTTTGTCTTATTCTACCACAGGCAGTGGTGTTTTACCTTCCCAAGCGAATTGTGAGCTAAGTATATTAGAAATATTTTGTGTTCACTTCAGAACCTGGCACAGTGTCTTGTATGCAATATTTAAAGCAGGAAAAAGATATAGAAACCCACAAAGAAATGCTATTTTTAAATTGCATTTTGAATATATTCACATTTTAACATATCCCAAGTTTTTCATAACCACAGCCTAATTGAATTCTGGTGCTTACTATGATGTAGGCATTATTAACACTACTTTATGGATGAGAGAGTTGAAGTTTCAAAAGGATAAATAATTTGCTGAGGATCTCATGGTCAGTCAATTGCACCTTTTTATCCAAATGTCAATATAGAGGAACCTTGGTTCATGAGCTTAATTCATTTCATGATTATGAAAAAGATGGCCATATTTGGGTATGTGTAGGAAAGATGGCTGTGGTCATATTTGTTATCTAATGCAGAATTTGCAACAAAAAATTTGGCCAAAGGCCTCTGTTTGCAAATCACATTGCTCAGAAACAAAAGCATTCATTCACCAAGGCACCTCTACATTCCATTCAATATTTAATGTTGCTTAAAGGAAATGAAGGAGGGAAGGGTAAAGAAGGGAAAGAAGCCTGGACCACAATGACAAGGGAAGGAAGGTTGGAAGACAATAAATCAGCCAAGCAGGTGTAAGAGGAGGAGATTGTTTTGAGTTAGTGATAGTTTTTGATTTATAAGAAGTTATCGCAGGGTCTAGTTACAATTCTTTCATGTTGACAGGAATCTCAGATAACATTGTACTTACAGAGTAGAAGTGGGTTCTTGAAACATTGCTCTGAAGAAATTCAATTTAGAAATTATGAAATATATTTTCCTCTAAGATGGGGCTTGACCTTCATACACACAAAGTTAAACTTAGAACTATATCCATCACCTTAACTAGGCTGGGACTGTGGTTGCAGAAAAAGGGTGACAAATTCCCTTTAACCAGCTAAGAAGTATAAACCAGATTTTGTCTTTATAATGGTTTAACAGTGTCACCCTGATAAGTCTCTACTGAGAGGCATAATTAGGACCAATTCCTTATCAGTACCTGAAAATTCTCCTTTCAAAATGTCTCCAGTCATAGGTAGATTTATTGTTTTAATTTTCATTACCAAACTTAAGATATTAAGAAATGTCCCTCAGGAAGACCCTAAGTAAATTTTTTTCTTTATAATCTATAACCTAATTATGGCTTCAGAAAGTTTCTTTGTCAGTGAAATAAGCAAGGCTGTCACCACTTGGAGTTCACAGTTATTTCAAATATCTCTGGACCACTCTAACCAGCCCATAGTATCTTTCACATGTCCACTGGCTTGGATAACTATGGAGCATCAGCTCTGCATCATCCTGGAATCATTTTGAAAAGAAATGAGATAGAGTCAGGTTGGGAATAAAATATCCAGAGCCACATACATTATTATTCTTAGATTGGATCCTTTTAATAAATAGTTGTTACACATACAAAGATTTTTTTACTTAGTCCTATAATCATTGCTAAAACTACAAGTAAAACCTTTAATATTTAAATCCCCAATGGAAAGAAAGTAAAAATATGAAGACAAAATGAGAAAGAAAGGAATAGACAAAGAAAATATTAGTAGAAAGATGATTTTCCATCCACTGGGGACAATTGAAAACCTTTTAAGGAATTAACAAGCCTCATTTCCTTCCACAATATACCTGACCCTTATTTTGGAGAGTGACAGAAGACAGAAGTGGTGAGAATGACTAACATTATTGTAGTCCTACAAATTTATGACATTTATTCATTTTACATGAGCTGGAATGCCAATTACCTTTAGGCAATGAATGTAAAGATGGAATTTAACCATCATTATTTAACCGTCAAACTCTTGTTGGTAAGTGTTCCAACGTCATAACAACAGAAATAGGAGAGTTTCATGCAATTAGGGCTGGAGCACGGTATGATACTTAAAAAGTTCTGAGCTGAGCCTACAGCATGAAGAGTGGAGGAAACACTGAGGTACAAGAAATAACAACATAATGTGGTAGATCTGAGCAAGCTTCTTTCAGCCTTCAGGTGGGACTGATGGAAGGTGAGGACATAAAGAGAATGAGCCCCTGGTGGAAATGGAGAGAACAGTTATGCTTTGCTGTGAGCACTCGGAAAGGTTCAGTATTGTGATACCTGCATGAATTACGGCAGAGCACATATTTCTGTCTTCATTTGCTTTTAAATGAAAAAAGATTCTGAATGCCCTCTACTATGTACTTTGGAAAATAAAGTTCAAATCAAACCCATAGCACTGACACGGTGAAGGTCTTACATCATGTTTCCTTTTGATCATAACTCCTCCATCATTACTTCTGGCAGAAAGATTGTAGAAGTTTATAATTTTTAAAAACAAGTCCTCTGTGATGGGCTTTGAAACAGACACATGTCAAAAGATCACAAGTAATGTAGATGATAAATGAAGTAATTTGTTACACTATTTGCATTAAAGAATAATATGATCTTATAGAAACCTTCCTTGCAGATTTACAAATTCCATACTACTTATCTGCCAAGAAGAATGAAATTTTCATTTGGAAGGAAATAAAATAAACCAGGCATTGAATTTAGGGGATACATCTCAGAAACAATTATAAAATTATACTTTGTATTTCATATATTCATTGATGAAAGAACTCTTTTTCAGAGGATTAGGATATGAATTGTCAGGAAACTTTTAAAACTGGAAAAAATGAAAATAAGCAAAAGAAAAAAAACTTCTGAGCAATGCTAAAGTGAATCAAGTGGTGACAGGGCCAAGGTAGTGGTTATGTGGAGCAAACTCAGAGACCCAGAATGCACTCTGAGTGAATAATAAATGAAAGAACATACTGATAATCAGTCCACACAGGACTGGCAGCCGCCCTGGCGGTATCTCTCCTTCCTGTCTTTGCTGTGGGGCTCGGGTCTGTGTGGTTTTGTTCCTGCGTGGGGAGTGTGTAGGCCACAGCTCTCCTGTCATCTTTATGCCCTGGAGACATGGTCCAGTCTAGGAGGACTCGCCACTGGCATTTTCGGAGGCCGTGACACACATGTGTGTAGTAACCTCTGCTCTGACTTTTTCCAATCTTTCAGCTCATACCAGATCTCAAGGAAACTTCTGCCACCCTAAATCTCATTTTCCAAGATGGATTCCTAGCAGTGGAGTTTCTGGCTTACAGTCATACAAGTGGGGACACACATGCACTCTCCACTGGGGTGTCCCCAAGGCCTAAGAATAGCACCCATGGTACCCAGACACAGAGATTGATGCTGGCCTCTGGGAAATACAGTTGTACAGGCTCTTAGGGGTAACGAGGACAGCCCATGCCTTTGTCACAGCTCAGACACAGAGGAACAGCTCAGCACAGCCCCACCTCTCCTCCGTGAGGAGGGGCACACTTTCTCTAGGTTTTGAAACTGCCTGTGAAATACTTCAAAGAATCAAAAACTGGGATCTCATCCTACTGAAAAGTTTCTGCACAGCTAAAGAAATCACCAGTCAAGTAAAAATAAAATATAAAATTGTGAAAAAATTTTAGCTGACTGTCCCTCGGACAAAGGTCTTCTATCTAAAACATATAAAGAACAAAAAAACCCAGCCCCTCCAAATTCAAAGACCCAATCCAGAAATGGGCAGCTGAGATGAATACA
>NW_004955425.1:11580067-11582562 GCF_000276665.1 Chinchilla lanigera | reverse complement strand
AAAAAAAAAACAGTGCAGGAGCGAATTACGTGTGAAACAAGTGAAAGTTGCCTTGAATGAAAGCCTCTGAAGGTAATTACAATGAAATAAAGCCTGCTGCTTGAACAAGAAGAGTGGCCTTTCATAATTCCAAAATGTTAGAGAAGCGTTTAAGTAAACAGCTTGGTTTAAGATTTAATTTCAGTGCCTGCATGACCTTTGTTACAGTCAGAGTCTGAAGCCGCATCATATAAAGGCAAGATCCCTTAGGTGCGGCGGTGTTCAATATCAGAGAAGGGAGCACAGAGAACAAGTGTACCAGAAATCGGAATGGGAAGTGGTGGGGTGCAGTGACTGTGAAGAGTTAAGAGAGGTGGAGAAGGGATTGGCTGAGTGCTGCTACTGATGGCAGGGGGCTGGGAGTCCGTGGCAAAACCACATTCTTTAGGCAATCTTGACTTCTGCTATTTTCTCCTTCGGCTTAGTCTCACCCATAATTTCTGGCAAATTTAATAGCTAGGGAGAGTAAAATTAATTGTTAATTGATTCTTAGCAAGTGCTCTTTTGGAATTTCATGTAGGTCTTTAGCTCCAGCATTTCTTGCAGCAAGGGTATCTTATGGTTTAAAATGACCAGGAAAGCAAATTATATTCCAAAAGGCAGAAGTGTTGCTTTTCTGAAAAGCCCACTCAACAATGTTCATGACTGAGGCGAGAAGACTGAAAAAGGTTAATTGAAGTCAGCTGGATATTACAGTTTAAAAAATATAAACCACAAATCTTCACCCTCCTAGATCAATAAAATAGCTGATGTCCAATGTTTGAAATAGTTATGAATTTTAAAATATCCTTGCTTTAAGTGTCAACCTTGAGGTTTAGATTAATTTTGGAGTGAAGATTCAAGTTTGAGGTTGTATTTCTTTTTTCCCATTCGTTTAGCAAAAAGACATGATCACTGTCTTTAAGGATTTTACTCTTCTGCTGCTCTTCCCCTCGATCAGAATAGTTACTTACTTCCAAAAGTCTTATTTAACTTGATTAATCTTGAGTTTTAAAATTTCTTTTAAGAACATTTTTATTATCTAAGTCTCTAATTGCAGAAAGAGGAGGATGTTTCTACTTGATGCTATTTGAAAGGTGCATTAGGGTTTGTTCTTCACTAACATGTTGTCTACAGGCCTTCAGAGGAACCTGTGTGCCTTTAACGTCCAAGCAAAAATTCTAACTATTATAATATATGCTGTGAGTTTGTCAGTTTATCCAGTTGTATTTTCATAATTGTCACTTTAAAAGTGCATGTGTGTTATCATGAACAAGAATGGTTTTGGGAATTTTTTTTTTCTTTAAAAGTGCATGTGTGTTATCATGAACAAGAATGGTTTTGGGAATTTTTTTTTTGTTTTGTTTTTTCCCTCCGGTACCGGGGACCGAACTCATGACCTTGCGCTTGCCAGGCAGGCGCTTTTGCCGCTGAGCTAAATCCCCAGCCCCGGTTTTGGGAATTTTGAAGAGCTGCCCCTCAGCAAATGAACACTTTTCATACATATGTTTATTGCATGTTGGAAGTTACAGAGAAGTTAAATCTAGGAGAAAGGATAGTATAAATACTGTTGGAGAGAAGTGGAAGAGAGGACTGACATAAAACAAATAGAACAACCTTGGGAGCGTCTCCGGTGAGAGCTCTAGGTTGGTATTGGAGTGCCTGATCCAATTTATTTGAGAGGAAGCGCCAGTCATAGCAGTGCTCAGAAAATAAGTACTTGAGCAATAACTGACTATGTAACCTGATGGATTGCATGAATAACAATTCATCCCTATCTTGGCAAGTTTACTGTTGAATGAATAGCCAGATGCTTTAAAAATGAAAACTTCAAAACTGTGACAAGTGCTATGCAACCAGGATTAACACCATTTCGAGGACTATTAGAAGAGAGATTATCATTGTGTAAGGTCTTCATGGAGAAAGTTGTATTTTAGCTAAATCTTCAAGGGTGGACATGAGTTAATTAAGCAAAGAAGAAAGAAGGAGTATTGCTGGGAGGATATGGAAAGAAAAACTGGAATACACTCAGGAAAGAATAAATTACCCTTCATGATGGAGAGCACAGGGTGTGACAGGAGGGGGGACAGGAGTGATCAGGGGTGAGGGTGCTGAGAGCCAGAATAGCGCTTGTTTCCACCATATAAGCTGTAAGTGCACATTGCGTGCAGCCCGGAAGTAAGCTCCAAGAGGAAGCTTGGCTCTGGAGTGGGTGGCTTGACTTTCTGAAGGAGGAGGAGGAGAAGGGAGGGGGAGAAAGAATGTATATGAGAGAAAATAATCTAGGGAAATTATGAACATTTTCCTCAGAACTGATAAAAAATTAGACTCAGACATTTAAGAAACTTGGTCATACAGAGGTAAAGGAAATGTGAGCATGAACAGGGATAGAACTACATGAATGTGTAACAGAGACAATATTTTTAAAAACTAGATTAAAAGAAGAGATATTTTTATCTAAAAATTCAATATTTTTC
>NW_004955425.1:11571179-11579817 GCF_000276665.1 Chinchilla lanigera | reverse complement strand
GCTTTTGCCGCTGAGCTAAATCCCCAGCCCAATAAGAGGTATTTTAGAAGAGCCCCAATGATGGCAAATGATAAAAATTTGAAAACATTTCCCTCAATTATTTTTTATCTCATTCAATCGAGCCTCATTTATATGTTAATGACTTCAAATTTATATCTTTAAGAAAGATTCCCTCGAACTTGCCTGTCTACCTCACATCTCTACTTAGATGGCCAGTAATATCTTTAAATTATTCAAGTAGAGTTTCTCTGATATTTTTCCTGAATGAGTTTTTCTTTATTCTTTTATTTTATTAGGCCTAAGCTTCTGATGTTGCCCTGGACTCCACTCTTTTTCTACGGTTCAACTGTTCAATTGGATTTCTGTATAAAATAAAGCCAGAATTTGACCACTTCAGTGGCATTGAACTCACTATGTACCCCAGGCTGACTTCCAACTTGTGGCAATCCTTCTACCTCAGCCTCCCAAGTGCTAGGATTACAGGTATGTGACACCAGGTCTAGTCTTATGACTTCTACTTACTATTATAATAGAGGTTCTAGATGAACCTAAGCATGAGAAACAGAGGAAAAATAAGTAAAACTGTCCTCACAGATGACTCATAACGTGATCATTTGTGTAGTAAATCTGAAGAATATTCTCCCCTCCTAAAAACATGAACTACCAGAATAAATGAGTTTACTAAAGTTGCAGGATAAAAGACCAATATAAAAAGTCCATTTTATTTATAAATATTATCAATGAATGAAATTTGAAATAAAAGTAATAGTATCTACAAAGTGTAAAAATATAAAACAGATGAATTTGAAAAAAAAGTAAGAGGTTTGTATAATGAAAATTGCAAATCATTTCTGAGAAAAATTTAGAAAGTGTCATAAATTCATTACTCAGAGTGTTCATCATTTTTAGAGTTACAATTCTCTTCAAATTTATTTATAGTTTCAAAATAACTTAATTTAAAATCCCTTTATTAGACATTAAGAAATGCAAATTGAAGCAATAATGTGGTACCAGTAGGTACATTTCATTCCAGTGTTGAAAACCTGATCATTATGGAACAAAAGGAGACTTTTCCATTGTGGGCAGGACAGGGAATAGTATAATCCGCTTATTGGCAGTTTCTTTAAAAGTCCATTGCACACCTACCACACAGCTCAGCCATTCCATGCACCAAGGCATACTACTGTGCAAGATTTGTGTAAAATGCTCCTGTCTGCCTTAAAGGAGCCCAACTCTGGAACCAACCCAAATGTCCATTGAGGGTTGAGTGGATAAGACAACAGTGGAACGAACTCTTAAAATGACACGTGATAAAAAATACTCTCAATGTTCATTTTTAAAAAAGAGTTTATTATAATAAAAGGCATCTTGCCACTAGTCCCCCTCAATAGACTCCCCTTTGCTTCAAACATACTTTGCATATGGTACCAGATGATTGGATCTGAAAGACTCATGATGAATGAAAGAAGAGTCGAGTCCTCCCCACTCATGCACACACAGCGCATGATGTATAAATACACTTCAGTAAAACTCTAAGGTCTGCAAACCCATGCTTTATCACCCACAGCAGATCAGTGACAGCTTGTGGATGGTGGGGGCAAAAAGGGGTGCAATAGAGGGATTACTAATGAGTAAAAGGAAATTATGGGTAATAGATTGGTTCATCTTGATTGTGATGATGGTTTCATGGGCTTTCCATATGTCAGAATTTACCATTATGAACATAATAATTATTTGCAGTTCTTGCAGCTTTTTTCTGGTCATTTTGAGACAAGGTCTCACTATGCAGCTCAGGTTGGCCTTGAACTCACTTTGTAGCCCAAGCTGACTTCAAACTTGCAGCAATCCTCCTGCATCAGCCTCCTAACTGCTGAATAATGCTGCTTTTAAAAGAAGAGACTACTTTGGGGTGAAAAAGTGCTGAAAGGTCTGAAGCAAACCTTCATTTTTTAAAGACAGTACAACTGTGTACTTTAAAAACTTTCTATAATAATGCCTAAAAGTATGAAGATACACTTCATATGCTTCATTTCTGTGTAGAAATTTGATTTTCTGCTGATACTACATCTAAAGCACTGATATGCTATTAAAAATGA
Source organism: Chinchilla lanigera (assembly GCF_000276665.1). Lineage (NCBI taxonomy): Eukaryota > Metazoa > Chordata > Mammalia > Rodentia > Chinchillidae > Chinchilla > Chinchilla lanigera. The sequence continues at coordinate 11,577,721 of NW_004955425.1, read as the reverse complement.
AACAAATAAAGTACAGGTGAAAACAGAGGACCTGAATTCAAGGCAGGTGGATTCAAACCTAATTTTGGCCTTGAGCTGAGATAAAGATCATTTCCTTTTTGACAAGACAGCAGTGACTTACAAACAGAGGCTGGTTCAATAAGTGAATTTAAAAATCTTAAGCAAAGACCTGGTGAAATAATTTCTCACTGTAAAGCCAACCACATGAGTTTAAGATTCACCAAAAGGAAATGTAAAAGTCGTGTCCAGGAAAAGCCAAGAAGAAAATTAGTCCAGTGTGAGATTATTCATTAACATGTGCTCATTTTAACTTGGCCTAATGTGGTTTTTAAAATAGTGCTCATAAATGAATTTTCAACCAATTTTATTTTAATTACTTCTTTCAGGAGTCCTTGTAATTTTATAGCCTTGGACGTCAGTAAAATAATGATCTTTAGCAGAGTTAGTTTTACATTATCAGTCTTACCTCATCCATTGATGTTTTTAGACTTACTTTGGCATTTATATCTTACAGATGTCATCTATTTAGGTGATTAACATTCTCTGGGCTTGCAAGACCTTCTACTTTTTCCCTTACCTCTTTTTTTGACTGTTGATTTACAGCCTTGTTTCTGTGTGTGTGTGTGTGTGTGTGCGTGTATGTGTGTGTGTGTGTGTGTGTGTGTGTGAACTCTCTTTCCCCTTGGAAAATTAGAGATGATAAACATCACACATTACGCTGTCTTCTTGTTGACAGTGTAAGAAAAATATTTAGTAGGTAAAAGCTAAGATTAATTAAAATGAGATCAGTGTTCTTTTGCCATATGGTTAATTGAAACTTGCCCTTTCCCTGTTGTGTGCTGAGCTTGTGACAGGTTTTTATTGTAAGAAATAAGCATGGTTTCACTGAGAAAGCATAATTTCTTTATGTTAATCAACAGGTATTCTGTTTTCTGTGTTTTTCTGCATTACACCTAGAGATGAAGATCCTATCACTAAGCCAGTTTCCTCAGTGATGAGTTAATTATTCTGCGGCGCTTTTCGTTGTCAAAGTGTCAAAAGTAACAATTATAGGTATTGGTTTCGGGTCAGTAATGAGGAAGGATACGGCAAAAGGCAAAATATATATGTGTTTGTTAGTTTTATAAGAAATTGCCTGTAGTATCTATGTTAGATGGGGTTAAATATTATTCAGGGAGGCTAGTAAATACCCTGGTGTCACCATATTTGGGCAAGGACTGAAGTAAATCAATCTTTTTCTGAAATTATCTTGCGGCTGGGTGAGTACTTCCTTTGCCCTTAAGGCCTGAGCCAGACAACAGAAATGGTAGGGGCAGTTAGAAATTATCTGGGTATTTCAGACTGTGGCATCACACTAGTAAATCAAAGTCACTAATCTATTTTTAAAACAACTCTCTTGAAAAAATTATTTGATTTTATTAGTACGTGTTTGTAGTACACAATGATTACATTCATGGTAAGGGATTGGTACATGTACATAACACATTTCAATTCCCTTCTTTTTTCCCCTCGCTCCATCCTCCCTTTGATTTTTCCAGCATTAGTTTCATTTATTCATCTTATAAGATTTTATAAATTAAATTATCATATATACAGACTGAAAACCAGACTAAAAGGTCAAAGAACATATAAAACATATCAGACAATTGTACTGTCAGGGTGCACTTTGAGTGACCTTGTCTGCACTGGATTACAATACATTTTTTCTTTCTGTTTTTTCTTATTATCTGCCTTTTATTTTAAAATATATATGTTTGTATATATACTCATGGGAAATCATATGATGTTTAAATGTGTGTCGGAGTTACTTCACTTAACATTATGGTCTCAAGGTGCATCTACTTTTCCACAAATGACTCAAGTTTACCCTTCTTTGTGGCAGAGTAGTACTTCATTGTGTGTAAATAGTGCATTTTCTTTATCCATTCACTTGCTGATGGATATATAAGCTGTTTCTAAGATTGAAGTATTATAAATTGTGGTGCTATAAACATGGATATGCACACATCACTGTGGTATGATGTCTTTAATTCTTTTGTGAAATTAGAAGAGGAAAACCTAGAAGAGGAATAGCGGAGTCAAATGCAATTTCTATTTTTAGTTTCTTGAGGAGTCTGCATACCAATTTCCATAGTGGCTGTACCACTCTACACTCCCACCAACAGTGGAGAAGTGTTCCTTTCTCCCCACAGCCTCACCAGCATTTGTTATTGGTTGACTTCTGGATGATAACCATTCTTTCTGTAGTAAAATAGAATTCCAGTGTTGTTTTAATTTGTATTTCTCAAATAGCTGGCAATGCTCAACATTTTTTCATGTATTTATTGATTATTTGTATTTCTACATCTGAGAAGTATCTATTTCAGATTTCCATTTTTAATTGGGTCTTTAAATTTGGGGGTATACTTTTTTGAGTTCTTTATATATTCTAGATATGAATACACTGAGAAGTAGCTGGCAAAAATAGTTTTCTATCCTGTGGGTTGTCTCTTCACTCTGTTAATGGTTTTTTTTACTGTGTAGAAGCTTTTTAATTTGATATGATCCCATTGGTTAATTGTTGGAATTTCTGTGTGTCTGGGGTTTTGTTCAGAAAGTCTGTGCCTTTTCTATGTCTTCAAGAATTTTACCTATTTTGTTTTCCAGAAGATGATCCTTCTAATGTTAAAATCTTTGATCCATTTTGATTTTAGTTTAGTGCATGGTGAGAGATATGGGTCTAGGTTAAACGTTCACCATATGGACAGCCAGTTTTTCCAGCATCATTTGTTAAAGGGACTACCTTTGCTCCAGCAAAGGGACTTGGCGCCTTTATCAAAATAACATAGCTGAGTGTGTTTTGAGTTGTTTCTGTACTGTCTATTGTGCTCCATTGACCCACAATTCTGTTTTATGCAATTACCATGCTGGTTTTTTTTTTTTTTTTTTAAATCACTGTAGCTTTGTAATGTAATGTGAAGCCCATGATTGTGTTGCTCCTTGGCTTGCTCTTGTTTCCCAGAACTGATTTTGCTGTTATTGGTTTCTTCTGGTTTCAAATGAATTTTAGGATTGCTTTCTCTATCTCTGTAAGGAATTTTATTGGCATTTTGATTTGGCATTGCATTAAATCTACACATTAGTTTTGGAAGTATGGCCATTTTCACTATATTGGTTCTGCTTATCCACTCACAAGGGATATCCTTCCATTTTCTGATATCTTCTTCATCTCCTTTTTCAGAGTAGTATAGTTTTCATTGTGGAAGTCTTTCACTTCCTTGGTGAGGTTAATTCCTAAGTATTACATTTTCACTGATGCTATTGTGAAGGATATTGTTTGCAAATTTCTTTCAGTGAGTTTGTTATTGGTGTACACAAGTGTCACTGATGTTTAAGTGTTGACTTTGTATCTTGTTACACTGGCAGATCAGCAACAGCATAATAATGCAATGACAAGAAGTCAACACCCCTCAGTAATAACTTTCAAAGTGCATTACCTCTATTCCCCAATCAAAAGTCATAAATTGGCAGAGTGGATCAAGGAAGACAACTCAACAGTATGCAGCATAAAAGAAACATGTCTAACTCAAAAACATACTCGCAGATTAAAAATCAAAGTCTGGAAAACAATGTTTCATGCAGTGGGAACCTAGAAAAGAACAGAAGTTGCTATCCCAATTTTACACGAAGTGGATTTCAAGCTAAGATAGATCAGAAGAGGTCAGTACTTATTAGTTAAAGAAATAATTCAACAGGGAGAGTTAACAGTTATAAAAAATATACACACTAAATATTGGTGCACATTACTTAATAAGATAAACACTAAGGGACATGAAAAATCAGATAAACAAATGCAATAGTAATAGATGGCCTCAATATGCCACTGTCACAAATGAACAGATCAACTAGACAAAAAATCAACAAAGAAATATCACAGCCAACCCAAATCTTTGAATGAATGGATTTAGTATATATCTACAGTGTCCCATCCAATAACAGGTGCCCATTCTTTTCAGCAGTACATGTAACTTTCTCCAAAATAGACTACCTACTCATCAATAAGACATGCCCAATAATTAAAATTATCCAATACATATTACCAGATTATAATGCAGTGAAACTAGAAGCCATGTCAAAAGAAACCACAAGAAACTATGCAAACATATAGACGCTAAAGAATATTCTCTTAAATAATCAATGAGTCACAGATAAAATTAAAGAAGAAATTAGATAGTTTCTGCAATCAGCTGATAATACCTCTAAGACATATTTGAACCTATGGAATATAATGAAAGTAGTCCTAAGAGTGATGTTCATAGCAGTGAATTACACATCAGAAAAACACAGTGTTTTGGTTACTTTTCTCTGATTGCTGAGACAAAATACTCAACGCCCAAAATGAAGGAAGGAAAGGTTTATTTAGCTTACAGTTGTGGAGGTTTCAGTCCATACTTGGCTGGCTCTGAGGCAGAAGGTAGCAAAGCAACAAGAGCAAAGTGGAGAATGGCAGCCAAACAGCAAAGCAGCCAGAGCAAAAGGGAGGAATGGAGGCAAGCAGCTTCTTTCCCTGCCTTACTTTGTAAACAGGCTACCCCCACCTAAGGGGTGTGTAGCTCTCACATAATTTCCATGGCTTCCTCTTCCACAGGCTCAGGATATATACAAAGTAAGCACCTTGGCTTTCTGCTGAGTCACTTAGCCAAACCTCTAGACTCCCCAAGTTGACACAATGTATCAACCATAACACACAGCAAGCTCAAGTAAATGATCTAATGATGCACTGAATTGTCCTAGAAAAACAAGAATAATCCAAACCCAAAGCTAATATGTATATAGGTAATATATAGAAATCAGAGCAGAAATTAATTGAGACTTTAAACAATGCAATGAATCAGTGAGTCAAAGAGTTGGTTCTTTGAAAGATTAAACAAAATAGACAAATTCCTAGTTAATCTTACTAAAACAAGGAAAGAAAACACCCAAATCCATGCAATTAGAAATGAAAAAGAGGAAATCACAATGAATTGTGCTGAAATCCAGAAGATTATCAGTAACTACTTTGAGATCATGTACTCTAATAAAATGGAAAATTCTGAGGAAATAGATAAATTCCTAGATACATTTGAGCTACCAAAGCTGAATCAAGAAGACAAAAATTTACTTAATAAGCCAATACCAGTCAGTGAAATTGAAGAAGCAATGAAATAAAAAAGTATTACCAACAAAGAAAAGGAAGGTCCCAACAGATTCACTGCTGAATTCTGTAAGAACTGTAGAGAAGATTTAATACCAATATTCTTCAAACTCTCTAATGAAATTGACAAGGAAGCAGTACTCCCAACGTCATTCTTGAGAGCAAACATTACTCTGATTCCAAAACTAGAAAGGAAGCCAACCAAAACAGAGAACTATTGGTTAATATCTTAATGAACACAGATGCAAAAATCCTCAGTGAGATATTGGCAAAAAGCATTCAACAAATAATCAAAAAGATCATATATCATGACCAAGTAAGATTCCTTCTAGGAACACAAGGGCGGCTCAACATACACAAATCTATAAGTGTAATGCTCCACATAAACAGAAACAAGGAAAAAAAATCACACTGCCATTTCAATAAATGCAGAGAAAACATTTGACAAAATCCAACATCTTTTCACAATAAAGACACTGAATAAAATGGGAATACCAGGTCTTTATCTCAACCCGCTAGAAGCTATCTGTGACAAGTCAACTGCTAACATCATAATAAATGGAATAAAGCTGAAATCTATCCTTCTAAAATCAGGAACAAGACAAGGATGTTTGCTATTATCATTTGTGTTTAATATAGTTCTCAAACGTTATCTAGTGCAATAAGACAAGATAAACAAATAAAAGTGACATGGATAGGGAAGAAAAAGTCACATTATCATTATTTGCTGATGACATGATCCTTTACATAGAAGATCCCCAAAACTCCACTAAAATACCCCTAGAACTAATATCCAAATTCAGTAGTATAGTAGGATGCAAAGTCAACACTCAAAAATTAATATCGTTCCTGTGTACAAAAAACAAACTCACTAAGAGTGAAATTAAGGAAACAATACCTTTCACAATAGTATCAAAAAATTGAAATACTTAGGAGTCAACCTAACCAAGAAAGTAAAAGACCTCTACCATGAACACTGCAGTACTCTGAAAAATGTGATTAAAAAGACCCCCTAGAACTAATATCCAAACTCACTCATCTATATTGGGACCTGAAAAGAAATTTTCTTGCATCATTTTCTAAAATTTAAGTTTATTTGTACAATTTAGGTATATACAATAATCACATTCATCATAGGGATTTTTCACCTTGATTTGTCTTTTTTCCCCCTCCCTTTAATCCCTCTTCCTCTCCTTATGTATAAAACTTTGTTTCCATTTTACCCTTCCTTTCCCATTTTTTATTTTCCCTTTCTTCATTTCCCTTTCCCCTTTCCTAGTTCCCCTTTATTTTTGAACAATTTTCATTCCATTTCACCATATCTCTTGTACAATTTCTTATTTATACTTTCAGTTCCTCACACCAGAGA
>NW_004955425.1:11471485-11570164 GCF_000276665.1 Chinchilla lanigera | reverse complement strand
TTACATTAAAAATTATAGTACTCTGAAAAAGAGATTGAAAAGGATATCAGAAAATTGAAAGATATTCCTTACTCTTGGATAGGAAAATGGCCATAGTGAAAATGGCCATACTCCCAAAATTGTTGTACAGATTTAATGCAATCCCAATCAAAATACTTTTAACATACCCCATAGAATTAGAGAAAACAATATTAAATTCATTTGGAACCAGAAGAGACCTAGCAAATGCAAGGCAAGGGACAGCATAGTCCCTGACTTGAAGTTATACTACTTGTTTTTTTCCAGAGACACAGAAGTTAATTTGGGGTAAATTTTAAACTCCTAATTTTGGGTAACCTTTAAACTCCTGATTTGGTCTAGGAATAATTTAAAACAAAATTGTGTTTTTTTTTCCCAGTACCGGGAATCAAACTTATGACCTTACGCTTGCCAGGCAGGCGCTGTGCTGCTGAGCTAAATCCCTAGCCCCAAAACAAAATTGTTTTAAATTAAATTACTCTTAGAGGAAATTAGGAGTTTATTACTCTTAGAGTACTTGAGGGCAAACAACTGTTGCTTTAAAGTATATCTGAGCTTAAGTTTTGGGTCAGTATGGAGCCTTCAAACACAGAGAGCTTTAATATGTGCCTTAATTGATTTGCCAGAAAAGTCCTTCTGAATTAATCCAGGTGGAAAAAATATTCTTTTTGACTAACTACCATGGTCTCACTGTAATGCTGTCATAAATTATAGAGTGTAATTTTTTGGGGAATCCTACATTCAGTAAGATAGGGGAATATACGCATTCCAGAACTTTGAAGTTTTGTCCACTTAATGGGACATTGCGTTAAGTATAGAACAAATATTTGGCTGGTTGACTTGATCAAAATAAAGTATGGTTTATTTATGCACATTTGCAATATATAATAGTTACATACTTTGGGGGATAATATACCACTAATTAAGTATGATTTAATTCAAAAGTTGTGTAAAGCTACTGTGATAAAAATAGCATGTTACTAGCAAATATACAGATCCAAGGATCAGCGGAATAGATTAGAAAGTGCAGACACAGCTCCAAATGCAGTCAGCTCTTTTATCTTTTACAAAGGGGTCCAACTTATTCACTGGAACAAAGATAGCATCTTTACTAATTGGTGCTAGAAAAACATGCTTTCCACATGCTGGAGACTAAAACTACTCCCATGTCTATCACCATACACTAAATTAAAACAAAAATATATCAAATATCTAAATAGTAAAGCAGAAATTCTAAATCTGCTCAGAGAATAGGTAGAGCTCTTGAAGATGTAGATGTAGGGAAAGATTTGATGAACCAAACCCTGATCACATGGGTAATGTTACAAAGAGTCAGCAACTGAGATCTCATCTTATTAAAAAGTTTTACACAGCAAAAGAAATCAACAGAGTGAAGAGATACCACAGAGTGGGAACATTTTTTTTGCCAGTTCTTAAGGACTAATGTCTAGAATACATAAAGAACTGAAAACAATCAGATCCCTCCTATTTAAAGACAATTAAAAAATGGGCATCTGAGATGAATACATACTTCTCAGATGAAGAAGTACAAATGGCAAATAAATATTTGAAAAAATGTTCAACATCACTGGTCATTCAAGAGATACAAATTAAAACAACACTGAGATTCCATCACTCCAAAACGAATGGCTATAATCAAGAAATCATCCAATAACAAATGCTGGAAAGGGGGTAAAGGAACCTTTCTCCACTGTTGGTGGGAGTGTAGGCTGGTGCAACCACTATGGTAATCAGGGTGGAGATTCCTCAAAAACTTGAACTAGAGATTTCATTTGACCCAGATACCTTCTTGGTATCTTTCAGAAAAAATTAAAAATATCACGTCACAGTGATATATATACACCCATGTTTATAGCAACACAGTTTGTAATACCTAAATCCTGAAAATAGCCCAAATGCCCATCAACAGATACATGGACAAAGAAAATTTGTTTTTCTGATAGAATGGAGCACTACTCAGCCATAAAGAAGGATGAATTGGAGACATTCCTAAGTAAATGGATGAACCTCTAGAACACATTCTTAAGTGAAATAAATCAGAAACACATGTATAAATATCACATTCTCTGGTGTGAGAAACCAAAAGAGTAAATAAGGACCAAAATGTATAATAGATAGTGTGAAATTAGAAGAAAATAGTCAAATGGGGAGGGGAACTAGAGAGGGGGGAAAGGAATGGAAAGGAAGAGAAAAGAAAAGAAAAGAAAAGAAAAGAAAAAAGAAAAGAAAAAAGAAAAGAAAAAATGGAAACAATGCAAATAAGGAGGGGAAGGAGAGATGAAGGAGGGGAGGCAATGGGTAAAAGGAAGAATCAAGCTGTATCACGCACAAGTACAAATTTCCCGTGATGGGAATGATCATTATCTATAATATATACCAATAAAATTAATAAAAAAGAAAAAAGCAAATTGCTTAATATGCATCAATATATGCCTTTATTCTGAAATATTTGAAAAGTGACATCAAAGGTCTGATTTCGGAAAGAAAGCAAAGCGAGGGCCAATATATAGTACATACAATGCTCTGATCTTTTGGAATCTCTCACTGTGACGATTTTGTGAGCTGGTTCCTCCTTCCTTCCTCTCCTTCATTTTCTGTTAAGTAAAAGTCTGAAAAAAATGAAAGAGAAAAAAGAAAAAAGTATGAAAAGATGTAGAAATTATATACTTCCCAGAGCAGGTAGTACATTTTTGAACATAGAAATGTTCTACATTGTAACAACATATTATTTAATACTAATGAGCTTTATATTTTTTGGATCAGAATAGAAATCCATCATAATATACCTTACTTATATTTGTCCTGGGTAGTAATTATAATTACTAATATTTACTCAGTGGTTAATACATGCTGCATCCTGTTCTGATCACCTTACACGTATTAATTTACATAATCCTCTCAACAGTTCTATGCAATAATTATTACTTACCGATTACTTTTATAGCCTCATATGTGAGACAGTGAACACAGAGAAATTAAGAGCTTTTTTAGTGTCAAAAAGCTGGGAAGGAGTGACACCTAGGTTCAAACCCAAACTGACTGTAATTTTAACCACCAGCGTATAATGCCTCTTGAATATACTTTGACACATGTGCCAAAAATAGTAACTAAGTAAAAAGCAAATACAGTTTAGTTCTTCTTATCAACAAAGCATCCCATAATTATTGTGTTCCTGAGGATCTTTCATGTGAATTGTGGCTTAATATATTTTAAGGAATTCTATTGCATTTCATTAACTTACTTGGATATTTTGAACATCTTCTAGTAGGGAAGTTATGCTATTTATATTTCAACTAAAGTGAAGCAATTGCCAAAATAATTTACTTAATTATGGGTTTCAACTTTATATTAAATTTAGTCTTATAACCCAGTTTGGAAGAGCTCTGGCCAATTTTATACAATTTAAACAACTAGCTTTGACGTTTTTAGTATTCCTTTCAAACATCACTAAGAGATGGGCTTGATCTTGATGCATTTCTATCTGGCTTGTTACTGTTTTCTTTGCTGTTCTCATGTAGGGAACCTCGTTGGTCTCTCATTGTACCCTGGAGAGAAACAGCTGTGGATATGAGAAAAATAAAGACAAGAGACAAGAACTGGGTCAGGAGGAGTTAACTCTTACCTGATGGGAAGAGGACCGAGTTGAACAGTACGGGCACTTATTTTATACTCTTGCAAAGTTAGTATCAGGAGAGGCAATGTTGCCTAACGGCTAAGGACAGTCAGTAATTGTCGAGGCAGGATGCTTTTTTCAATACTGAGGTAGCTTGACTGCCTGAGACACTCTGGTTCTGTCCTGCCCTCACACATGTGACCAATAACCAGCTCCAGCGGCTCCCAGCACTCTCATTCACTGCTGAGTGCATTTCTGGCAGCTTAATCTTGTGATGACTCTGTTTTCTCAGCTGTGGAAAGGGGATGAGAGGGGGAGCTCATAGGAGAGTAGGGAACGGTGAATAAGGTAAGGTGTGCAGGACAATACTGTTATTATCCTATTCCTGTCTCTTAACTTTGAATCTTGTTTATATACCTGGCAGATTTGATTAAAATGCAGGTTTAAATTATCAATTGTTCAATGGTATGATTTTAATCATAATCATGTATGTGATCTTGGACAAATCTTTCTCAAATTTTTGACTGATCCACATCTGTGCACTTGTGTTCTTTGGTTTTGGTTCATGTAGTCCAATTGCGAATGAAATAATTCATTCATAACTGTTCCTTGGAGTTCAATAAATGAAAACTATTTTGCAGGGATGTGTGTCACATACTTGAAATTAAAAAAAATTCTTGTTTTTTGTTTTTCATATATTGATATGCTCTTTAAAGGATGGTTCATTTCTGAAAAGTATATTATAGAGGGTTCTGGATAAAGTGTTCCAGAAAATAAGGCCAAGATAGTGCTCTTAGGATATGCATGATGGCACAGGCCTGTATCTCAGCACTCAGGAGGCTGAGGCAGGAAGATTGCTGGGAGTTCAAGGTCAGCCTGGGCTACAGTGAGTTGAAGGCCAACCTGAACTACACAACGAGACCCTGTCTCAAAAAAAAAAATAGCCCTCTTTATTTTGAGTGTATTCTGATTAGTCATGTGGTAACGTGCTCTTTCTAACTAACATAAAGGTTAATCATCTTTCAGCTCTCTCAATTCAAATATGCAAATTGAGTATTTTAAAGTTTTGTTTGCTGTAAGATGTATCTCTGCTTTATGTGATTTGGCTACTGTTACCTGGATTTCAGTTTCGTTTTATCAGCTCTCTCATCTCCTGTGTCAGCATCCAAGGTAGCTTCAATAGAATGTAAGCATGAGTTGTCTGAGCTCTAGAGATATTGTTTTGATGGACTCTGAAGGAGAGAAAGCCAGGAAATAGTGAATATCTGAGGCGTTGATAGCTGCATTTGGTACCAGTGTGGCTAGCAAGTACTTCTGTGGAATTGGTGTAGGAAAAAGATTCTTTTGGAAAAGGAAAATAAACATTGTTTATATATCTCATTTCTGACAAAATATTGCCTTTCATACTATCCAATAGCACCATTTAAACTGTATATTTGTGGCGTTAGAATATTTTAATAATCATACGCATGAGCTATATTAGAGAAGCTAAGAAATAAGTGCCTGTTTTACAATACCTTGGTGACCACTTTCACATTTTATACATGTTTTAACTGTGTCAGTGGCGAAATGGTTAGCATATCACCGCACGGCTAAGCTGGCTCTGTAATACTCACGATCGTAATGATTCTAGTACACAAGGGCACGATGGATGCAGAAGGCACAGGCTCCTTTTCCTCCTTGGGAGTCACGTATGATTGCTCTGCTTAAGTTCTTCAGACCTTAGATATATGCCTCATCTAGAAGTGAGGAGAGAAGGAAAATGCGTTTTTCTTCAGAGGCGTTGTGTATTTAGATAGAAATTTTTTTCCCTAAGTGAGGAAGAGGGACATTTGGAGATGAACTAGTTTCTGATACATCTTCATAAAGTTTTGGGATAAGTGGAACTCCAGTTTTTTTAGTGACATACAGAACTCTCAAATTGTATATTCAACATCGCTGACCTGTTTTATGCAAGGGTGGAGGGATCCATATAAAGATCTATTGCTTTAACAAAGGCTAGCTTTTCTTAGTTTCACTAGATTTATACTTGGATGTCTCGTGAAATAAAAATTCACTAAAGTTCAACATTTCTTGGATAGAAGTCAATAATATTGAATCTTATACATTTAGAAGATAAAACAGTGCATTAAATAGTAATTTTGAACATACTATAAAAACGAACCTGTAGAAAGTGCTTAAGTAAAACTTGAAACCTGAGTGCTAAACTAAAATTTAGTTTTGAGAAACTAACTTGCAACCTCAAAATTTTAGAAAAATGATTTCTTTTTTTCATAATAACTAATGACAAAGACAAATTGTAACATATGAATGTAAAAGAGCTCTACCTTATGGGAACTCTTTCAACATTACATCTATTTTGCAATAAAGAATTCAAATAAAGTAGAGAATAGTTAATCACAAACTACATTAATAAGACCTGAAGGTCTATATTTTTTGAAAAGTTATATAAAGAAGTGAAGAAAATATTAATGTAATCTATAATGAAAATGTAACTTCCTTTTTTTTGAGATTTAAGACCTTGTAGGCAGTCACTTTGGGGAAATGGATGGTAGAATTTTAAAAACTAGAGAATGAATTAATGGCCTTGTAATTTTCTGAGAGTACTACTCGAGCAGCAGCAATTATTTTAAAAGATTATTGTAAAATGTGTGGAACCTGGAGGCAATTGATGATTTAACCATCTGTCTATGCATTTACTGTTCATCACATGTGAAGACGTTCTTTCTGTCCAGCCCCAGCATGGTGACACTTCTTCAATACTGACCCCTCCATCACAGTACTGTGATGTCGACCAGGATGAGGGCTTGTTTAGGATCATCCCACAGGCTTTCAGAGTCCTCGAAAGTTTGAAGGAAGATCCTTAAAACCTCATCTAAGAGCACTTCATTTTATCAGGGCCATCCAGCTTTTAGGTGAAGTGCAAATTTTACAGCCATAGGAAAAAATGTAGAGACCAGAGATATACAGTATTGCCTGGATGATACTACACCCAACTCATTAGACTCATGTAGCTTTCATACTCAAAATTGCAGCCTAATTTTTTCTTTTAATTAAATATTTTAGTCAAAAGAATAAACCTTAATATTTACCCTATAACTTTGTCAGTGAATTTCAGCCCAAAGCAATGAGGTTTTTTTCTTTTACCTTTGTGGGCTGCTTGCATCACTATTTGTTGAGTCTCAACTATGTGCTAGGTATGATTAAAAAATAATAATATTGATAGCTAATAAGTTTTATTCTAGGTTTCAGTTGGAAAATTGAGACTCAGTAAAATTAGGTAACTTCCCCAAATTAGGAAATTAGAAAGTTCTTCTTTGCATCTAGGTCTGTCTGACATTGCAGACCACATAGATTTTTAAAATGAAAGCTTTTAGGTTAAAGGGGACTTTGGAAGACTATATACAATGAAGAGATTTAGATATAATAACATGACTCAACTTTCATATATAGCAAGATACCTTCTGAGGAGAGGAAATTTTATTTTACTGCATTTTCCAAATTTGTTTCTAATTATAATATTCCTACTAGAAATTGGCTAAAGTTTCCATGGCTTATATTCTGACCTATTGTCCACATAGGTATTGTTTTCTCTAAATTCCTATAGTCTATTTCTAGAGCTTTAAAGATGAGCTCTTTCTTTAGAGAGCTTTGTAAACAGTATTTTCATTCCACTGCACACATTTTGATAACCTGTTTTTATTTTTATTTAATTTAAAATACTTCTAGGTTTCTTTCAAGGTATTTTTCTTAAACCCATGAACTACTTAGAAGTTTGTTATTTAATCAACATATGTTTTGGGATTTTCCAGTTACTTTTCTGTTATTGAATTCTAGTTTAATTCTAATATGTTGTGACAGCAAATATTGTATGATACATAGACTTTTTAATAAACTTGAAGTTGTGTTTTATGGGCCAGGGTGTGGTCTATTTTGGTGAATGTTTTATGTGTTTATAATTTTAACAGACTGTGGGGTCTATATTGTGGATAAATTTCTCGGCACTGTAAATTAAAGGACACAAGTCACTTACAGCTTCTCTGGATGATTTATTCAGGATCAGTAGAACATTAGCTTCTCATGCCTGAGCATAGTTGCTAAACCAGTCCTGGTTGTTATTGTTCAGAATGGTTTATAATATTTCCCTATGATTGAGCTTCTAGACTGCTTGGAGGCATTTAAAGTCACTAATGAGTCTCTTATCATAACTAGAAAAGCTAGAAATGTCCCCTCCTTACCCACAGGTGCTAGATGAAGAGCTCTGGAGTATAGAGGTCTACTTATTATCCTTGCATGTTTTAGTGCTCTTGATCCTTGCTGGAGTTGTATGGAATTCTGAACGGTTAAAGACAAGGTTTTGCTGTTGTACTGAAGGAGTTTGATGACAGTTGCTTGGGGTTCAGCCTGAGACCTGAACAAGACAAAGTATAGGGTTGGTAAGGATGTATAAAAATTGAACACAGTCTTAAAGTGTTGGGGACCACTACAAAGTGGCTCTGAGCAGGATTTAATATTAATCAGTTGGCTTTCCATGCTTACTTGTGAGTTGTCTGAAGCTTAGGCACCTTGTCTGACAAGACAAGGCCACAGCTGAAGAATTTGGCTCCAACCCCAATTAACTATGAGGAGACTGCAGCTGCAGGCCCCACACTCCTATGATAAATACCAGCCTAAAGATAAGGTATTGCTCCTGATTGACATAATTTACTACTTGGGAAAATTCTCCCAAGGTCCTGCGAGATTCCCGTGTTTTCTTGAGTATCCTCTCCCTTTATTTGAAAACCTAATAAATACTGGCCGCCCAGAGCAGTCTTTGGCTAACTCTGAGAATACTGAGGCTGTAAGAGAGTTAGTCCCACCTGGTGCCCTAAAATCATTATATTGTCTGCATTTTACTTAAGCCTTCGACATCCACTTGCTTGGGAGATTGCAGGCCTGATCATCCTGCAATAACTTCAGGATATTTAACCTGGTTTTTGATATTAAAGGTTTGGTGATTATGAGAAGTCTGGTGAGTTATTCAAGCTTAATTCTACAGAAAAATTACCCTATATTTCTTTAAAAAAAAAAAAACCCTACAGGAGACAGTGTGCTGGAGAAAAAAGGGTACAGCATAGGGAATATGCTTGTGTCACTTGAGTACATGGTTGTGGAGCTGAGAGGCCATATGGTCGTGGTCCAGTGACTCAACCACTCCAAGACAGTTTCTTTAATCATAAATTTATCACAACCATAATAAATAGATTCATAGGAGTATTGTAAATTTCTAGTAAAAGTAATCAAATGAAATGTCTCTTTAAATTTTAAGTATTAGCTGCCTCTGAACTTTTATTTGGAAAAGAATTAGCAGTGTCAGTCTAATAGAAAATATATAATTGTCCATAATTGGTTACTGTATTTTTCTGGATGACACCGATAGAGTCAGTGTTAACTTGTGAGAAATCTTGTCAAGGTGTGCAAGATGTAGACACAGAAGGTGATAGTGTTGGTTATGGATTAAGGGGAGTTTAGATATGCTAGTTTTCCCTTCTCTCAGTATAGTTCACAATAGCTAATGGCCATAGAAACCGGGCATTCCACACACATAAATCCCTACTTCTCCTCACAACTATGAGAATAAATTCTTGCATGCTTCTAGAGTAGTCTTGTGGGTTAAAGTGATAAGGTAGAAAATAATGTGATCTATGCTGCCTATACAATTAAAATTTGTTTTCTGCTTAGCACTGCAGTACATAAAAATTCCTGGGTTTAAGTAGAAATTTTGATACGTGTGATTGGAAATTTTCTAACAAAATATAGACTCCCTGACATAGATGTTGTTTATTTCAGAGAACCCTGCTGCCGGTAGAGATGTGCTGAGCTGTCGATAGGGCAGGACACACTTTTGCCCTGGCAGCTGAGACTGTATTCTGTCTATAAAGATGTTTCCTTATTGGGTGAGACATACCCTACATATTAGAGTGTCAAGAGGAGGCCTGTAAGAAGTCAAATATTGTTAAAGTTCTAGAATTTGGTATTATTGTCAAGTCTTGAAAATTGCATGCTTTACTATTAGTAAGGTCAGATTGGAGCCAATATTAAAATGCCCTATAAAAATGAGAAAGTTTATTATCAGAGAAACACCCAGATTTGACATTTATTTATAAGATACAGAAGGAATGTGTACTTGTAGGAAATTTAACTACATCTAATTTCTTTAAACTACTCATTTGCTCTAAAATAACCATAATTTCCAAAATCTGTTCGGAGCACTGGTGAATTGCAAAAGTAGTTGTGTTGTCTGCAGGGACTGACTTTTGAACAGACTGTCTTACACACAGGTGACTTCATGCCGTGTGCAATAAAATCAGAAGCAGAAGCAGGAATTAACTCATCTTTGCTTTCCATAGTAGAGAAATGAATATGTTATTTCAAGATAAGTTTTGTTGTGGAGTAGAAGATTATGTAAGGGCATATTGATTATTAAAATGGTAAGACTACAATTCCATCAGTAGTATTTTAATATTGCCCCTGAAATTTAAAATATTTATCAATCACTACAAATTAGTTTCTCTAATAGTACTGGCAATAGAGTTACTTAACAGTGGTAATACTAATAATGGACACATGGTAAACTCATATTGTATACCAAATGCTATCCTGTTTAATCTCCTATATTAACTGTTACACACGTGTTATGGTTTGTGTTTAGGTTTCCCCCCAAAGCCTCATGCGGTCACGGGGCAGGCTTTTAGGGTTTGATTATGGGTGTGAGAGCTACACCCGCCCTGGGGTGGATAGTTTGCATATGTAAGGGAGAGGAAGAGGGTGCTTCTGGCCATTTCCTCTCTTTTGGTGCTTGTTGCTTTGCTGTGTTCTGTCGCCATGAGCTGTAGTCCTCTGCCATGTGCCAGTCTGCCTTGTAAACTGCCAAGTATGGACTGAAACCTCCACAAACTGTAAGCAAAATAAACCTTTCCTTCCTTAATTTTGGGCGTCAGGTATTTTGTCCCAGCAATGAGAAAAAAGTAACCAAGACAACACGATATGTTAAGGCTTTGAGAAAGTAGGTCATTTGCCTGTGATTGCAATTCAGCAAGTGTTGTTCTAAAACTCACACTGACCACACCACACTGTCTTCTTTCCGACACATACTTTCTGCTTGGGTTTTTATAAACAAAGGGATGTGTAGAGAAGCATAAAGCGATAGGAATACACAGTGATTCTCCTTATCTGTGGTTTCACTTTCCAGGGCTTCAGTTACCATGGTCAGTTGTGGTAAGTACTGTACAATAAAATATTTTGAGAGAAATAGATCATATTACAATGTAGTTATAATTGCTCTATTTGTAGTTGTTACTAATTTTACTGTGATTAATTTGTAACTAAAGTATCCTAGATATGTATGTGTAGAAAAATTTGTGCATGTAATGGGTCAGTATGATACCAGTGGACTGGACATGCGCAGGGCCCTCCCTGTCCTTGGCAGGCATCCTCCATGTGGAAGGGGGTCTCAAGGGCACTCGTGTACTCATGAATGCTGGCTGATGTGTGTATAGGAGGGAGCATGGGTTGTGTTTTACACAAGGAGGATGCTATCCGAATGATCACTCAAACCTGTCCTGCACATTTTCTCCAATGATTCTCCCTGAAGTCAGTGTGATCAGAAAAGGCTGTATTTTGCAAAATATAATCTACAGTTATTCAGTTAGAAATTTCTTATCCAAGCAGAGTTTTCAATATGCAAAAAGTATTATTGTAATCTCTGGGTGGGATCTTGGGATTGGAGATGCTTAATTTCTCGTGATAGCCTCCCCATGCTGGCACACCTCAGCGAAGCTGAGTGTTACACACAGTGTGGGTTGTGGTACCGTGCCATACTTGGTTGCACTTCAGTGCATTTGCGCATGTTTCCCTTCCCCATAGATTCCAGCCATCTGCACCCTGAACGTTGCTGAAGGTTCTGACCAAGTTCGCAGGACTTTTTACCAGCCTACATTGCATTGATGTTTTCCCTCTCTCAATTTTTATCACTACAATGTTTCCAATCCTTCAGTTACTGGTATTCTTGTATTGATTTTGCATCTTATAAAACAAATTCCTTCAATCTTAAGACAATATCTTTATATGTCTTGGAAACAATCCTCATCCACTCCTGGACATACTACAGGGTAAAATGGAGGCTTGTTCATGGGTGCAGCTTTGTAAATTATACTCATTTAGAGTTTATTTTAAAATTTGACTCCTGCCCAATCTACAAGTAACTCAGGTGTAAGTCCCGCGTGACTTTTCAAGATTTGATTCAACACAAAGATTGTAGTATCATGAAAATTGGAGACATTTTATATTACAAAATACCTTTAAAATTGATGCAGTTTAAATATTATATTCTTTCTTATTTTCTTTTGATAAAGGGGCTGTTAATGTATGTTTGTGCCTTGAGATGACCTAGTTCCATGCAACCCCCATGAACAGTGAATAGTATTCTCTTTATAAGATATCAGGGCTTAGGGAGAGATTGTGCACTTTAAATGAAGGACACTTACATAGATCATCTTCATGAGGAAAGTCACTCCACCCTTTTCAATTAAGCACTGTAAGAAATTTTATTTTAGCAGGATTCTCCAGGCTCCATGTATATTAAACATTTGTGCCATTCTTTCCTCAGTATGTATGAGTGCTTGAATTTTCTAATTTGCTGAGCTGCAAAGTTTATGGCTACCTGTGGCTCAATAAAAAATAAAATAAAATGTTTTGATTATACACGTTTGTGATCTATAATGAATATTTCATCATCAGGTACTGCATACACTTATCATATTTTGATCCTTTTTCCTTCTCTTCCTCTTTCTTCTGTCCCCAGATATTCTCCATCTCTACAAAGCTATCCTGGTTTTCTACCCTTTTTTGATTTTCTGATTCTTTCCTAAATTTAAAATAACCATGAAAGGCACATGTTTCAAATTGATTGAGGACATCAAGGCAGGCATGACAGGACAACTGAAAACTTAAAAGGAGACTTCCAGAAGTGCTTCAGAAAGCAGCAAGAACAATGAGATAAGTGTGTTCAAAGGCAGGGGGAGCATAGGAGAGGTGAATGTTGAATATTATATTCTTTCTTATTCTGGTTAGTATTTCTTTTGGTTCCTCAAGGGCATTAGACAGCCTGTCACAGTACTTTTGGAATATATGGCTAAATCCATGTATATTTTTTTCTTTCTACTTAGGATTAGAAAACATCATATTGCATTTTTAGCACTTTATATTTGTGTTTTTAAGATTTATTGTGAAGCAGTTTTACTTGGCAATAAAATCTGCTAACATTTAAATTGGAATATATATAGGACATCAGCTATTTGATGTTGGATGATAATGTCAGACTCTCTGAGGTTTTAAAAAATTTATCTTTAAAAAGAGAATGAGAATTTGAATATTTGCCTCTCAATATGTAGTATTCTATTGTTAGTATCATTATTCTTATTTTCTAATGATTTCTCCCTCAATTGTTTTGAAATGCATCAGTGGATAAGAAAACCTATGAAAATACTAATGTCTATCTAGTGCTATTCATGGATCTGTGATTAGCAGAATAAGTAGATGACTTTTCTAGGAATATTCCAAAAGATATTTAATTTAAATTATAAAGATTATATATGAGAAAAACATGCACATATTGATTCTAGGAAAAGTGGCAAGTAGTAGGTTATATATTAGGAAACATATGATATAAAATAGGCAAAAAATAAAATTTGATATTAGGAGATAATAGGGTATCAGATCAGTAAAGTTATAAAAATTAGACATAAAATATCAAATAATCCAACAAAATTTAGAAGAGATCTTATGCATGCTTATACTTCTGTTTTGATGATAAAAAGATTAAAATTAATAAAAAAATCAGGACACAGAAAGCTTTTAATTACTATTACCTGGAATATATGGGGATTTTTTTTTACAATGGAGTACTACTCTGCCATAAAGAAGGATATGCTTGAGACATTTCTAGGAAAATGGATGCACCTCGAGACCATACTTCTAAGTGAAATAAGTCAGATAGCTGTGTAAATTTTGCATTGTTTCTCTGGTGTGAGAAATTTTAAGTAAGGACCAAAATATACAATAGGTATTGTGAAATAAGAGGAAAATGTTCAAAGGAGAGGGGAGGAAGAAAGGAAAGAAAAGAAAAGTAAAAAAGATGATGAAAGAAGGAAAATATGGAAATGAAGCTTTGTAAATGGGGAGGGTGTTGAAGGGAGGGTGGGGGAATGGTAAAAAAACCCAAGCTATGTCATGCACAGGTAGAAATTCTCTATGATGCATGTGATCACTGTGTATATCTAAAATGTACTAATACAATCTAGTTACAAAAAGAGAAAACAATGTAATGGCAAAGGTTTACAATAGCATATATGAAAAATAAAAGATTAAAAAATATGTCTGGAAAAATGGTGGAATTTCTTTCTAGTTGCAATACATTTTACAGATTAGACAAAATTTGAAAATTAGATTTATGGTGGATTTATTTTCTCCTTATTTTAAAGTATATAGTAGACACATTGGTAGTGAAATATTCAAAGATAGTTTTAATTACTTGTCTTGAGTTGTGTTACTGATAAAATGTCCTGTCTCTTGCCTCTGGCCAACCTAGAAGCAAAAATTACTTATTACACTCAGATAGCACATTTTTAACATTTGCTGAAACAAAAGTAACAAACTGAAATCCATAACTGCCAGCCTGTCTAACCTGCATAAGTACATTCACAGCTCACATAAAATTGCTTATATTTTGAAATGATGGTTGTATTACATAAGTAATAATATACATTATGATGACAGTCAGGCAGTCTGCTGAAGTAGAAAAAGTTTAAACTAGAAAACAGGGCATTATATTCTGATTCTGACTGCCACTATTGTACAGATAAGTATGAAAATCTCTCTATACCAGATTTCATTGTTGACTAAATAAGTTTGGGGGTAGATACCTTCTAAGATTCTTTGCTGTTCAAAAATATTTTACCAGTTATGTAATCATCTGTGCAACAAAACATTGTTCCATAAAATAATACACCATTAAGTACCTCATCTATTGAGCACCAGACAGTACAGATTTGCTTTACACTACCTCGTCTTTGTCTAGTGAAAGTACTAGACCTCCAACCTCAAATTGACTATTATTCTTTCTTTTCCATTCATTGTAGTCTGGGTGACTTGCTACAGTGTCAGGTGTTTGGGTTTTCTTGTGGTGGTATCTGCTAAAATATGCACAGACGGGTATTGCAGTCATCCACAGTGATAGACCTCTGAGTATCTGAACTTAGTCCTGTGTAGTTCAGGTCCCTTCCCCTGTGGTTGCCCTTGTTACAGCCAAAGATATTTTCATATGTGTTGGGCTGATTTGTCTTTTTCTCTCTTTTATGTTTCATGATGGCACTTTTTAAAAAAGCTACTTTTCCATGCAATTTAAGGGAACATTTGTGTATTCTCTGGGCCAATTATATGTTCACCGTGAAGGTACTGTGAAAACTCCTGAAACTGAGTTTAGGAGGTAAATTCTGTCCACCCTTAGATTGTCAAACATGCATGGAGTTGCATTACATGCTCTGTCCAGCACACCCTGGAAGGTTGTGAGGATACAGCCCTAGTTGGTCTGATTTTCTCACTCCATTTCCACCCCTCTTTTTCTGTTTTTGAAGACTCTTCATCTAGTTTCTTAAAGGGGCAAAGGTGATAAAAACAAGATGGAATTCTGCAATATCTGCTCAGACCATAATGCTGGGCTCGTGATGAAAAAAGATCTGGGAATTTGTGACTGGAAATACTGACTCTGTTCTCAGAAGTATTAGCCTTGAGCCAGAATTCTGCCCTAAAAGTCAGCACTGATCATTGCCTCACATATTTCTCTGTGTATTTTTGCAGCAAGGGCAGACGTTCAGAGCCCCCATTACTAAATAATAAATCAGAAATGATGTAACGTTGTATTTCAGACTTTAAGGTTTGAAAATCACAGTAGAATCCATGAGGTGAATTGTGACGTGTTTGGAAAAGAAAAACCATGGTAGTCAGGTCCATCAATAGTGGTTTATTAACGCTCTAACTTTGCATTAGAGGCTTTTTTAGTTCGATGCTACTAGGAGTAAAACAATGAGTTTTTTTCCCCCAAAATCCAGAAATTGGCTACTGGTACTTTCTTGTTCAGCTATATACATTGAGTGAGAGATAGTCTAAAAATTCAGAGCAAAGTAAGTTAAATGAATTCAAATAGTGAAAGTGATACTTGTTTGACAATTTAAGTCACTAAAATATACTGTATAAAGATTAAATATAATATTTTAACAGATGTCAGGTAAAACAGTAAAAAAACCAGAGTAGCACAGAAAGAGAAACACAGAAAGAAAACTGGGGGGATACTTTTTAATTTCCTTGAATTGGAAAGTAGAAATGAATGTAAGATTTGAAACTGTGCCCTGGGTGTATCTAAATACTTAGCCATAGATAGGAAAGCATAGCAATTCATATGACTATTGCTCAGTATTTCAAAAATATGTATACAGTTGTGAACATAGCATCAAGTATTTTATCATTTAGTTGAGGCTGCATGAGAAGTACAAAATTTATTCACTACAAACAATCATCTATTGCTGTACTTAATGAATCACAAGGCAAGGGAGAGGTCAGCTGGTTTTGGTTGAGCTTATTCATTCTTCTGCAGTCTTTGATAGGATCAGCTGACCTAGGATTGCCTTGAGTGGGGACACATTTTTATGTTTCACAGGTTTCTCATTTCCCAGACCACGTGTCCCCATGGCAGTGGCACAATTCCAAGGAAGCCACTAGAAATCCACAAAAACTCTTCAGCCCGCAGCTTGGACATGACCACCAGCAGCTTTGTTACATTGTATTTACAAGTTACGTGGGAATCAAGAAGCACAGTCTGAGAAAATAGGTACCACTGCCTTACTGAGAGGAATTGAAGTGTCACATAAGTGGATAAGAATACCAGGTGATAAAACAAATAGGGTGGAGAGAGAGAAAATGGTTAATGGGTACAAGGGTAGATTTGGTTAGGAGAAATAGCTTCTAAAGTCCTGTAGAACAGTAGCAAACAATCATCAAGAACACTTAACTGAATATTTCAAAACAACTAATGGAAAAGTTTTTTAATATTCCTAACATGTAGACAGATAAATATTGAAGGTGATAGATATGGCGACTAACTCTGATCTGGTCATTACACTTTGTATACATATGTTGAAATGTCACATAGTACTCTGTAAATGCGTACAATTGTTTTGAGACAATTAATAATAAACCTGTAAAAAGGAAATATAATTCATGTACTATCTCTATTGTAGTTACAGAAAAAGTGTTCCAGAAATGGTAACTACTGTTCCAACAGAAGATTGACTTCAATAAATCTCACTGTTAATCATGACAAATTTGATGGTTTAAACATTTTTCAACATTTATATGACTATTTGAGCACTTCTTTTGTCACTTCTTTTCAGTATTACATTTTTTTCCTAGAATTTTTTTTCTAGTGTATAAGAGAAAGAGTACAAGCCCTACTTTGGGGGCATTTTTTTGGTGGGCAAAATATTTGAGAAAGTAAAGAACTGTGGAAATCAGTTCAATTAAGAGAGAACTTATGTAGAAGGCAGGAGAGTTCATAGGGCACCTTATCTGGGTCAGGCACTGTAGTAAGCACTTTGAATCTTTGTGCACTGGTCTGTGCATGTACATGAGAGCAGAGACAATGAAATGGAGTAGGCAGAGCAAATTCTACAACTTATGCAGAAGTAGGAATACTCCGTTTCAAGTCAGAGTGGAAAGATTTTTAATGTGTGGCATCTACTATAGTCTCTGAAAAAAGTGCTTAGCAGTTCCTCAAAAAAGATTTATCATGGGATCCAGTGCAGCTTCTTATTGCTTCTGTAACACATATCGATACACTTAGTGGCTTTACCAGTATGAATTTATTATCCTACTAATCTGTATAGCTGTCACATAGATCTCAGTAGGGTGATACCTAGGTATTGGTACATCTTCAGCTCAAGGAGAGAATCCATTTCCTTGGCTTTTCTAGCTTCCAAAGGCTGCCCACATTCCTTGGCTCATGCTTCCTGCCCCACCATCCAATCTTCAAAGCCAGTGAGGGATAGGTTTATTCTAATGCATTCACAGCTTCTACAGATTGGAGCATAGACATAGTTGGTGGACACTGATTCTACTAATTATAGTGGCAATCTCCTGGGTGCATACCCATGTACCATAAAAATTTTGGGGAAGAGAAGATATGAGGGTAAAGTAAAAATGATTAAGATGTGATGTGTATGTGTACCAATTTTCCAGGTGAATATAATTATTATGTATCACAAACACACACTCATTAAAAAGCTAAAAAGGATTGCAAAAAGCATTCACTGTAGCATTATTCAAAGAATGACCACTACCACTCAACAGAGAGATGGTAGTTTTGGTCATTAATTGACTTAATTAGATTTAATTTTTTTAAGGTAGTGTTGTATTGTTATTTTCATAATTTAAATAAGTCATGTTTTCTGCTGTTAGAATGTATGAAATGATTGAACTTGTTCTGAATATGAGAGATTTTAATCTTATTTCTTTAATCTTATTTCTTATATGAGAGATTTTAATCTTATTTCTTTATACAAATGTCCTCAACTGATATGTTAAACAGCAACAAAAGAAGAAACATTCTCGATGTAATGGGGACTTTATATGAAGAAAAACTTATATCTAACATTTAATATTAAGAAAATCACAGAATATTTCATGCAGGAGCTAACTGTAGAAGAAGGATCAGATATATAGACAGAAATAGAATTAATGATGTTTCTCTTAAGTAACATACATTTCAATTTTAAGTTGTTATCACTCAAGTTACTGAATCAGCAAGTCACTCAAAAGAGAGATAGCAGTTTTGGTCATTAACTAGACTTAATTAGACTTACTTTTTTTCAAGGTAGTGATGTAATACTGTTTTCATAATTCAAGTAAGTCATGTTTTCTGCTGTTAGGATGTATGAAATGATTAAAATGAACTTGCTCTGAATATGAAATATTTTACTTTTATTTCTTTTAGGATTCAAAATAATAACAATAAAAAATGAGTAATAGACCATTTGCCGTTAAAGAAACAGCATTCAGTTAGAATACTAAGTTCACAGAATCCATTCTTCATGGAAACTGTTCATCTGATATTTTGATAACATTTGAGGGTGTGGAGAAGCTGGTGGGTCTGACAATGTAGCTACCTGTTTTTGCCTGCACTCTCTCTATTCCTAACTCACACTTCTCAAACCAGCAGCAAGTCTATTCTTTTTTACCCACAAGGTCCAAAAACTAATTGATCCATGACTTCTGATATGTTGAATAGTATAGATTCTCTCAATTACTTGTTCTGTAGCAAGGTAGAGATTGATGAAACTTTCCATTCAAGAGAAAATAACCCAGTATTGTCTTTGACACATCTTGGAAAGAAGGAGCGAACGTGCCTTTCTCTAAAACTTGAAAGGTGATAGAGCGGTAAGAGATAAGTCAAACACCTGAGTCTGAACTTATACATCAGGTAATGGTAATCACTCCATTTTTTTATCTTCTTAAATGGCATTCAACTTGAAACCTCTACTAATTGGTAAAAATTTCAAAAAACAGATTTCATAAAAATGGAGTTGGATATATCACTGTGGTATGATGCTTTTAATTCTTTTAGGAAGATACCAAGAAGGGAAATAGCTGGGTCAAATATTGGAAACAACCTACGTACTCAACAACCAATGAATGAGTAAGAAAGACTTTTTAGTACAATGGAGTACTACTCAGTCATAAAGAAGGATAAACTTGAGACATTAATAGCTAAATGGATGGACCTTGAGAACATACTCTTAAGTGAAATAAGTCAGACATGTATGTATAAATATCACATTGTCTTCATGGTGTGAGAAGCTAAAGTGAAAATAAGAACCAAAATATATAATAGATATTGTCATATAGGAAGTAATTGTTCAAAAGGAAAGGGGAATGGGGGGATGGAAGGAAAAAGAAAAATGGGTAAAATGGAAACAAAGTTTTGTACACAAGGAGGGGAAGATGGTTTGAAGAGAGGGGAGGAGAATGGGAAAAAAGAGGAACTAAGATGTATCATGTGCAGGTGCAAATTCCCTATGATGAATGTAATGGTTATGCATATCTAAATTGTACCATAAAGTTAATTGTAAAATACAAAAGAGCAAATGGAGTTGGAGCTGTGAAAAGAGACATGCCTGTCCTGTCACAACAAGGCAAGTGATACAAATCTGAACTAATCCTTTGGCTTATTCTCTGTTTAGAAAGGAAACAGTTATTATTTCTGGCAGATTTCCTAACCCTACAGAAAATACAGAGTATGCGTTTGAAAGGCAAATAAATGTTTCAAATAATCTTCACTGAGGCTGGTTGAAGAAAAGGCTCATTTGTATTCAGTGCCCTGTCTTCAGATGAAAGAGCATAAAGAACTCCTCGGGTGGAGAGAAAATAGAAGGAACTTTATCTGCGAGCCAGAGTTGCCATGGTTCACACACACCTAACTCTCATCGACTTCAATCAAGTTCAGCTTCTCAGCAGGAAGGACTCGCTGCAGGACAGAAATTTGAACTTCACTAATAGTATTACAAGGGGATCAAGGCTTTCATAATGAGTTTAATAACTTTGCTGCAGAAAGAATCACTGCACATCAGAATCTTAAAAGTTTTTTTGGCTTAGTGAATTAGACCTTTTTTGGAAGGCAGAAAGTTTTAAAGTGAATATATATTTGCATAGATGTATACTGCTAGAGCTCCAAAGTAAATTATGAGCCCACCACAGTGTTACATAAATGGTTTCCATTCATGGGTTGAAAAATTAAGGTATTTGGAACCCAAAATAAAGAACTTGAAACATAATGGATTTGGTTATGACAAAAACAACGTAGTCAAATTTGACCTCAAGGCATCCTTGTTCCTTTGCCTCCATTCTGTATCAACCTCAATTTCCAAAAAAAGTGTAAATATCGGGATCTTTGAGTATCTGATATGTGGCATATGTAGCATGTAATGAGTTATTTGGTTTTGCATGCCTTACTTTATTGTTTCTATTAAATTGATCAATTAAGAGATCATTAGACAAAGGTAGCTGAAGTACCTCCGGTTTCTAGTTAACAAAAAGAAATCCAATTACTGTAACCAACTAAGTATTTCCTTTGTCTTGCTTACTATTCATCCTTATAAAAGCTTTGCCATCCTATTTGTTCAGCGGATCCTGGAGTAAGTTTCAGTTCACACCAGCCTGACTCAGAAATTCCTTTGCTCCAATAAATGGTTTAAAATTATAATATGCCTCAGTTTATCTTTTAACAGTTGTTATTACAGTTAATGAGTATAAGAAACTTAAGGTAAAAAGGTTCAGTAATTTTTCTAATTCATGTATCAGGGATGATAGAATGTAGAAAGTTAAATTCAGAATTACCATGCAATTCAGCAATTCTACTTCCAGGTACATATGCAAAAGAACGCTAATTGATATGTCAAAGAGTAATCTATATTCCCATATTTATTTCAGCATCATTCATAATAATCAAGCTATTGAAGGAATTTAGGAGTCTATTAATGGATAAATGGCAAAAGAAAATGTGACACATACAGAATGCTACACAGCTTCAAAAATAAAGGAAATTCTACCATTTGCGACATCTTGAATCAAGCAGAGAAGATAAATGATACCACTTTTAGAAAAATCTAAGAAAATTGATTGCACAATGTAGAAATTCAGCTATCAGAGACTAGGATGGGTAGAGATGAAAGAATGGGAAAATACTGATCAAAGGATATGGATAGACTGGTAGATCAGCTAGACTTGTCGAATAAATTTTAATGATCTATTTCATTGCATGGTGATTAGAGTTCATAATATGCTATATATTTAGAATTTCTTAAAATGGATTTTTAATATTCATACCATAAAAATAATTTGGTGAAGTCATAGATACGTTAATTAGCTTGACTGAATCTTTATACATAGATCAAAGCTCACACGGTACCACAAAAAATGACTGACCTGAGTAATTTCTCAGTGCTTGTGGTCTGCCCTTATTCCAGTGTTTACCGTGAAGTTTAAAACTTGATAAGATGGAAATTTCTTCACTTCTCACACTCCACCCTTGCCTTTCTTCACTTTATTTTTTACACTGCTGCTTGCTTGATCTCCCAAATAGTAAATGCCTGGAACATATTTTTATCCTATTTAGAGTCTCAGTAATTTTCAGTTGCCTCATAAAAAAGCCCACACTCAGCAGTGCCTACAGCGATGGGCTGTTTGAAGTCTGGTGTGTGTGAGTCTCATCTGCTGATAAAGGCTTGTATCCTGTTACCGTCCTCCTCACCACATAAGCTTCCATCACCACAACCACTGTCATCGTGACTTCTGATTGCATCATTCTTGGCCACGTGTTTTTTCTATTCTTTGAATGGTTTTTCATACTATTTTTAAACAGGTGAGCTATCATCCTTCAATATAGTATTCATAAGGGTAAATATGAGCTTCTTGAGAATAAATTCCTCCTTAATTATGCTCCTCCGTACCTATTACCATAGAGTTATCCACATGTTTTGCAAAATTACTGCATGTGGCTACTATGGCACACCTGTGTGGATTGCTTGCAGCTGTATTTCCTCCACTAGTCCACCAATGCTTCATATATCACTGTACACATATTATACAATGATGAGCTTCTGAACAGTTCAGTTTAGGGGACAAAGGATTTACCAACAAAATGTAGAACACAACTGCTGTGTAAAATATGCTGTGTTATCAGAGAGAGCAGAAAACAACTATTGGGAAACCAGGGAGGGTTACACAGACACTTTGACACTCAAATCAGTCTTAAGGGTGAAACAATGTCAGGCAGGAGAAAGGGTGGTGAGGGACCAAAAAATTCCCGCAAACAACAACAACAACAACAACAACAACAACAGCAAAAGACTAAATTCAAAAGTCCAACAAGATAACACAATACGTTTGGGCAATGACTAATAGTTCTGAATGGCCAAAATATAGCATGCTTTTGGAAGAGTAGGAGAAATCAACTTTAGAAAATAGGTAGAGGCAAGATTAAGAACCTTATTGTCCTGATAGGAGTTTGAGTCAGAATCTCTAAATAAGATATTAAGAATCTCTTAAGAGGAGCAGGGCATTATAAGTCTTGTTGCAAATCTTTATCAACAGATAAAATGTTATGTTACTGGAATAAGCTGAGAGGGTCATGATATGGTCTTAAATAAGTCAGAGAGATAGGGTCAACTAGAGTAGAATGAACTTGAAATTTTAGGCATTTGCGGAAACATGACTTGTGATATGTATAGTTGTTGAACAAGGCAAGGGATCTAAGAAGAATTTCTTTATTCTTTTTAGGATAATTAAGTAGATAGAGGTGCTAAGAAGAGAATTCAAGAGAAATAGTTTTCAGTATAGAATATTGCTAATATATGGTTGGAGAATGTAAAATAAATAATGCCTAAGAAATTTTCAGGTACATACATGTAACACTTAGCTGGAATTAGGAGCCAGGACTGGAAAGGTTGGGTAGAAGTTATAAATTGGGATTTATCAGAATATGCTGATAATTAAGGAATGAGTGAGCCCACTTAGCTCATGAGAGAAAATATGGGTCAAAGGTGAAATTGCAAGAAAAAAATATACATTCATATTTTTGAGGCCAGGTCTCACTCTGTAGTCCAGGCTGGCCTTGAACTCACCATGTATTTCAGGCTGGCCTTGAACTTGTGGCAATCCTACTGCCTCAGCCTGCCAAGTGCTGGGATTACAAGCATGCACCACCACATCTGGCAAGAAATAATATTTAAGAGTTGATAGAAAGTAGATATTTACTAAAGACTGTAAAAGATATTTTGCAAATGGGGCGAGGATTTAGAAATGGAGGGAGAGAGAAGAGAGAGGAAGAGAAAAGAATTAAGATGTAAAATGTAACTCTCCAAGACTATCCAAGAGGAATGTTACGTAATATAACTGTGTGGTGAAATAGAAGAGCAAATCAAGGCACAGTCATAAACTACATCTTATGCAAAATAAATTTGTTTACAAAATAGGGCTGGAGATTTAGCTCAGCAGCACAGCACCTGCCTGGCAAGCATAATGTTGTGAGTTTGATTCCTGGCACTGGAAAAAAAAAAACTTGTTTACAAAGCCCTCAAATAATTACAAGGGGCTATGATCAAGAGGAAGTCAAAGAATGAACTAATTTTTAAAAAGGAGGTTGTACTTTATAATGCAAAACACTGCAGAATGCAAGTAAGGTCACAATTGGAAAGACTCACTAGATCTTGTAACGTATCACTGATCTTGGTAATTTCTACAACAAGTAGATTGAAATGAACAGAAAATGGACTGCAGCATTTGAGAGGATGCAAGAGGGAGGAAGTTGGGCATATGAAAGTAGACCAATATTTTTCAAGAAATTTAAAACTTGAAGAGGAGGGGGGACATTAGGTAGAAGAATTCTAATAGGAAAGGGATAGGATTTTGCTTCATCTCCTTTATGCTTTTAAGATGAGGAAAGAATATTTCTAGTGTAAGAGAAGGAGGCTATAGGGCACACAAATTTACAGAGGAATAATGCCTTTTAATCCCCTCATCCTCTCTTTTGAACATTTTCCCACTCTTTAATCATGTTCTCATCTTATTGCCTTCCTGCTTTGATGCTTATCTTGGCACTTAGAGTCTGTGCTTGCCTGTTGGTTTGCTTATTTATCTATAACTTGTATTTTTTATTTTAAAGAGAAAAGAACAAAAACAAATTTACAAACACAAAGACATAAACAAAACATCACAAAAACAATAAAAAACAGACAGAATTTCTAACAAGGTGGTAGGAAATTAACAGTGGTTGTTGTATTACATATTGTTATCTCCAAACTGGTTGCAGTACTCAGAAAACCAGACAGAGGCATGTAAGATTGATCAAACAATTAAATATTAACTGTTCCTTTCAATAAACCAATAGAAATTAGTAGTACAATCATGTTAGCTATCTTGTGTACATACATATACCTAATTTATTCCCTTTCTTATTTATCTATAACTTTTAAAGTTTGCTAATGACCATTTTGATGAGATTTTACCACTGCTGTGATACTTGTGGTAAGAATGAATTGATTTACTCAGGTACCATTGGGTACTTTGTAAATCATGGTCAATGCTTGAATTCGGTGCCATGACCAAAGGAGAAACACAACATATGTGAAGTGAGACTATAATTGTTCACACGACATTTTGATACTATTTGGGTAACAGTTCTCAAGGAGGTACCATGTAAAGTGTGCACTACTTTCTGCCTTACTTGCACCGGCCAAGAAGGGGCCAAACTTTCATGACCTGAAAAAGGCCTCAAGACCTGAAACTGTGTAACAGCTCAATGCTAACTGACTCACCTTGCACTTTTCATATTATCTTTTTGGGAGGAAAATGGCATCTTGAAGCTTAAACAATCAGGAGAAAAAAGGAACACTTCAGCTGGAAGTCTATTTTATGAGTGTCTCTGAAAGTCATCAGAAAATAATGTTTTTAACATGCTTTTGTCTGTGAGATTGAAGATTGCTGCTATAGGTGGAAATCACATAGCTGGTTTTTTCCCTCTGGGTCACTGTACTCCACGCTGAGCACATTAAGTACCTTTATCACTCTGCAGCAACAAAGGAATTGAAGGATATTTTCTTAGAGTCAGAACAGATGACCCATTACCATGAGAGCCACCATGATTATATCATCACTGAAAAAGCGAAATGCTCAGATGCAATCCAATTTCAACCCCTTTCAAGGCTTCGTCTCCCGGCAGCAGGCTCATAGGGTCTGCAGTGATGAGACGCTGTCTGGGAGCTGGAGGTAGGTGCCTGTAACACAAGCAAATAGAAATTATTGGATGAAAAATTTTTTGAAAAACTTTTCCTTAAATACATTGGCTTTTAAAAATATCTCCAGTTATGATTCTTGAAGAGATGGTGAAAATGAGGCATAAGCCCCAGACTTTTCCTTCACATAGATATAGTTTACAACATGGACTTGGCTTTGATTCATCGTGTGACCTATGGCAAGTTTCTTAGCCTTTCTGTGCTACATTTTCCTTAGACCTGAATAAGCTTGCAGTACTGTTACTCAGGGCTCTAGTGAGGATTGTATCTAATATGCATTAAGCTTTCATTCGTACTCCTGGTTGTTGCTTGATTTATCCCAAACTATTCAGAGGAATAAGTAAAGGGGAGAAGGTAGTGTGGTTTGGTTTAGGAGGCAGGAGAGTCAACCCAAGAGAACTGGTGAAGATGGTATGCAAGCCACACACAAACAGAAAAGATCTCTGTGTGCGTGTGTGTGCTGCTGGCTTTGGTGTCTGCTTTTCCCATTGGCTTAATTCTACATAGTGCTTCATGTGGCTGCATCATTATTTTGATATTCTGACAGCATGGAGTTCACTTTTCTCATTTAGTTTTGCTTGGATTAAAGATACACTAGCTGTGGTCTCTGGAGGAAGAAATATTCTAACATATTAATTCTCTGTACCAAGTACCAAAGACACATATTTGTCCTAGAATAAGGATGACTATGTCTGTTCTCCCCAAACCAATTGCTGAAATAAATCCAATTAAGCCCCCCCCATATTACCCAGGATCTCACAATAAATATCTATTCACTGGAGTTGAGTGGGAATATTTCTGCTGCACGCCTCAGTTACAATAGGGAATAATAGAACCTGCACATATATCTTTCCCTAATGGATGTGTCTCATGGTTGATACAGCGACAGTGATTCCTCAAGTCTAAAATACCACAACAATGAAGAAAAATTGGAATATGCTAACTTCATTCATGGACTTTTAAAGCTGAGTTTTATAATACATATTTGATATTATTTCTTTATTTTTGCTCTCTGTTCCTCTGGCTCATTTATCTTTCCTATTTCATACAAAAAGGAATAAAAGTTAGTATTTACAAGCTCATTTTTTTCTACCTTTTTTGGAAAAGTTTAACAACATGGAAACTAATCCATTTCTTCTCATATTTCACAGTTGTTAAGTAGAATTCCCAGGTTAATTTTACTTTGTAAGGGATTATTTAGTTTGTGAGTTCTAATTTTCTTTCCAAAGTGAGACGTTTTCTCATCCTACATCTACTGTGTCATAGCAATTACTCAATGCAGAACAATTTTGTTTTTCACATTTTTAGATGGATCTTTTTGGAGGTTAATTGCTTCTTATAATAACTACCCATAGATAATAACCATGTTCTCCCAAGTGTAAGAATTAACACATTAATAAGGCATAGGATCTTCGTATGGTGCATCCTTGGTGAGCAGATGACAGCAAAGTGCCACTCGGCAAGATCTGTAGTCATGGTGGGCATGCTATCTTAGTACTGGAAAATTTGGAAGTGTGATTAATCAAGACACAGATATTAGAGAAATGTAAAGGAAGGCATGAAAGAAGCCTGGAAGAGAGACAAAATCTAGAGCGAGTAGTTGAGACAAACCACAGAGATCAGGCTCCAAGAACCAGTTGTATAATCGGTTGTTAGGGCTTTGGCCTGCCACATGAAGGGCACACCCAGTAGGCACTGCTCGAACTCAAGTGAGGCTTATCCATGAGACTAAGTAAACTGTGTAATCCATGTCTTAGGAAAGTTGGGTGAGTGATGGATACTGCACAAGTATTTTATCTAGTCCAACTTAATCTTTCTATCGCAGGGGAAAGGACTCATATGTTCACCTAGGTAAGTACCTTATTCTTACTTCATACCCCACTCCCTTCCACAATAGGCAGAAATGAGAGCTTCACCACTGACACCAGGAATAGTATATACATACTGTCTCCACTTTTGCTTCTGCACACTTGCTGTGACTTTGTTGGTAGCACAGAGGTAACCCCAAATCTTGAATATTTCACATGCAAAACCTTGCAAATTCAAGTATAAACTTAGTTGCTACAGTCCCATCCACTAAAATCCAGTTTATCAAGTGGTTCATTTCTGAGTGATTTTCTAGCTAAATTTGTATTTATCTCTAAACACTTCTAGAATTCAGAGTAATTTATGTTAGATTATTTTTGAAATTTGTGAAGGCCTCCGTATTTGTGAAGGTCTCTAGCTCTCTGGTTCTCACTGTATCTTACTAATAGCCTTTACAGTTTGTGGCCAAACT
Source organism: Chinchilla lanigera (assembly GCF_000276665.1). Classification (NCBI taxonomy): domain Eukaryota; kingdom Metazoa; phylum Chordata; class Mammalia; order Rodentia; family Chinchillidae; genus Chinchilla; species Chinchilla lanigera. The sequence continues at coordinate 11,542,299 of NW_004955425.1, read as the reverse complement.
TGGTGGGAGGTGGGACAGAAGCAGAGAAATGGAATCCTTTGTCCTGGGGTGGGGGTAGGGGAGATCAAGAGACCAATCCATTTATCAGAAACTGGATATTTGGTAAAAGAGTGAACTCATGAATTGACTTTTGGTAAATTAGCTCTCTGAGAACCAACTTGGTTTTGCAGCTCTGGGAATGAATCTAAAATGTTGCCTATTGCTTCTCACAGGTTAGTGTTTTTCCCCAAATAAGAATTAGTTGCTTAGTAAGTAGAAGAAAATGTCCGAGGGAAAGAAGCCCAAAACATCAGTGAAATCTGTACACTGCATATGGTTATTTACAATTAGAGAATGTGGTCGAGCATGAAATATATTCTTCTGTTAAATTAAAACATATAGGACCACAAGCTTAATGAACTGATACAAAAGTTGTAGAGGACTGAAGATGACTTGTGCTAGGGATTAGAAAAAAGAATCTTTGATAGCAACTACAAATTCTAGTAAGGCTGAATTCAGAGTTCACTCAAAAGCAGAATCTTTCCATTAAAAGGAGTTGTTTTTCTTCTGCTTGCAAAAGAAAATCTTGTTGGAGAAGTGACAGTGCCAAGTTATCCAGAAACACTGAGATTGTCAGAACGCTGCGGTGATGCAAAGAGCAAGGGAAATGTGGAAAACATTGATCAGAGTGTGGGTTTGATAACAGTGGCTGGGAGTGTGCATCAGCTGTTATAAAGTGGGAACCACTCCAAGGTAAGGGAGACATACACCAGCCGTTTTCTTTTCCATGAGTAAATTATTAGCACATAGATTAAGCTTCCTCTGTGTGCAAATTTAGGGTGATTTCTGTATTGGTATGTTATATTTACTTCCCTATGTAATTAATGGTTTGGTATAAAAGAACATTTCAACCTAAATCAGCTTACAAGTTAGTGCTATTATTGATATAATCGAGAAAACAATTATGTTTTAAGATATTATGGGAAAAAAATCAAGTTATATAATGTATAGGTACAGATTTTCTATGAAGAATGTGATCATTATGCATATCTAAAAAGTACCAATACAATCTGATTGAAAAAAATAAAAATAAAGAAATAAAATACTGTGGCCGTATTCATTGATTGAATACAATTTAAGAAAAAAATGAGTTTATGTTATAACAAGTATACATTTAGTTCTTCAGAGTTATCTGTTGTGTCCATTTTAAAAGAGTCAAAATGGAAACTAATTAATGGTAAAAATAGTCAAAAGTAACTTATATAAAAGAGTTGAAAATAAATTGGATAAGGTTAAGGAATAGAAGGAATAGATTGAACCAAAGAGTTTAAGAATCTACTACAGTTACATGTCTTCATGTCTGAGTTATTATAGCTAGCATAGTTTAAGTTTATGCATTTAAGAAAATCTAGAGTAGTTATGTAAAACACATGCTATGGATGAGTGTTCCTCAAAGGCCCATGTGTTAGAGGTGTGGTTACCAGCCTGGGGGCATTACTGGGAGATGGTGGGAACATTTTGGAGGTAGAATCCTATCTCCATGGGAGTCTAAAGCAGGAGGATTAAAAGTTAGAGCAGGGACCATGTTCAATTCCCAGTACCAGAGAAAAGAAAAATGAAGGTGGGCCATAGAAGGAGGAAATGAAGTCACTGGAAGTATGCCCTAGGAAAGGATGATAGGACAACAGCCAGCTCTTCCCCTTTTACCTCCTGGCTGCTTTGAGGTAAGCAGATTTCTCTGCCATGTGCTCTCTAGGATGTGCTGCTTGACTGTGGGCTCAAAGGCAATGAGCCTACAGACCATGGACTGATTCTTCTATAACTATGATCCAAAATTAAACCAATTCTTCTTTTACATTGACTTGTCCCAAATATTCTTTACCATGACAGAAGGCTGAGTAGCACAACACAGCTCAAAGTGAAAACATGCAGGAAAATTTTCATAAAGTAAGGAAATTTTCATAAGAATCCTTAAAAATTGAGTAACTGACTCATTGTGTCAGAGCATAAAATGACAATTTTATTTTATGGGCTTTACTTTAATGATAAGGCACATCTATTACTATACTGTCATGTTTGATTATCAGTGTGAGTAGCATTGAATTTTTTTCTCAATCTGGAATCTTGACTGTTCCTGCAGAAAGTTTTACATCCGTTATTTCTCCATTTGCTCTAGAGGTGACTTAGACATAACTATGCTACACATAATTCTAAATATACTTCCACACACATTTCTATCAGTTATTTGACTATCGTATTTTCCATTGTCTGGACTCTGAGGCTATACAAGGCTTTTAATTGTCTGGACAACCTATTATGCCTGTATCTTTTTTATGCCTATATCTTGTACTCTGAATAACTACTAGGAAGACAATAATATACAATGTAGCAACTATCGTAACTGTCCAATGAAACAACAGTTTCATTGTTGTTTATCTTTTTTCCTCCTTGAAATTAAAAAAATGAAATAAATGGGGAATATTGAAATAGAATTTCTTCTGAAACCTGTATACACACTCTGTTGTCTTCTGATGAAATTGTTTTTTTTTTTTTTTTTTTGTTAAAATACTCCAAGGACTTTTCTTCACCCTTTTTATTTCTGCTACTCTTCTCCTCAACTTGTACAAGCCCTGGGATGTTTTATATTCACTTGGTAGTTCGCATTTTGAATTTTTATGGCATATTTCTTCTTGGCTTATTTCTATCTCCCGAAGAACATCTCATGAAGAGTTATGGATATGGTCCTAAAATCCAATAAAGATGCATTTGTCAAACTGATTTATTTTCTAAACTCTGTTCCTGTTAAATTCATAAAAGAAACCAGATTTCCACAGATATTTGACTACTGTAGTGGAAATGATAAGGAGTGCAACAGCCATCTAGGCAGAGATATTGAGAAGAGCCACATGAGAAAAATCTCTGTGGCTCACACTAAATTGTTTTTTTCTCAAAGATGAGGCAGTTGCTTAAGAAGAAAAATTAATCACAAAGCATTTTAAATCATCAAGCATGATAAAAGTTGGGTTTTGTGACTCATGATAATTAGCCTGAAGAACTAGGAGGTATAACTAAATAGACTAGTGCAAAGTCACAACTGGGTAAATTAATTTTATTCTGAGCCAGCAGTCAAGGCAAATACTTTACAAAAGAAAAATCTATGATGACAGGAACTCAGAAGGTAGATTTTCAGAAGGAAAAGGGCAAGGAGATTAGGTGGAGTGGGAAAGAAAGAAGGAGGTAGGATTGAAAATAATCAAGATATATTAAATGTATGAACCAATTTCCCAAAATGAATCTCACAATTATGTATTACTAATATACTCTAATAAAAAAATCTCTTGGGATGATCTGGTCATTATTACAAAACCTACGTTTTAAGCCTTGGAGTCTCAGCATGGTAGTATGATTTTCATACACCACTTGGAAGGTACACAAATGACTTGACAAACCTCAGATTGAGAGAGGATTTTGCCCTCAATTTTCTTCTAAATCCTTTCCTCATCATCATATTTCTACAAATTTTGGTGGTACCCTACTTCCTCCCGGCTGTGTCATACAGTAGGGTCAGAATAATAATAGTAAAATTGTATACCCCTGGCTTTATTTGGCAAACAAAAAGAAATGAAGATATTAGAGTTCAGTTTTTCCTTACTAGTTCAGGGGAGTACCTCAAATGTCTTACATTACTTGTAATCAACCGTAGCTCATCAATTTTTCCCACCTTATATATATATATCTTTTCTTCTACTCAAGATCTATGGTTACTGTGCTCATTTCCAGTGGAGAATTTATTTCCAATGTTCCCATTTGTTTCTTCAGTATATTGGTTCCCAGATTCAGACGGGTTTGAGAATTTGCTGCTAGAATTTGCTTAGCTCTTCTTTGCCTCTGTTTCCACAGGCACCATGCTCCTTGGCTTTTCTGACTTGATTTTCGGATGCTTCTCTCCTATTTTGAAAAGACTGAGCATACTGCTCTTTGTTGTGTTCCTTCCTCCCACCCCATTTCAGGGCTCTTTTACAAGTTACTCTGGGCTGGTCCAGGAGATGATCTGAGTGACACAGTAGAGTATAAACAGGATGGATTTCTCCTTTCGTTCCTTTTCCATTGTCTGTATCCCACCCTTCTGCATCTTTTCTTCCTTCACTCTCAAGTCCTCTTGTGTTATGCATTAGAGGTGCACATTCTGAGGGTGAGCCTTTAGTCCTATGTATTCAGGTTTTAGCAAGAAGGTGGAGTTTTATTATCTTGTTTTTAGTTACATAGTGAGGCAAGTCTACAATCAACTATCAGACCTGGAAACCTCTAATTTTGTCATGGGTACAGAGCATGTCTGTGTAACTTCATTTTTAAGACATTGTCAAGTGAAAACTAGAATTCTTTGCTCATTACTAAAATATTTTCAGGGGCCTTATACATATGTCATTGGTATGCCCCCACCATATTTCATCATCACATAAAAATTTTTGCTTTTCAAAAAATCGAGATCCATATTTTTCCTCAGTGTAAATTATCAAGTGTTCTTTGGCATTCATTCTCATCTTTTCATATAGCAGTCTAGACTTCAATTAAAATAAGATGGAATTGTGAAATTGTGAAAACACAATAGTGAATTTAGCCTTCATTTTCCAATATTTGGCTATCAATTTTATCAAAATAATCTCAAATTAGGAAATCATTGTTAATCTTCATTTAGGAAATCCTCATTGATCTTCATTTTGCTGATAGGGAAATGAAGGCTAAAGAGAATTTAAATAACTTGGAATTACACAGACAATGATAGCAGAATGGAGACAGAAAATTTTGGAAGTACCCAAACACTTTTGTTATTTAGCTTGTTTATTATCTACTAGGAAGCAATATATGCTAATATAAGGGACAATCATTGCTCAAGATGTTAAGATTTCTACAATTTAATTATATTCTAAAAATACACAGAAAAAAATAACTTTACATCAATACCATGATTCAAACATATTTTAAATAATTTATCAAAGACACTGTGAATTAGTGCTTCTTTGAGCCTATACAGCCAACCCTTTTAAGAGCTAATATACATGATAAAGTTGTCATCTTTCAGGTCAGAGACAGGAGAACATCTTAGGTAGCAGTTGGTGGAATGAATATATGTGTTAAATTGAGATCATTATGTTAGTGACATAAATCAGACACACAAATATCACATGGTTTCTTTTTTATAAGAAATCCAAAATACAAATTAAGAGCAAAACAAAAGTGGATAAAAGGAGAAGTGAGATAGATCTTTTGCAAAAGGCAAAGGGTCCAAGTGGTGAAGGAGGGAAGAGTGAGGGAAGGGGAAGGGAATAAAAAGTGACTTAAGATGTGTTATGTGCATGAACCAGCTTCCCAGGTGGAAAGCGATCACATACTGTAAACACATATTAATAAAAAAATTAAAATGAAAGAAGTGTAATAGTCATCCAAATTCATTCTTCAATTAAATATTTATGAAGCATCTACTACATGTAGATATTATTCCAGGTGTTTACTAGTGGGAAAATATTTACCTTAAAAGTCTTTTCAAAATTGGAAGAAAGAAGTAGAGTTTTGAGAGTGTTTGGAAAGCCAGTTTTTGTATAAATTGGTTAATTCCTTTTGGGCTTCCTTTTGATTTTGCCATTCATATTTATAACTCACTTCAAATGATTGATTAAAATACTGCCTGTGTGCTTCTGCTCGAGGTGTTGCCCTTTGTACCACATTAGAAAATAAGTGAATTTCCTTTCCTCCTCCAGTGTTTTACAGCTCAGCAATCAATTCTGACTTATATGATTCTTCTTTCTCTGACTTATGATTTCAATTTTCAACCTTATATTAGTTTTGTTTTGTATTAGCTATTCTATTTTATCTTAGCTTTTGTTCTTTTTTTGATGAATATTTATTTGAAACATCCCTAAGATCAAGGCACTAACACTTGACTTGACAGCACACAGACCAGAAGTCTATTTCTTTTTGAAAAATAGCCATTTCTAAAAAGTGCTGTTCATGCCAAAGAAAACCAGAACTGGAGAGAAGATAAAATGATGAAGATAAATTTTACTGAGGATTATGATGATAAGAGCAGACAGAACTCAGTGTAGAGCTAGACTCCATTCTGAACATACTTTGCTATAAAGAAGGATAACTTTGACTCATCTGTAGGAAAGTAGATGCACTCTGAGACCATAATGTTAAGTGAAACAACTCAGACACACATGCTTAAATAGCCCATGGTTTCGTCTATATGAGAAACTCAAAGTGCAAATAAATCAGCAAAATAAAAGATAGATAATAGAAAATAGGGAGATAAGATTGTTTGCAAATGGGAAGGCAGGCCAAGACGTGGAAGGAAAAGGGGAATGGGATGAACAGGAATTAATACATTATGTACATGTACACACTCCCCATGAGGAATATAATCATGTACTGCAAACACTAATTTTAAAAAAGACCAAATAACACGGGTTGCTGGATACAAAACTGGTAAGAAGAGACAACAAGTATGCCAGGACTTCTGAAGAATCCACCTTACAGGATTTCTACTAATGGCAGGTTTGGTGACCAGGTAGCAAGGGTGAGGAGTGAGGACTTTCAGTCAGATGTTAAGGCCATTAGGTTTCAAGGGTAGAGGATCCTTGCTAATCTGTTCTGGGAGCATTATTTATTAAAACTGAATTTTACAATGAAGTGCACACATGGGCCACAGAAAGGGTTCAGAAGACAGAAATTTGGCCAAATGAAGAATATTATTATTAAGATATAACTTTATACATCTTTATGAACTATAGTATGATAATTTAACACCTATATGGAATATGCAATGTTCAAGTGAAGAATACTTTTCACTCTGAATCAACTTTTACTCTGTAGAGAGTTTTTTTAAGCTTTCACATTTAGTAGATTTCAGGAGTTAATAATATCTAGTAATACATTAAAAGTATTCACTTATTTTTTTTCTTGAAGAAAATTCCTATTATATGTTTTCTAGAATGCAGTCTGAGATTTTATTCCCTGATATGCAGGTAGGAAAAATTATTAGATTTCCATTTAACTTATTGTGTAAATGAATTTAAGATTTACTTAAGAATAATCATAGTATGTTGATACATGACTAGTAAAGTGGGTATCTTTTGTCAGTATTGGGAATTTTAAAATAGTAGTGACAATTATAATTAATAAATTGTCTTAGTTACTTTTCTCTTATTGCTGAGACAAAATACTTGATGCCCAAAATTAAAGAAGGAAAGGTTTATTCAGCTTACAGTTTGTGGAGGTTTCAGTCCGTACTTGGCTGGCTTCAAGGCAGAGTGGCACATGGCAGAGGGCAACTGTTTATGGCAGTGGAAAACAGCAAAAGCAACAAAAGCAAAAGGGAGGAGCAGTGGAGCAAGTAGCCTCTTTCCCTCCCTTCCATTGTAGGCAAACTACTTGCCCCAGGGCAGGTGTAGCACTCACATCCATAATTCCAACATTGTATCATGTATCAATCATAAACTCTAGAAGCTTGCACCACGACTGCATGAGGCATTGAGGGGAACACCCAAACATAAATCACAACACAAATGTATTAAGATTAATAACTATTTAAGAAAAATAGATAATTTCTATTATAAACCAACATTTCTACTTCGTAGACATCAACTATCAACTGAGGTTCTTATAAAGGCAGATTTTATAAATACAAATTAAAATACATTAAATTGTTTTTTATCACTAAACACAGCATATAAAAACTTACCCACATTCTTTCTATTCAAAGAGTATTTTGGCTAAGTGTACACGTACTCTTAAGTATGTGTCTTTGAGGGGGCACATTGGTCCAAAGATTGAAGAATGTTGACATGCATGTATTATTAACCTCCCAATGAAGATCTTTGATACAAATGAAGTACATTTTCTGCATTTTTTATGTTTGCATATTTTCTCACTGCCATTTAATTTTGAATGACTGTTTAAACTGATTTTAATACGTAGAATGATTTCATGATCTGTTCAAGAAGATGGTTTCTTATCTATGTCTGGGGTGGAGGAAAACATGAAATTATACCACTCTTTCTTTCTCTTCCCACAGCCCCCATTATGAGTTGAAGCTTGCATTGGGTGAGTTCTATTTCCTTCCAAAATTTGGCTCTGGATTTTTCTGGCCCCTCTTTAATTCATTCCCACAGCTTTGGAGGTACTTTACATAACGATAATGAGGAATAATCTCTTCTCAGTCTATTTTCAGTTCATGAGAGAAATTTTAAATATTTTTCTACTGCAAAGATGGTGCTTCTAAGTTGATAGCCAAATTTGGGTAGTTGCCTCTGAAGAGTTTTCTGGTTTCTTACCATCGTTCTTCCTTTTTCCACCCAAGAGATCATACATCTGTTTTGAAACTGGTGCCTGATAGGTGGGGAAATCCTCAGAACTTTTGGACTTGGTCTAGAAAGACAAGGTCCTTATGTTAGTATAGGTACCCAACTGTCCAGGGCTGTGCTGTTTTTCAGAGTGAGGCCCTTAGTCACATGTTTGAAGTTCACTTCTGGTAAGCGGATTATTTCTAGACTTCAGGCTCCTATCCTGTTCTTTTGTGTCTCTCTGGGCATCAGTAGATTTTGAAGAGCTAAGGTTTTGTTCTTTGGGAGCCTCTCTAATCAATATCTTCAGACTGACACTGCCTATGTTGAGTTATTTCAGCCAGTACTTAGATGCTGCTCCATCTCTATTAAATTGTGCCTGCACATAATCTTCTCCTGAAGTTATCTCTAAACATTATTTACCATAATGTACTATTTAGCCAAAAGATTCCTTATTTGTGACTACTTGTTTTTCCCTTAGAACCAATTGCTTCGTAAATAATCCTCAATCTCACATGGAAGTTATTGCATAGGTACATAATATATTAGACAAAATATTATCTATTACATAAAATGTTATGGTATATTTTTCCTCCTCCATTAAAAATTCATATTTATATATGGACCTGTTCTATTAATTTATGTAGAGACTTGTTCTGCTAAATTGTAGATGAAACAAGAAAGAAAATAGCTACCATCTCTAATTTGAGGTAAATTTTATTTTTGAGGTTGAAAGGCACCATTTTATCAAAGAGCCATGTGTAGCTAAGCAATTCCTTGGGAATTAATTGGAGTAGGGAAAAGTAAAGAAAAATAAGTGAGAGAGATGACACACAGGACTGTGAAGGACAGAAATGAGTGTGTTGAAATAAGTATTAAGCTTAATACCCACAAAGGAATACATGCCATAATTTTAATATGCCATACTTTGGGCCTGTATGTGGGTTTTGCCATTTAAAATTACTAAGTAGAATTTAAATTGATAGGTTTTCTACCCTCAGCTCACTTTAAACATTATTTTCCAATTTTTGGTAACGTAAAAATGAATATCCATCATCAGGGGAGAAAAAATTGAAGGCAATAAAATGCTATAAATGTTTCAACTTGAAATTTCAAGTTGTCTTATGAAATTTAATTTGTTCTTTCAGTAACCTTTGGAGATAATAAGAGCAACCTGTGTTCACATTTTGTAGTTGGTGAAGAAGAAATGAAACACCCTTCTTGAAGCCTGATATGCAGTAGAGTCCACTAATCTCAGCTCTCTAATCACAAAGACTTGGATACAAAGCTTCAGAAGCTTCCCTTTTTCTTGTATATTAATGGAGGCTTTCCTTGCGAGGGAAATGATCTGAGAGGCTAATCCTGGTGCAGTGAGAGAAGGATGTTTAATTCTCTAGACTGTTGAGTAAGGATGAACAGATTAATCTGGGACTGACCTGGTAGAAGAAGCAGGGAATAAAACCCTAAACCTCTATATTTCTGCTGCTTGCAGAAAAGGATATGCACTGGTGTTCGTGCAATCGTTGCTCATAGAGGTGGAATTCTGATTTCTGAGCCTTCAACAAGGGCTGAAAGGTCTAACTAACCCACTGCTAAAGCCGTTCTCCTACACTGAGAAGAGGGCTAGTTTTGTGCTCAGCCTTTAGATGACATTGGAGTCTACCCTTACCCAGCTATTATGTCACTAATTGTGGGTTGTCTGTGTATGAACTGATTAGGTGAGGCTCCTTGATACCTATGGGGCCAACCCTGGATGGAGCATCTGTTATACTTGACTGGAGGTGATTCCTTTCCCATCTTCCTCCCTCCCAACACAGAACATAAGCTCATGACTTTGTTACTTCAAAATTCAAAATATTCGAGGAGCCTCAACTATCAAAGTAGTACGTCAGTGAACAAATCTTACCTCCCAAACCCTGGGTGTCTAGGTTTTAGAATATGCCTTCCATGTTTGTTTGTACCAGACATTTGAGATCCTTCTTTTAACAGGAACATCATGCAAGGGCAACATCAGCAGGAGTGATGGAAGGAGATGTCCCTGTGTCAATCTGAATTTCTGGTGGGTTCTCTGTAAACAAGACTAAGTACATTCAATCCCACTTGGGCTCAGTAACTGCACGTAGGGTTCTAATACATTTATCATAGTTTAGGGAAATAATGGGCTTGACTCAGTCCATTCAGATTTATTTCCATGCATGTTGTATCACTGTGTTTTATTTTACACTCCAGCAAATGCAGCGATCATATTTCTATATATGGAATTATAAAGGTTTACTTATTTGGAGTGAGAATAGCCCTTTTACAAGTTACTTAAGAACTGCTACAGCTAAATGTGAGAAATCTTTGAAGAAATATGAATCATGTTTCTTGACAATTTTAGCAATTTTTGATAAAATAACTACAAGTCCTACTTATAATAGGTATAATTATGACTTCTTTCTCCAAAGTAAAAAGGTTCTGACCTGACATTTCTTTATAAAATGCCATCATGAGGCACTTTAATTTTGTCAAGTGTCATAAAGCTATTTCTTTATGTCTTTTACATTTCTGTATCCATTTTAATGACCTTTAATTATTTTTCATTTAAACTATATATAGATGCAGTGAATAATCATTATTTACTAGTACTAACCAATTTTTGAAAGCTAAAAGACAATTTTTTCTCATAATGAAAAAGATACTAAGATCCAAGTAGTTTGTGCAGCAGGTAGAAAGACGTGAGTGATGATTATTGCTCTACCATTATTTTTACTTGGAACTAATTTGGGACTTGGGCTTGGTATCTCAGTCACATGAGGCATTAATTATATTAATGCTATAAATGAAAACACACATATTTGGGTAAATATTTGGCATTTTAAATGTTTTTCTCCACAAAAATATTAGCTTCAATTAGGAAAATATTCCTTGAATTATTAAGCCACATTTAAAAGAATTTGAGGAAATATTATTTAGTACTATATGGACCTTCAACAATTGGAAAGATAAAAAGTGAGACAGAAAATCTGTAAATGATACAGTTTACAAGATTCCTAAGGTCAAAGACATAGATGAGCATGGATATTGTTTATAGTTTTTTATGATTTTTCTTTGGCTGGAGACAGTTTTCTGAAATGCTGAAAAAGAAGCTGGAAATAGGAAGAACTAAAATGTAAGACTGGGCACTTCTTTGTCAAGTTATTAGTTCTACTCCATGCAAACTTTTATTATTCGAGGTCAAGAAAAACATTGGTGTATGTCTATTTCCTGTGTTTTAAATAAAATCGAAATGTCATTCTATTACATTTAGATGTCAACTGATCATAGATTTTTTAACACAGAGTTGTCTCCTGCAATTATAAAACCAGCTTTGGAATAGAAATTTTCCATTTTTTTATTGAGGAAATTTTTCATCTACTTTTAAACTGAGATTCTAAGCTGTTTATTGAATTTCGTAGAATGCTTTAAAGAGAGTGTCCTGGAGGAAATGCTGTGATTCTCAGTTACAATAAGGCCCAGTGGTTATGAATTTGGGCTTTGAAGTAAAAAACAAACAAACATGTGTTTGAACTCTAAGTTTATCACTTAGCAGCCAAGTAATAATGGGCAATCCCTTGAAGCCCAAGTCTCTTCATGTGGAGAGAGAGAGGCTGGAGAGGAGTGGGAGGGGGAGTGGAACAGGGAGAAAGGAAGGCCCAGAGAGAGGCAGAAAGAAAACAAAGGAAAGAGTAGAGTAAACCTTGTAGAGTTTGATTAGAATTGCAAGTCTCCATATATACTAATGCTTTTCTTCATGCACACAGTAAGTAGATAAACAAATAGATATGTGCATACAAACACACTCATATAATTTTATATTGGGTATCCACTTACAGAAGAGTAAAACAAGACCTCCATCTCTCATTAGTTCCAAAAGTCAATTTACAGGAAATTAAAGATTTACATGTAAGTCCCAAAACTAGGAAACTACTAAAAGAAAGCAACTGAAAACAAAAATAGTTAAAAGTGATTCCATCATATCAAAACATCTGCTCAACACATGATACAATGAACAGATAGAAGAGAAAACTGATAGAATGGGATAAAATATTTCCAAAGTGTAATTCTGACAGGAGGTTGCTTTCCAAAGTACATGAAAAACTCATAAAGCTCAGTAGCAAAATAATAATAACAGTGATGCAATTAAAAAGAACAATAGACCTATATAAACATTTACCAAAATAAGACCTTCAGAAGGCCAACACATCTACGAAAAGATGCTCAGCATCACCAATCATAAAGCAGTAAAAGTAGTTATTATCAGAGAGACAAAGGGATGTAAATGCTGGTGAGGCTGGAGAGAAATTGGAAACCTTATACACGGTTGTTAGAAGTGTAAATTAGTAAGACTGTTCGAAAGTGTGGAAATTCCTCAGAAAATTAACGTAGAACCACACTATGATCCAGTCATCTTACCACGTACATTTAAAGGAAGTGAAATCAGTGAGTAGAGCAGACATCTGCACTAAGTTCATTGCAGAACCATTCATAATAGTCAAGATATGGGAGCAAACTTTATGACCAATAACCAATGAATGGAAAGAAGAACACGTAATACATGTAAACTGTGGCATACTATTAAGACATGAAAACATGAAATTCTGTCATTTGGAACCCTGGGGATAGAAATAGAGAGAACTCTATGGGGTGAAGTAAGTCAGGCACAGAAATACAAATACGGTGTAATTTCACTCTGACGGGGAATCTCTCAGAAGTTGGGGGTAGACTAGAGGTTATTAGAGGCGGGAGAGGGCAAAGTGGAGGGAGGAACCCGGAGAGGTTGATCAACAGGAGTTAAGTTATAGTTAGAGAGGAGTAAGAATTTCTGTTATGCTATTACACAATAGGCTGACGATAGATAATGATAATGTGCATTTCAGAAAGCTAGAAGGAAGGACTCAACATATTTTCACCATGAAAAAATGATAAATACTTGAGGAGATATATTTAACTTGATTTGAACACCATATAACATGTACATGCATCAAAATATGGTGTTCTGTAAACATGTACAAATTTTTGTTTAAAATTAACAAATAAAAAGTCATATTTATGACTGACCTGATTAAATATTCCAACTCCATATTTATATAAAGAAATTATTGACTAACAAATAAATGGGAGGTAATCCCAGCACTCGGGAGGCTCAGGTAGGAGGAACATTGTGAGTATGAGGCCAGCCTGGGATACAAAGTGAGTTCAAGTCCAGCCTGAATAGCAGAGTAAGACCCTGTCTCAAAAAGACAAAAAAAAAAAAAGTAAATAAATAAATAAATAAATAATAAATGGGGGGAAGGGAAAATTTTATAGTCAAATGTACAAAGCATGATAATAAAAACAGCAAGTAATCATTTCACAAAAATGAGAGTAATCATTGTTTCTTACAAGAATAATGAATGGTACTAAATACAAATGAAAATAGAGCCAGAAACTGTATTTGCATGTTGTCAAGGTACCCTCATCAGACATTTATTGATTCATTCATAAGGAATAAAATATCTTTTTTTTTTTTGGCGGTGGTACTGGGGATTGAACTCAGGGTCTTGTGCATGCTAGGGAAACACTCTTACCACTGAGCTACAACCCCTAGCCCTAAAATATCTTTTATAGTGAGAAAACCCAGCATAAAGTTAACACCTCCAACAATGGAGTGAAGTCATCATGACTTTTGCAGTATTTTTGGCAAAAGTGAATAACCTTAATTTAATCGGGAGGTGACTCCTATCTGAGTCGACAAAATAGCCACAGATCTTCAAAAATATCAATATGATAAAAGACAAAGGGAGTAACTATTTCTAATCAGAGGAGATCAATCAGGTATGTCAACTATAGGCAATACACAGTTCTCGGATTGGCCTGGGCAATTTTAGATGAATTGAAAAGGGGAGGGGTGAGATAATCAGACAAATCTGAACAACCTGCACAGATTAGATAATATTAGTCTATTACTGTTAATTTTAAAATTTTGATCATGGCACTATTACCATTACAGATGTTAACATTAGGAGAATCTTCATGAAGAGTGCTATTTAATGCATTTTGTAAAGTTTAAAATTATTCTGAAATGAAAAGCTACAAACATAGTAATTGCTTTAGGGAATGTTAAGTGAGTGAATGACATTACCGAGTGCCTGCCACATAAGCTGTGCTTATCACTGTTGTAATTTATTCTTCTAAGGTATTTATTTACATATCCTCCATAGGGCTCTGGAAAAACGGATAAAAAGAAGAAATGCAAGCTTAGCAGTTTATTAGCTACCTTTATGAACTGTAAATTTATAAAGAGAATTAAATAATAGAAATTATCCTGGCTCCCAGATGGCTGTTGGGAGGTACCTTTATTTTTGTTATTTTGAGTGTCTACAATTAGCACACGGCATCTTCTATAACTCTCTCCCAAGATTTGTAACAGGGGCAAGTTTTTTCTTAATTATAAACAAGCAAGGGCTCATTAAGGAAGGATCTTTAAAGTGTACCATTTACACAGTATATTTCAGTAAATGTTAATTATCCTGGTCTGCATTCATAAGTATATTAACAAAATCATTATGGGTTATAGTAACAGTAAGAAAAATTTACTGTGCTTATATAGTGGTAGCTAATATTCTAGGGGGTGGATATTTGTGTGGAAACACGCTTAATTCTTACAAACATGATATGGGGTATGATGTTATTCTCTTTATACTCGAGAGACAGAGATGCAGAGACACAGAGCTGAGTTGAGCCAGGTTTTGAACCCGGGCAGTGCTGCTCTGAAACCCATACTCACTATCCTGCGCTGGAGTCTTTGGGATCACAGCACACAAACACAACACAATGTAGTGTTTGTACTCATTTTTTTTATTGCTATGTGAAAATATACCATCAACCCAGGCCTCATTTTTTTTTATTTCATAGATTTTGTAAGTCAAAACTCTAGAACATTTTAGCTGCAGTCTCTGTTCGGGGTTGCATCCGATTGTAATGGAAATGTCAGCTGATTCTGATCTCATCTGGGGGCTCCAGTAGGCAAATCACTCCACGAGGTGACAAGCCTGAGGGCCTTCTTGGAGGAGTCTACTTTTCGGTCCCAGGGACTCTTCAGACCCTTGTCACATAGCTCTCTCCACTTCATTCTCCCTGGCTTCAGGAAGGCCTGAAACCCTTTACAAGTGCATGCTGGATTATCCATACAGGCAACCTACTTTTAGATGAATTTAAATCAACAAGTAAGTTTTAGTAAGTTTTAGAGGCTGAATTATATAATTCAAAATTCATATTGATATTCCAATGCCTGTACCTTCCAATGTGACTTTATTTGGTGACAGAGCTTTCAAAGCAGTGATAAAGGTAAAAATGAGGTCATAGGGATGGGTCTTAATTCAATATGATGGATGCCTTTTTAAGACCAGGACATTAAGACATCCACAATGTACAAGCAGAAGGAAAGCCACGTAAGGATGGCCACCTGCAAGCCAGTAAAGAGGCTGTAGAATGAAACCAACCCTGATGAGCCCTTGATGTGTCATTAGCCTATAGTACTGTTAGACATAAGTGTGGACTGTGTAATCACACAATCCATGAAATTTTCTTACAGTGTGCCAGAGCACACCAAATTAAACTAATACAGCAAAACTCTAACAAACTCATACAGCAATCTGATCTTAGAATTGTTATACTGTTCTGTTGATAGGTTCGCCTGCACTCAAGGGAATGGAACTCTGAAAATCGTGTATATCAATGGATGGGAAATAGAGATTCTGCCTAACACAGTGGCATACAGATGCTACTAAGTGTACACTCATTTCAATTGATAGCTGTAAGAACAGTCTCATTTGGATGAGATAACTGGAGGTGGATGCATAGAGGAGTTAGGATTTTACATAAAAATTGCTGTGAACATAATATGTAGACAGAATACCTAGAAGAGAACTCTACAATTTCAGATCATTTAAAATATAAAAAAACTTTTAGAGCAATGATGGACTTTAGACTCACAGATCACCCGTCCATCATGTATTAACCAGATTGTCTTTTCTATGTTTGAGAATGAAACAAATCTATGATATTCTACAAGCATTTGGCATAAATTTGAGTCTTCCATGAAAAGGATTTGTCAGGAAATTTTAAGGAAAGAGATGCATAAGGAACATTGGATCCAGAAAAAAAGGTAAACTAAGTAATGCTTGTCACTGCTTCAGTGTTGTTTCAATGTTCCCTCTCCACTCTAATTCTCTCTTTGGCTTCTTTTCCTCACCATCACTTTGCTTTGGATTTCTCTTCAAGGTCATCAACTTGTTTTGAAAAGGAATCCAGTAGTAGTCACCAACGGTGTTATTTCAGTGAAGTAGTATTATCTCTTTCACATCCACATGGAATTTGCTATTTAAGACTTATTCCATAATAAGCAGTTCTAAATAGAATTTCGCATTGTGAAGATCTTGAGGTTTTGCCTAGCAGACAGAAAAAATATTTTCTACTATTTTTTTTAAATGTCTGCATTCACTGGCTAATGCCAGGATATTTGGGCTGCACAAGTTCAGAGCTGCTTTAAAGTGGATGTGATATTGTACATAAAACATGACGAAGTCAAGGGAAACATGCATCTACTACATAACAAAGGAGAATGACTAGTTGATTATATATTTTATACAAAATAGTTTAAATTAATTGGATTTTAATGGTTTTTCTCTCAAGAGCTTTGTATCAGAAAAAAGCTATAATTTATCAATAATACTATAAAACTGTTATGGTAATCTATAATAACCTTATGAACCACAACTTGCCTCTTGATTTCAGATATAATTCACTTTTCACTGTCTTTGTTTAGCAGTTAGCTATAACTTGCTGACAAGGGATTCTACACATTACGAAAATGTTGCAGAACATAGGACACTATAGGTCAAATGGTAAGAAGCTCTTCCAAGTAAGATTTTCCTTCTTAGTTGTTTGAATGGGGGGTGGTGGTGGCTTGAAAGCAGCATTTCTTTTTTTTATTTGAATATTTATTTTTCCAAAGAAATCCATGCAGAGAGAGAGGGTGAGAAAGAGAGACAGAGACAGGGAGAGACAGAGACAGAGACAGAGAGACAGAGAGAGAGAGACAAAGACACTGAGAGAGAAAAGGCAGCATTTCTGAAGATTTATATGTAACTATTTCCATGAAATAAGCACTGGAGAGTCTATTCTCATGTTCTGACTCATATTCATGGCAATTTTTTTAAATCTTAGGAATAAATCTTTGATTTGTAAGGTTAGAGCTTTACCCTGCATATTGATAAATCTTAGCATTGCTATCTTTTATTAATTTACTTCAAAGTATCTTCAGGGAAAAGAGTGAGATGAGATACAAAGTTATGCCCATCAGAGATTTATTAAGAGCAATGGTGGTAACAAAAACACAAGTATAATTTTTACCTGTACAGTGTATTGTAAGTAGTTTAATATTTTTCACAGAAATATGAAGGAATAAACAAGTGTTTTTTGAAGAACCCCTTGTGGTAATTGTAGTGGGGTATAAACAACTTTATCTCACATAAAAAGAATGTGAGGGTCAGACAGAATGTGCACTCAGATTTACAAAGTTTATAAAAAATTGAGCTAAGCTAAAATCCAAGTATTCTGACTCCTTTGAGGCAGATATTTACTGATATTACTGATATATGGCTTCTGCCTATTTTTTATTTTGGTGAAATTATTGTAAAAATAGCTACTCAAAGCTTTTAAAACGTGTTTTACCTTGAGTGAAAAGACAAAAAAAAAAGTATTTTAAAATATTTATGCTTAGTAAGTATGTGTCTTGAGTTGGGATCGTTGCTGTGTGTATCCGAGGGTTTAAGTGTGCATTTGTTTGCTTCCTGTGGGAGGAAGAGAACTTGTTCCTACTTTCCTCATAATTTCTCTCAGAAATGAAGGCACAGGGATTGAGACTGACTTGGTTCCACTTCAGTACAGATTGTAACGTCTTGCCTTAGCCATTAGCAGAAAACACCAAGGACCAATGTCCCCAAGTCTAACTTTCCTTATCATTTTAATATGCAATTTTCTCTTAATTTTCTGTAAAACTAGAGTTTAAGAAAACAAGAGTGTAATAGCTGTGATTTGGAACTTTTTCTTTGTTGATGGGGGAAATATTGTATCATTTTGATAGCTTTTATGAGTTAAGCCTGATGAGATTTGTTTTAATTATCATTAATAATATGTAACAGTATGGGAATTTACTAGCTATGATTCCTACTAAATTCCTGTTTCAGCCAAACAACATGGCTTTGTTTTTTTTTTTTTGTTTTGCTTTGTTTTGTCTTTTTGAGACAGAGTCTTGCTGTGCAGTTGAGGCCGGCTGTGAGCTCACTTTGTAGCCCAGGCTGGTCTCTAACTCGCAATGATCCTCCTGCTTCAGCCTCCCAAGCGCTGGGATTACAGGCGTGTGCCACCATGCCCGGCCTGGCTTTCTTTTTTTAAAAAATAAAAAGCAGATATTTTGTTTCCACAGTTCTGGAGTCTGGGGAGTTAAGGCAGATTTGGCATCTGGTAAGGGCCTGCTTTGTCATATTTCTTGGGTCCTCACATAGCGGAAAGGATAACGTGTCTGTCTCTGGACCCCTTTTCTAAGGGCGCTAACCCTATGCACGAGGGCTCTGCCGTCTCAAAGTCCCTACTTCCTAATATCATCACCTTGATAGCCAAACAACATTCTCAGGTGTCTATAGTGTCATTATTTTGCCAGTGAAGAAACTATAATAGAAATGCAGTTGCAGCTCAGGATTACACAGACTGAGGTAGGTGGTCACGTGGGGAATCAAAACCAGATAGGTCATTTCATTTCTTCTGTCATTCAGGAAGCATACGTTGAGAACAGGCCAGGTTCCAGCCCTTGCTTTGTACTCTGGGAACATCAACCAATTCTGCATGTTCCTTCAACCCAAGGAGGTTATGTACTTTCTGTGATGAATAGAATAATCATGTAAAAACATATTAAGATATTCTGAGTATTTAGATTCTACAAAGAAGATACGAAAGCTCAGCATGGGGTTAATACTAGAGGTAAGATAGTCAAGGGAAGGCATCGCTAGAGAGTATTCGATTTGAGCCAAGTTCTGCAATCTGAGAAAAAGCCAGCTGGATTATGTGATGTTTCAAGGTGAAAATGCACTGGGGCCCTAAGAAGCAATCACCTTGCCTTGGTGTGGATGAGGGACGGGAAAAGGCCGCTGTGTGGGTTATCTGAGAGAAGCGGAAGATGACAAATGCAGTAGGAAAGGTAAATGGGGTTCAACTGCGCTATGGAGAAGTCTGGAATTTATTATAGAAACACTTTCAAAATGGGGGACGTAAAGGGGGAAACGCTCATTAGTTTAGCAGCAGGAAACCATAGCAAAATCTCTGTTGGTGGAAGAGGATTTCAATGCCTCTCACATGTTTCTCTTGCAGTGTTCCTGCCTCTCTAGCCTGGAGGTGAGAACAGGTCAGCCAGCCGGGTCCCTATCCTGATGAAAATAAATGCCTGAGTGCTTCTTCAGACAAGGACAGGGCTATGCCCTTTTATAGTGCAAATTCAGGAATGCCTTAATGTATGCAGGAGTATAAGGTGAAACAGCAGGATAAGCTTAGGCCAGCTCATATACCCCAATCCCCTTTTGCCATTTTTATGACTATATGTTGCAATGTATAATAAGTATATTCATCTTGGGAAATTGATACAAATCGGCATCACATCTTGATGCTTTTACTTCCCCTATTTCTCCTGCCTTCCTCCTTCCTTCCTTTGCCAGGTCTCCTTGCAGTCTCTACAGAATCCAGCTTTCTGCTTCTTAATATGGCTCTATTTTCTTGCTCTTTAAATGTGTACTTTGGGGCTCATATTAAACAAAACTTTGTGGAATTTAACCTTTTCTACCTAACTTATTTCACTTTAATATTAAAGTCTCAGGATTCATCCATTTTCCTACAAATGACTCAGATTTATCCCTCTTAATGGCTGCACAGTACTTCATTATGCATATATACCACATTTTCTTTATGCATTCATTTACCAATGGGTATCTAGGCTGCTTCTAAAATTTAGCTGTTATGAGCTGTGTTGCAGAAAACGTTGGTAGGCATGTATTACCGTAATGATGTCTTTGACTCTCTCTGAAAGTTTCCCAGGAGAGGTATAGCTGGGTCAAATGGAATCTCTGTGTTTATTATTTTGAAGAATCTCCACACTGATTCACATAGTTGTTGCACTGATTTCCACAGTGGTTTCACCAATCTGTACTCCCACCAACAGTGGAGAAGGGTTCCTTTCTCCCCACAGCCTCTACTGCATTTGTTATTGATTGATGTCTTGATGATAGCCATTCTTTGTGGGGTGAGATGGAATCTCAGTGTTGTTTTAATCTGCATTTTTTTGAATGAGTAATGACATTGAACATTTTCTCACGTATTTATTTACCATTTGTATATCTTCATCTGAGAAGTGTGTATTCATCTTGGATGCCCATTTTTGGATTGGGGGTCTGATTTTTTGTAATTCTTTATATGTTCTAGATAGAAGTCCTTTGTCTGAGGGGTAGTTGGCTAAAATTTTTTCCCAATTCATGAGTTTTCTTTTCACTCTGTTGGTAATTTTTTTTGATGTGCAAAAACTTTTCAATAAGATGAGATCTCAGTTGTTGAATCTTTGAAGTATTTCCCTTGAAGTTTGGTTTTTGTTCATGAACTCTCTGCCTACCCCTATGTCTTCAAGATTTTTATCTACTTTCTCTTTCAGTAGAATTAATGTGTCTGTTTTAATATTTACATTTTGATCCATTTTGACTTTAGTGTATAGTGATAGACATAGGGCTTGTTTAAGTCTTTGGCATGTGGAAAGCCAGTTTTTATAGCACAATTTTTTAAAGAGACTATCTTTCTTCCAGTGAACATGTTTGGCGCATTTGTCAAAAATAAAGTGGCTGAGTGTGTTTGTAGTTGTGTCTGCACCTTCTAATCTGTTCCACTGATATTCAGGTCTGTTTTTTTTGCCAGTGCCATGGTGATTTTATCACAGGAGCTTTGCAGTATAATTTCAAGTCAGTAATTCCGATGCTTCCTGGCTGTCCTTTGTTGCCCAGGATTACTTTTGCTACTCTAGGCCTCCTCTGGTTCCCGATGAATTTTAGGAATGTTTTCTCTATATCTGTGAGGTATACTAATGGTATTGTAACTGGGATTGCATTGAAGCTGTGCAACAATTTTGGGAGTATGGCCATTTTCACAATGTTAGCTCTTCCTATCCATGAGCAAGGAATATCTTTCCTTTTTCTGATATCCTCTTTGATCTTTTTTTTCAGAGTACTATAATTTTCACTGTATAGATCTTTTACCTCGTTTGTTAGATTGATTTCTAAGAATTTTGTCTTTTTAGATGCTATTGTAAAAGGTGTGGTTTCCCTAATTTCTCTCCCAGTCTGTTTGTTGCTTGTGTTCAGGAACGCTATTGATTTTGGGGTGCTAACTTTGTATCCAGCTGTGCTACTGAATTTGGTTATTAAATCTGTTAGCCTTTTGGTAGAGTTATTTTGGGTCTTCTATGTAGAGTATCATGTCCTCTGCAAATAATGATAATTTCACTTCTTCCTTTCCTATCCTTATTCCTTTTATTTCTCTCTCTTGTCTAATTGTTCTAGTTATTTCCAGAACTATGTTGAATAGGAGTGGTGACAGTGGACATGTTTGTCTTGTTCCTGATTTTAAAGTAAAAGCTTTTCATTTTTGACCATTTAGGATGATGTTAGCTGTTGGTTTATCATAGATGGCTTTGATCAGCTTGAGGTAAAGGCCATCTATTCCTATTTTCTGTAGGGTTTTTATCATGAATGAGTGCTGGACTTTATCAAAGGTTTTTTCTGCATTAATGGAGGTGATCATGTGATTTTTGTTTTTGGCTCTATTGATGTGGTGTATTACATTAATTGTTTTGGGTATGTTGAACCATCCCTGCATCCCTGGGATCAATCCCACTTGGTCATGGTGTATAATCTTCTTGATGATTTGTTGTATTCTGTTTGCTAGTATTTTACTGAGAATTTTTGCATTTATATTCATTAGGGAGATTGGTCTGTAGCTCTCTTTTTTGGTTGGGTCTTTCTCTGGTTTTGGTATCAGGATAATACTTGCCTCTAGGAAGGAGTTGGGGAGAATTCCTTCCCTTTCAATTTCATTAAAGAGTTTGAGAAGAATTGACATTAAATCTTTTCTAAATTTCGTGTAGAATTCACCAGTGAATCTGTCAGGACCTGGGCTTTTCTTCCTTGGCAAGTTTTTTATTACATTTTCAATTTCCCTGGCTGATATTGAGCTATTCAAGATTTTTATATCTTCTTCATTCAGGCTTGGTAACTCATATGTATCTAGAAGTCTGTCAGTTTCCTCTGTGTTTTCCATACTATAACAGTAAAGATTTAACAAGTAGGTCTTGATGATTTAAATTTCTACCAGATCTGTAGTGATTTTACCCCTTTCATTCCTTATTGCATGTATTTCAGTTTTTTCTTTCCTTTTTTGGATAAGTTTGGCTGGGGGTTTATCTATTTTATTTGTTCTTTCAAAGAACCAACTCTTTGATTCATTAATTCTTTGTATTGCTTTTTTAGTCTCCATTCGGTTAATTTCTGCCCTGAGCTTTATAATTTCCTATATTATTTGGGCTTTGGGGTTGACATGCTCTTCTTTTTCTAGAAGCTTCAGGTGCAGCATAAGATTGTTTACTTGTGCTCATTCTATTTTCCTGAGGTGGGAATTCACTGCTATAAATTTCCCTCTGGGGACTGCTTTCATTGTGTCCCACAGGTTCCTGTAAATTGTATCTACAATTTTGTTTGATTGTAAATAGTGTTTAATTTCTACTTTGGTTTCATCTGTGACCCATTGTTTGTTTAGGAGCATGCTATTTCATTTCCATGTGTTTATGTGCTATCTTAACTTCTGTTATATCTTTGCTGATTTTTTGTCTAGTCGATCTCTTTATGACAAGGGGATATTAAAGTCCCCTGTTATGATTGTGTTGCTGCCTATTTCACTTTTCATGTTTGTTAAAATTGTCTTATATTGTTGGGTGCTCCTGTATTTGGTGCATAGACGTTTATGAGTGTTATCTCTTCCTCTTGAAGCTTTCCCCTAATAAGTATGCAGTGACCTTCTTTATCTCTTTTGATTGTTCTTGGTTATAAGTTCATGTTGTCTGCAAGCAGAATAGCTACACCCACTTTTTTCTGGGTTCCTGTTGCTTGGAGTATTGTTTTCCATCCTTTAATTTTCAGTGTATGAATTTCTTTTCAGGTTAAATGTGTTTCTTGTATATATCATTCAGTTGGATTTTGTTTCTTGATCCACTCCACCACCAGTCCTCTTCATTTGACTGGTGAATTGAGATGGTTTGCATTGATGGTTGTAACTGATATTTATTGGCTTATCTTTGTCATGTTGTTTTCCAGCTGCTGGTTCCTCTTTTTTCCCTCTGTTCAATTGCTTGCTCTGCTTGCTGGTTCCTTTCTGTTGTTGTTCTTGAAGTTGTGGTCATTTTCATCTCTTTTTAGAATACCTTTTAGTACTCTTTGTAGGATTGATTGGTGCTCATGAATTTCTTCAGTTGCTCTTTATCATGGAAATATTTTATTTCTCCATTAATTTTGAAGGATTGTTTTTCAGGGTACAGCAATCTGGGTTGGAAGATGTTTTTTTTTCAGTACAGGAAATATTTCACTCCAAGCTCTTCTTGACTTGATGATATGTGTTGACAAATCTGCCTTGAATCTGATGGGCTTCCCTTTGCAGGTGATCTGTTTCTTTTCTCTAACAGCTTTTAATATTTGATCTTTTGTTGAATTTCTGGGGATCTTGATCCCTATATGTCTGGGTGTAGATTTATTTTGGTTGTGGTTAATTAGAGTTCTATATGCTTCACTTAACTGTATGTCCAATTCTTTTTCCATGCCTGGGAAATTTTCTGCTATTATTTCTATAAATAGTCTTTTTATGTCACTTGTTTTGACACCTGCTCTTTTGTTCATACCTGTTAATCTTACTTTGTTTTTCTTTGCTTCATCTTGCAGTTGTTGAATTGTTATTTCCTGGTTCCTTCTTGTTTTTAAGAGAGCCTTCCATTCATGGTCATTAGTGGCAATGCTGTCTTCAAGATCTGTAAGTCTAGTTCAGCTTCGTTCAAGCAGTTTTACCAGCTTTCAATGAAATTCTTAATTTCTTTTCTTTTCTTTTTTTTTTTTTTTGTTTTTGGTTTTTTGCTGGTACTGGGAATCGAACTCACAATGCTGCACTTGCCAGGCAGGTGCTGTGCCGCTGAGCTAAATCCCCAGCCCCTTAATTTCTTGAATAGTTGTTTCAATCTTTTTCATGCATTCTAGTCATTTTCTTTACTGTTCACTCAGGGTTTCCATGAGTTTTCAATGCTCCTCTATTTTCTTATCAAGGTCTTCTCTGGATGTACTGAGCAATTTTTTCATTATTGTTGTTTCTTCTCTTACCTGAGAGATTATTTCTCATCTGATGTCTTCTATCATCTGATGGAGTTGTTTCTCTACTTCTCTTACTATCATTTCAGAAATTTTAGGTATATGACTTCTGGACTCTTTTGTGTTAATGTCTCCTGGACTTGTTCTGGGTAAGGTAGAGGTGTGAGATTTCATTTTGCTCTTTCATTTTGTCATTTTTGAAGATCCAGAGGTTCCCTGGAGCTTAACCTCACTCCCTGGTGTGGGAGTGGCGGGGTGAGGTTCTGAAGGTCCCCATTTCTCAGCATGATGCCTGTGCTGGTGTATGGGGACAAGGTGGGGTCCCAGATGCTCCCAAAACTTTGTTGCATCCATGGGCTCCCAGGCCAATGGGGGAGAGGGACGGGCTGCTCACTGGATTTTCTGAAGCTGTCTGGTATTCAGCCTGGCTTCAAGAAGGGTGTGTGTGGGGGTGCAGGTCATGGTCACCAAGTCTTCAGATGTTGCCCAGGACCCATTCTGATTCCCACACCAGTAGGGGAGAGGTGAGGCTGGAGTCCCCGAGGTGGCCGACTCTGTCCAGGGTTCAGCTCAGCTTCTGTGGGGGTGGGGGTGGTGATGAGAGTGGGCGCTGAGGCCCCAGAAAGTGTCCAGGGCTCTGCCTGCCTCCCACGCTGGTTGGGGAGTCATGGGGGCAGCTCACCAGGGTTCCTGAAGATGTCTGGTGTTCAGCCCAGCTCCCATGGGAATGCAGAGGTGCAGGGAGTGGCCCCTGAGGCCCCAGAAGGTGTCACAGCTCTGTCTGCCTTGCACAGTGGTCAAGGAAGCACAGGGTAAGTCACCAGTGTTCCTGAAAATGTCCAGGGTTCAGCCCTGCACCTTTGGGGAAGATAGGGGTGCAGGTAGTGTCCTCTGAGGCCCCAGAAAGTGTCTGGGTCTCTACCTCCCTCACACCAAATCTTTCTTCTAAATAAGGAATTACTGAATAATTGGAAAATGATGCCTAAAGAGCATGTTTTTTGGCATCAACAACATGCACACGTTTAAATTCTGACCTTGCCGCTGACTTCCTGTGCGTATTTAGGGAGGACAGTATCAGCCCTCTGATCTCACTTTGCCATACGTACAATAGGGATATTAAATAATTATCTTTAGAAGGTAGTATTTGCAAGTTATTTGTAATCGAGGTATAGTTTATACCCAATAAGCTCACCTACTAAAACCATACAAATCGGTTTTTCACAAAGATATGCAGTCATGCAGCTGTTACTAACAATCAAGAAATAGAACATTTTTATCATACCCCCAAATTCCTTTTATCTTCTTTATAGTCAATACCTACCCCCAACCCCATTTCTTGTTCCTCTGATTTCTATCACTACAATTTTGCACTTCCTGGTTTTCCTGTAATTGCAATCATAAAATCATTGTCCTTTTCACCTTGCTATTTAAACTTGGATAAAGCTTTTGAAATTCTTTCATATCACTGTATTAATAGCATTTTTCACCTTTTTATTGCAAAATAGTATTCTACTGTTTTTAACAATATCAAATTTGTTTATTCACTCTACTGGTGACAAATAGTAAAGTTGTTTACAATTTTTTGGCTTCTATGAGTAAAGTTCCTAAGATCGTTTGTGCACAAAATACTTATATTTAACTTGCATCTATTTTGCTTTCTTTTATTTCCAAGTTGTGATGTAATATCTGAGAAAGCTAATTTATAGGAGAAAAATTTTATTTTAGTTTGTGGTTTCAGATGTTTCAGTCCATGGATACTTGGTTTTGCTACTTCTGGTCCTATAGGAAAAAGTATAATAGATTCTATTCGAAATTATGTGTGTAAAAAAGATAAACTAGAGGCTTTTATAGGTAAATGGATGCAACTAGAGACCATAATCATTAGTGAAATAAATCAGATTCACATGTATAAACATTGTACTTTCTCCCTCGTATCAGAATCCGGAAGAGTCAATAAAATTTGAAAGGTACAATACATATAGTGAAAGGGGAAAAAAACTGCTCAAAAAGAAGGAGCAACTGGGATGAAGGAGGGGAGAGGAAAAAGATAGAAGGAAGAGGGAAAAACATATACATATATATATATACACACAGAGGATAGCTAGGATAATTGCACTACTAATATCTGTTGGTTTATTGAAAGGAACAGTTAATGTGTAAATGATCAATCTTGCATGCCTATATCTGGTTATGTGCAATCATTTTGAAGATGACATTATACAATATAACAACCATTGTTAATATCCTATCACCATGTTTTGAAAATCTGTATCATTTTTATTGCTCTCTATGCTGTTTTGTTTATGTATTCCTTTTTTTTGTTTTGGGCTTTTTTTAAAATGAAAAATGAAAATTTATACGTACATACAGGGATAGCTGGAATAGGTGTATTGCTGAGTCTGTTATTTATTGAGAGGAACAGTCTATGCTTAAAATTTTCTTTTTCCTAAAATTTTCTTTTTTCAATTTTGTATGCTTGAATTTGGTAATCAGAATGACTGATTTGAAAACAATATGCTGTAGAAGAACCGTTGTTGAACTCTTACCATCTTGTATGGTGAAGCTCTGCATCATTTTCAACATTTCATTTTATTTTATTTATTTTATTTTATTTTTACTTGTTACTGTCTTTGATTGTTTGATCAAGCTTACATTCTTATGTCCAGTGGACTGAGCAACTTTGTTGAAGATAATAGTATGCAATATAGCAACCATTGTAAATTTCTATCATTTTGTTTTGAGGTTATGTATCATTTTTGTTGCTTTGATTTTGTCTTTACTGTTGTTTTGTTAGTTTTTAATTTTTAAAATAAAAAAATAAAAAAGTGACCAGTAGCTTAATTTTGACAATTAGTTTTTGTTGTGTGTCCACCCCCACCCCCGTGGACATCTGTGTTGTCTTATAATCCTTAAATTGCTTTCCCTTAAGATTAGAATTCTGAGTGTTATCAGAAACTTCAAAATCTCCAGTTTTACAATCATTACTAGGCAAAATGGCCCTGAAGAAATGAAAAACAGCCAAAGATAATTAGAACAAAGTCACCCATTAAAGGTGAATGTGCAACTGTCAAAGCCCCAATGACTGTCACAAAATCTTATGAGAAACATTGCCTTATTTATATCCAGAAAAACTGTGAAAGACATTAAAATAGACAAATTACTGTGCATCTTTTTAGTGGAATACTCATCTTTGTCTACAGCACACTTCTGAGTTGTTTCTGGAGGGTTTTGTACCTTTCATGGTCTTTGACTAAACTAATTTATAACTATATATGTTGGACAGTGAATAGTAACTCAAATTATTTTATTCATTAAAATACAGAATTTTGTGTAGTGAAAATGCAATTCAGAGGTTTTGTGAGCTGCCTGCGAGGGTAGAGACTGCACTCCAACTTGCCCCACCATTTGAGGAGCAATGCAGAGCCCCAGGGAACCTTGTGAAGGCTTGGTGAGCTGCCTGGGGGCCCAGATCCTCCTGCCCCACCCCACGCCACCACTGAGGGAGGGGCCTTGGACTCAGGAAACCTCAGTGAGCTGACTAGGGACCTGGATCCTCTGGTCCCAGCCTCCTGCTGGCGCCTCAGGAAGGGCCTTGGACTTGGAAAGCCTCAGTGAGCTGACTGGTGCAACCACTGTGGAAATCAGTCTGGAGATTCCTCAGTAAACTAGAATTAGAGCTTCCATTCAACTCAGCTATTTCCCTCCTGGGTATTTTTCCAGAAGAATTAAAAAATCATACCACAGTGATATATGTGCACCCATGTTTATGGCAGTGCAATTTGTCATAGCTAAATTGTGGAAACAACACAAATGTACATTAACTGAGGAATGGATACAAGTGATGTGGCATTTTTCTACAGTGGAGCATTACTCAACTATAAAGAATGATAAAGTAGGGGCTGGGGATTTAGCTCAGTGGCAAAGCACCTGCCTGGAAAGCACAAGGTCATGAGTTTGGTTCCCAGTACTGGAGAAAAACCAAAAAAAAAAAAAAAAAAAAAAAAAAAAAAAGAATGATGAACTCGAGGCTTTTATAGGTAAATGGATGCAAGTAGAGACCATACTCATAAATGAAATAAATCAGACCCCTACATGCAAACATATAATTGTCTCCCTAGTGTTAGAACCTGAAAGAGTAAATAAAATTTGACAGGTACAGTAAATATTGTGAAAAGAAAAGAAACTGCTGAAAAGGAAAGAACAACTGTGATGAGGGAAAGGAGAACAGAAAGAAGGGAAATTTTACATATGTATATAAAATTATGTATATATAATAGCTAAAATCATTGTACTACTAATTTCTATTTGTTTATTAAAAGGAACAGTTAAGGCTTAATATTTCCTGGCCAATTTTGCATGTTTATATCTGGTAATCTGAACAGCTACTTTGGAGACAACAGTATGCAATATAACAACCATTATTGAATTCATAACATCTTATTTTTTAACATTCTGTATCATTTCAAATGTTTTTAAAATAATTTTTTACCATTTACAAAAAAGAAAATGTAATTCAGCATTCAGTCGCTGGCTCACTTCTGTGGAAACAGCCAGTTTCCCTTGCATTAACAAACTCACTTCAGTCTTTCTGTGTGCTCAAGTGTGACAACTGTTTGAATTTTCATTCCACAGTTACTGTTTTCCTTATTCACTGTAGACTACATAAAACAATTGACATATGTCTATCTCATAGTTTATGACAATCATAATTTTACTTTAAAATGTATTTTTATAATTCTGTCTTAACAATAAAACTAACATATATTTTCTTTAAAACAAACAGCTTTCTTAGTGTCTTCTCAAGCCCTGCAAGCAGACATCACTGACTGCCCTTAAATCTTAAGTGTTTCAGAAGGCTGTTGAGACACCCTGAAGGAAGATAGAATGTGGTCTCAGTTGCTGTGTTTACAGAGCAAATGCAGTAATAACATTTTTCTGTGGGAAAGGGCTTATTTTTAAAATATATATTTTATTGTTTTATGAGTCCACTTTTCTAACCATATGATTGCTAGAAGGACAGAGACCATATACCTCTCTTCTGTTTTGTTCTAAATCACTCTGTTCATAAAGATAAAATGATATAGACAACAAAGTTGAGGTATGGCTAGTATTTTCCCTACATTTTCCAGAAACCTCCTTCCTGCCTCTGGCATTGCTTCTTTCCTGGAACTGTCATTTGGAAATAAATTCCATGTGTCAGTGTTTAACTTTTAGAGAAATTTGCCTCTCAAAAGTCCCCCACTTCATTAGCTCTCAGTTTGCTGCCATGACTGTGAGTTTCTTGTTGTACTGGTATCCCTAACAACCATATGGCTTTGACTGTTGCCTCAGTTTATATTTTTGGAAGCCTATAGATATTAGTTCATATTTATAGAGACTCACAGAATGAAGTTGTAGAGATTGGGGTGTTGGTTACCTCAGTGGTACAGTGCTTGCCTAGCATCTGAGGGCCCTGGGCTTGATCCCTAGCTTGGGGGATAAAGAAAGAAGCACTCATGGTAGAATTCCAGACCATTTCACTGTCAAGCTGAGATGTGAGAAGCAGTTCTTGGTTTGCTTTCCATAGTAGATCACACAGGGGTGGGTTTATTCTGTTTGCTTAGAATATTCCTCTTGCCAAACCTTCCTGGGGTTGATGACTAGACCAAATAACTTTAAGTCAGAAGAGCTGACAAAAAGAGGAGATTATGACTTTCATATAACTAATCTTTTAAAATAGTCTCTTTTGTTTTAAAACGATGAGTTCTAGCAAGGACAGTTTACTTACTTAACTTTTTGAGGCTCCCTTCAAATGATAAATTCTAGAAGTTTCTCACATTTTCAGGCAGAGTGTGAGACTTAGTAATTTGTAGACACATATATGCCCCTGTGTGAGCCACTAGGTGTGGGTAGTTGTGAATCTACCCATAAACACAGGCAGGCAGGGTAAAGTGTGGAGTAGAGACAGATTTTAAAAAAATGAAGCAGCTGTTCTGTTTTGTTGATTTTGCAAGCATATGAAGTGTGTTTGATGACTGTCCTCTAGGTATACGGGAGGAGGATAGTAGCTATTCAGTATCTTGCTCAGTTACCCCTCAAGCTCTTGTTCCACAAGGCTCAGGAGCTGCTGCTCATCAAGCCTCTGTACATCATTGAGTGCTCACCTGCAAACTAGAGGAAACATAACCAGGGAAGCTGTGTATAGAAATCATACTCTGGGCTGGGCATGGTGGCAAAGCCAGCCTGGGCTATACACAGAGTTCAAGGCCAGGCTGAATTACATAGGAAGAAGAGGTCTCAGAGAGAGAGAGAGAGAGACAGAGACACAGACAGAGACAGAGAAAGACAGAGGAGACAGAGACAGAGAGAGACAGAGAGAGACAGAGACAGAGAGAGGCAAGTCTCATGTCATCAGCCCCGTTATTAGAGTAGTCTACTTACTGGATTCAGAAACATAGAAATAACATAATGTAAGTTTTAGAAAGAAGAATCTTGTAAAACTTCAGTGCAAACTTTAAACATATGAAAATTTCTTTATAGATATGGAGATAAAAGGATAAACACAAATTAAAAATAGGAAAATTAAATTTCCCTCTTGAAAATAAAGGGAGAAATCCCTCACCCCCTTTCTTTTCCTAGAATGTTTACTTTAGAAAACTTGCCTTATGGTTTAGATTGAGTGATCTCCCAGTTCTTATAGGAAGGGCTTTTAGAAGGTGATTGGTTCTTGGGGCCCCTTGCTGAATGGTCGGGAGCTGGGTGGGGCCTGACCTGAAGGCAAAAGACCGTTTTCCTGGGGGTGGTGACTTGGAAGGGTACATCTCCCTCCCTGGCTCCCTGGCTCCTGGTTGTCTGGTTTAGTTCCCTTCACTCTGGCTCTGCTTCCTGGTCTCCGTGATGTGAGCAGCTTTCCTCCTCCAGACTCTTGCACCATATCGTTCTTTCCTTGGAGTTGGCCCGCTGTGCATGGACTGATATCTTTGAAACGGTGAGCCAAAATGAACCTCTCCTCCTTTAAATTGCAGGTGTCCCATAGTTTGTCCCAGCACTGTAAAGGTGACTAAGACAAATTATAATTGCAAGGTTTCTTTCTGTCTCTGAAATGTATGAACATTTTTTTAAAAAGCTAAATAAGCCATTTGCCAGCTTTATAATGATCAGTGTCTCTCTTAGCACCTGGAACCCTTGGTTTGAAAAGTAAACATCAGAGAAGATAGCAATCCTGTCTTCCAGTTTCTATAAGTGTGGGAAGCCAACTTTGGCAAATGTCTCCTACCAAGTTGCAAAATTGTCTCATTGTGAATATAGGAGAGGTTTAATATTCCTTTTTGATAGCATTAGTTAGCAAACTGATTGTGAGGAGAGCTTAAGAGAAACTGCATGTAATAAATAGAGCTGTCAAGTTCTCTTACTTGAGCAGTTACTGTTTATGTTGAAAGTAGGTATGTAATCTTGTTTCTTCTTGACTATGCAACACAGTGAGATTTCTTTCCACATTTGCAGCCTCTTAGAGGATTGCTTATGATATACATCACATTCTGGTTGAGTGCTTTTTTGGTAATAAAGTAGTTGTTCCTTACTGTTTTTGTAGGGAGGTTTTCTGGATTGAGAAAATATTTTAATTATGTTTACCTCATCATGTTAGTGACAAAAAGCTTTAATATATATACTAATAATGACTGAAACTTATTTAGCTCATAGCAATGTTTTGTTCTAGATATTTCTTGGGTAATATTTACAAGGTCACTATCTAGTAAGCTATTAAACTGCTATCTCAATTGAGATAGAATGAATCTCCTATAGTTGAGATTTCACAACTAGGTGTGCTTTCTCTCTATAGATAATATGAGTGAATTCTAGTTCACCATTACTTGCTGAATCCATCAAAGCTAATATAAAAATAAGATTAAAGAATACATGTTAATAGCAACTCAATTCCAAAGCAGGACTAAAAATCCATTAGGTCTATTGTATTTTTAGTAGATTTATATAACAATAATTAGATGTATAAGCTGATTTATAGTCAGCAGAATTCTCATCAAGATGATAGCTATTTTATCTGCTTATTTATGCATAATGTAATAATTGGAATTTCCATTTACCTTAATGACTTTCAAAGAAATGCTCCAAGTATGAATTACTTTGACTGGTTAGTAGACAGTTTAGGGCAATAGCTTATTTCTAATTATGTAGAACTTTGCATCTGTACCAACTTTAAATTGGTGAGGAAATGCTGAAAATATGGAGAAAATCCACTCTGTTCCTAGATTTATTAACCTAATTATTTGAGCTCTGGAAATCTTTCAGATTTAGTTTTGATCTTAGTATGCTTGCAGGAGGCCATGTAACTTTATTTTTGGTAAGCATTTTCCTGGAAAAATTGTAAAAACTCGTGTTTTTAGCTGGACTTTAGGAAAAGCCAGGCCCCAAGAGTTGCTGTATGATGTGGTGGCTTTGGATGTGTCAATGAGGCTCAAGATCCACAAGGAGAGGCCTTATGCAGGATGACCTGTGCACCCTTTGCATAACACAGCCACTCCCTGAGTGGGGATGTGGAAAGGTAACAGTTAGTTACTTCCACTGTGTTTTTTAGTCCTACTTTCCCACTTTTTCTGATGTAAAAGAAATTGGCACGAATGAGAAGATTTTTAAAATCTTATTTAGTGATAGCAGTGGATGCTGTAGGGTGGGATGGGGGGTAGGAAAGTTGGGCTGTGCTCTTATAAAGAAAACCTCTAAGAATCAGTGAGTTAAACATAGCAGGGAATCCTCTGAGTTTTGCCTGATAAAGCCCTCCCGTCTCAGTTCTTCCCAGTGGCAGCATTTTCAGTAATAACAAAATATTATTCAGAATTGACAGGCTGTTGTCTCATCTTTACAAGAATCCCTAGCATCTTAGCCACTTTCTCCTTGCTGAGACAAAACGCCTGACACTTGCAATGTAGAGAAGAGGTTTAGTGTGGCTCGCAGTTACAGTCTGTTGTGAGCTGGCTCCAAGGAAGAAAGAGCAAGGTGGAAGGGCCTGCTTGGGAGGAAAGTTGCTCTCACCGTGATGGCCAGAAAGCCTCAAGAGAAGGAAGGGGCCAGGGAGGGAGCTCATCAGTATAGGCTGCACCCCGGGTGAGCAGCTCTTGGGACCAAGGCCCACCTCCTTCCCCGCCAGTCTGCTATCATGACCCGTAATCCAGTCATATTCCAAACACAGGAGGTTTCTGAGGCCATCTTAGAGCTGAACCCTGACAGCTACTTCCCCGCTCCACATCTTTTAGTTTTCAGTGTTTGGAAATTTAAAGAAATTTCCTTGATCTTTGTTCCAAAACATGTTTGTCTCTCTACAATTATTTTTTGGAAATATCACCCCATCTTTTTATGTCTAGTATAGTAATAGTAAATCTAGTATAATAGCAATAGTAAATCTAGTATAATTTATGTTTATTTATAGTCAGTTCTCATTATTTGAGGCAATCATCTCAAAAGTCCCTGTAAATACTGAACTAGCGTATATTGAAGCATTATGTTTAAGGGAAATATGTTATGTTTTTAAGAGCTACCTTTGTCATGTTTTATCAGCTGACTAACATATAACCTTTTATGTGTGTTTCTGCTTAAAATACTTAGCATATGTCATTAATTCATCAACATTTAATTAATGATTAATAGCACCAGAATTCTGCCCCAAAAGCTGATCTAACATGTATTTTCTCCCTGGAGCCCCTTTGAGCCTTCTGGGACTTAGGGTGTGGGGACATTCTAAATAGCAGAATCACCAACACAAGGCACAAAAATGTGAAATGTGTGGCATTAAATGGACCACGAAGAGAACACTGTCTACAGGCAGAGACAGACTGTCGCCTTGTTCAGGGTCATCGGACAAGGTGAAGATTGGGCGATTTATATTTTTCTGCACTGAGTGCGTGTCTGTGAATGAAGGACTAGGAGGGCGCTGAGTACTACGAGCGAGGAGAAGCATTAGCAAATCTGAGCTCTGTGAGCAATGGGGACAGACTGTATTTATGCGCTGATTCATAGATTGCCTCCTCCACCACAGTGCAAATTCTACCAGGCAGAAAATATGAAAGTCTTTTTTACTGAAATATTACTAGGACCAATGCTCAATAAAATACTATAGAGGCATCAGCATTTGACCCAGATATTTAGCTGAAATATAAGATTTAGCCTCATTTTTGACCACAGATTTAGGTTATTGGGATTTATTGTTAATCTGATTATTTTCTTTCAGCATAGGCAAACATGCAATACATAGGATAAGTAAAAATATCCTATTTATTGAAATTTGATGTTTGTTAAAGTATATATTTATCCTTGCAGTGATAAAATCTTGAAATAATTGATGATTATGAAAGTTTTACATTTTCTATCCAGTATATTTATTAGTAACTTTTGTTTATATACATAGATATGTATGGTTATGATTTCTCCCTTCCTTCCTCTCACTCTCTCTTATTTATTTATTTATTTATTCATTTATTGGTACTGGGGAATCAAACTCAAGACACTGCAGTTGCCAGGCAGGCACTTATGCCACTGAGCTATATCCTCGACCCTCTTTCTTTCAGTTTTTTTGAGACAGGGTATTGCTATGTAGTTCAGGCTGGCCTTGAACTCATGGTGATCCTTCTGCCTCAGCCTCTCAAGTGCTGGGATTACAGGTGTGCACCATCATGCCCAGCGATTTTTTGATAGGATTATCAAAAGAAAGTATGTTAGCTAGGTAATTTATGAAAAAATCCCTTTCGAACTAAGAATTATTATCAACATTTAAATAGTGTAGACAAATAACGTATTAATTTGCATGCATAAATTTGTTGATTTGATTGCTGTTTTGTTTTAAATTATAAACACATAATGTGGAAGAATAGCATTTACTCTTTCAGTACTTACTTTTGATCAGTGAGTCTGGGCATGAGTATAGAGACATAGACACTTTATGGAGAGAATTGTATGTCCTGCCTAGGACCTTGGATATTATTCTGAGGAGAGGAAGGAGTCGTTGAAGAAGTTACACACAGGGGTGACTTGACTAGATTCATACTTTGTATTGATTACTTTGGCTTCAGGATGGAAGACAAATTTCATTTGGCCAAGCTGAGATGCTAGAATACCAATCATTGGATTATAAAACGGTCTAGGTAAGATATGATAAGAATAGTTATAGGGAGAAATTTATAGGATGAGTGATATGTATTAGCCTATTAATTCATTAGGCTAAAGGGATAAATCAAAGCTGATTCTAGGTTCTGACTTGTGTGATAAGGGGAATAGTAATTTTATTAATTTAGATAATAAGAAATAGGGAAATAAGATCTTTTCCAAAAAAGGAAGGGGGTAGGACGTGGTTAAAAAGGCAATGAAAAAAGAATTAAGATGTATTACATACACGTACTAATTCCTCCATGATGGGTGTAATCGTTAACACTGCAGATATGTAATTATGGAAATAAAAGTTAAAATAAAATTATAAAAGTAAACAAAAATTGATATTCAATTAAAGTTAAGAATATCTGGCTTATAGCAATCTGAAGTTTTGAGTTTTGGACTTAAGTGTGATTTGTTTTTGTTTTTGTTTTTTGTCTTTTTGAGACAGGGTCTCGCTATGCAGTTCAGGCTGGCCTTGAGCTCACTTTGTAGCCCAGGCTGGCCTCGAACTCACAACGATCCTCCTGCCTCAGCCTCCCAAGTGCTGGGATTACAGGTGTGCGCCACCAAGCCCGGCTTAAGTGTGAGATATTAATGAAAAACCAACAAATAAGTTTAGGAGTTTTATTTGTAAATACAGAACTTATAAAATGTTCAGAATGAGGTACAAATATAGATTGGAGAGCTTCCCATCTATCATTATTTAAAGAATAAATGTGGATTTAAAAACACTGACACAAACATTACTATTTTTTGGGAAAGATTAGCATTAAAGATGTAACAGAAAGAAAATATCTGTAAAAGTAACTGATTTCAACCCTTCTTAAAACTATGAGAATGATGAGAACATGGTATTGTGAACAGAATTAGTGAGGGTAAGGGGTCTGAAATGTCAGAAGGAGCTACAAACATAATGAGAGAAGACTGCATTGGATTGGTGAGTTAGATAAGCCTTGGAATTATTGGAGAAAAGATTTTCCAACAATGGCAGGGAATAGGAATAAAAATGAGTAGACTGAGATGTGGAAGATGCAAAAGTGCATATCCCAGATAGAAAGCTGTTTCTCAATATGATTGCTGAGGAATAGGAGATAGATCTCCCGCATTCCCATGACAGATCTTTGCAAAGGGGAAGAGGTCAATATATGGAGGGAGGGAAGGGGAAAGGAAACTAAGCATTGAGATATATTTATGTACTAGCTCCCCATATTGAATGTAATTGTTATGTACTTCAACTGTGGACTAATAAAAATGTATTTTAAAAAAGAAAAAAGATGAGATTCCCTAAATTCTTGAGCTCTTCTCACGTACCTGATGTTTGCTATTTTAGTTTCCCTCTGCCTCTAGCTTCAGCTACTCAGTAAACTGTTAATGGGTCTCTCAGTTCTCTTTCTCTGCTTATCACCAGCTACAGCTGCCTGATCAGGGTTTCTAAAATGCTGCTCTCTTGTAACCTTTTAAAAGCCCTTTGGTAATTTCTTTTGTTCCACAAAATGCAAGTCAGAGATCACTTGGAATCTTTTGACCCAGTTTGATCCCAGATGACTTTTCCAGGATTATCTTCAATAATGTCCTGTATGTAATCTTTTGGCCAGCAAAATTAAATTATTTGCTCTAGGTTCAATGAACTCATTCAGCTTTTTTCTCTCTATCTTTGCTTACACTAAACTCAATTTAGTGTCCCAAACTTTTATATACTGCTCAAATATTACTTCTCTCTAGATCTTTCTGGGATGTCTTTCATGATTGTGACAGTTATGATTTAATTTCTCATAGAAAGTAAATACATTCTTGGTTCCTTGGAGCATAAGACTTGTCTCTGTCTCTCTCTCTCTCTCTCTCTCTCTCACACACACACACACATACACACACACACACATACACATACACATACACACCTATATCTGACTCTTCACTGTGACTCCTTCAGGGCTTAAACAGTGCTCACTGAAGTGATAATGTTTTGGAAGGAATAAACAAAAGCAGTGCAAGTGGTGAGAAGGGAAGCAGTAGTCTTCGGGTCTCTATTCTAACAAGTGTCCCCATTAACTGAGTCTTATGAGGAAGGTGACATTCTAATCACACAAGGCTCCTATATGAAAATGTATTTCCTGGAAGTGGATATTGCTGCAGATTTATGAAGATACTGATATCAATATCTAAAACTTATGCGGGTACACAAGAGCAAAAATAGAAATTCAAATATCTTTCTCACCTTTTACCTACAAGTAGCATAAGCCACCCTGAAAAGCCATGGCAAAGACAGTATCAACCCTTCTCCTGGTCCTCTTGGCACTCTGTCATCCCTAACGGTACTTCTGTTGTTGTGATTGTTCCCTCTTATGCTGGAAACGATGATGCAGGTTTTCTGTGAAAAACTCCTGTCTTTTGCTCATAGTCGATGTAGCTCTCACAGAGTTAATGGCAGCCCATCTGTTCTCCATTGCTAAGGGAGCCTGTGGCCTGGACCTTGGAAGGTAGATCACCAAATCTGGGTGGCAAATGCAGGACTCAGGCAATACCAGGATTGTTGTTGAAAAAATTGATTTTTCTTAACCAAATTTGCTAACATCACAGGACCTATATTTGTAGTTGTTTTTGTTCTTATCCCACTGTGCAGGGATTCTTTTTCTGAAAAAAAGGTACTACAGAGAAAATCAGAGGAGACATAAAGACAAATGTCCAGTAACATCTGAGCACTCAATTGTACTTTAACCGAATCTAGATGTGAGGCTATCATTTACCTTTTTTGTTAGTTTCTTTGTTAGATTCTTGGTACTGCAAGAAACCTAAATAATAATCAGTGCTACATCTGTCTATCCAAATGAAAAGAAGTCCAGAAGAATTTGGTTACTGGTCAATTCATGAATAAGTGAATTAATGTCATGATAAATGAGAAAAAGAACTATTTGGGGTAATTGCTACAAACTTTCTTAACAATCATAGTCCCTAAAAGTGCACCAGTAGTTACTTTAAAGTGGAGAATACCTAGGAGACTTAGAATAATATGGAAAACAGACTCCCAGCAATTCTGTACTTCCACACAAGGGTCTGTGTTGTTTATCACTGTTTCTACAGCTTCTGTCAAAACGCTGGGCACAGGGTAAATGTCTGATGAATAAATACCTGAATTAATGAGACCTGGGCATATTGCCAACTATGTAGACAGTTCAGAGGAAGACAGGAAATTATTACAGAGAATAGGAATTTAAAAATTTTTATATTTTTCTCAGTGTGGGAGATAGAGGAGAAAAGAGAGGGAGTGGGAAACAGAGAGAGAGGGAGAGGGGGAGGGAGAGGGAGAAGGAGATGGAGGAGGAAGAGAGAGGTGTTCCTGTATACTATGTGGTCTAAACAACTCAACGGTTTTACATATAGGAAATGAAACCACACTTTTTGTGTGTTAATTTGTCCTGTGCTATGTCATTAAAGCAAGGTCTAGAGTAACTTCATGATTTAAGGAGAGAAAATGAGGATCTTAGGGTGGTAGGAAAGGACAGATAAACACAGACAGGTATTAACCTGACCACACTGGGGAATACCATCTACGAAGGATATACCTAGGAAGGGGAGTACCTGAGAATCTACACTGGGGTCAAACCAAAACAAATACAGACTTAGATAAGGAGAATCTTTACTGAAAATATAATAGAATTCTCTGATCTGAAACATCTGCACACACTTTAAATATCAAACAGAAAAGCCTTTTACTTTTCCATAGGGAAGAATAAGAAACTTTTAAAGGGGCATTGGGTAAGAAAGGGAGAGAAAGCGGACAGTGTGATCCGCGACAGCAGCTGTGTATCCCGTGGTTAGGAGAGTCTCTGGAGGAGTTCCTGGGAAGATGGGCCTTATATTCTAGTGCTTTCTCAGGCTTGGCAGTGAGGAAGTTTGGGACCTGCTAGAACAGGAGAGTGTTGATGGGGGTTGGGTCAAGATAAGGCAGAGGACAAGGAATAGTAATTGGCCGGGGTGGTAGAAAATAGCATAAGTGTCCTGAATTTTTCCAAATCCAAAATAATATTTGCAACAGATGTGTAGAAATCCTTCTTTTGGAGATATTTTATATGAACAGACCTGCCTTTTGCATCATTGAACTGAGTCATATTTTCAGGTGGAGGAAGGCAGCCTTTTTGCATGAGGCTTTAAAAGGGTCCATGTTAGTTAGGAGGCCATAATCTGCCAAAACTGAGGCTAAAAAGATTTGAATATTTTATTTTCTTCATAGTATCCAGATCTGGAAATTTTCTACAGAATTATCAGATAATAGAGACAAATCTATCAGGCATAAATAATGATCAGTGTGATTAGCCATGGAAATATTCCAAATTTGATTTTTAACAAATAGGGCTTGAGATGGAACACTTTGTTGTTCCAGAAGTGGAACTTCTGACCATATATACCAAGGTGAAAAGTTCACAGAAGAATACTTGTAAGAATCCAGAATCTGTGATTGAAAATTTCTCCACAGAATTCTACTCATTTTCCCATTTCCTTTAGAGGAGGGAATACTTAAACTGATTGTACATTTATAACTAATTTGTCCACCTGAGAAGGTGTGAAAGAACAATTTGATATGTTTTAGATAGGAATTGTGATTGGAAAATAATTCATATTTACTTTCCAACCGGTCAGTAGTTACCAATACACTTGTTGCATAATTGTACAGAAGGTGTTGATGTAGTAAAAATGGAAATAAGGGAGAGGGACTGGGAGTGATGTCCGATAGTTTATTGAGGGGAACAGTTAAGGATTAAAAGGTTTTTTTTTTTTTTTTTTAAATAATTTGACCAATTTGCATGCTTATACCTGGTAATCTGAGCAATTTATGTGAAGACAAAAATTTGTAGTATAACAACCATTGGTGAATTCCTATCATCCTGTCTAGTGAAACTATGTATTGTCTCTAATGTTCTTTTCAATTATTATTTTTTTATTCCCTTTAGTGGTTTGATCAATCTTCCATTCTTACACCTGGTGATCTGAGCAACTTTGTTGATGATAACAATATGTAATATAACAACGACAGTTAGTCCCTATCATTTGTTTTGAAACACTGTACCATTTTTAACGTCCTTGCTTTGTTTTGTTTGATTTTGGCTATTGTGTTTCTTCTTTTTTTTTTTTTTTTCTTCCTTCTTTTGGTACTATTTTCTTTAAAATAAAAAAAAAATTTAAGGAAGACGAATTGGAAATTAGAACCATAGACATGATGCTCATTATTCAGAAAACCACTAAAAACACCAACCTGGTAGGAGCCCTGGTGTGAGGAATCAAACAGAGAACCAGCAAACTAAGAAGAGGAAGCGGAAGCCCCAGGGAGCCTCCCCTCCGCGTCCTGCCGCGGTCGCCAGTATTTTGAGATCCTAGCAACACTGAATCTGCAGCATTCCTCAGCATCTCAGGTTTCTTCAGTGTTTGAGGAAGCCATCGGAGAGTGCCTGCTCTGGGCTGGCCCTGCTCAGTTTCCTTTTCCTCCTCCAGTCTCCAGGGAGGCAGTGTGTGGCTCCTCCAAGCGAGTTCTGCTCTGTGCACGGCTCATAACTCTCTGCTGCTCTCTGCATGCTGTGGGTGGCTTTCCTGGTCTGCTCGGAATGGCGAGCAGGGGGAAGTATTGGGAGCCACTGGAGCTGGTTATTGGTCAAGCAGTCAAACTACCTCAGTATTGAAAAAGGCATCTTGCTGGACAATCACAGTCGTTAGTAGCTAGGCAACATTACCCCGCCCCATGATACTAACTTTGCAAGTATATAAAATAAACGCCCTTACTGTTGAAGTCAGTCCTTCTGCTCATCAGGCAAGAGGTAACTCCACCTGACCCCAGCTCTTGTCTCTTGTCTTTATTTTTCTCAAACCCACCAACGTTTCTCTCCGGGGTACAACGAGAGACCAACAATGTTCCCTACAGGAAGGGTGCCTCAGGGACACAGTGCTCCCTGCAGGAGGAGGGTGTTGTCTGTTTTAGTGCTGTTGACTCTCCTTTTCGCCTCTGTGTTTCACTGGTTGCAGTCCATGGTGTCCCTGGGTCCCTAACTGCAGTTATTTATTTATTTAGGTCTTTTTGAAACAGGGTATCGCTATGCAGTTCAGGCTGGCCTTGTGCTCACTTTGTAGCCCAGGCTGGACTTGAACTTGTGGCAATCCTCCTGCCTCAGTCTCCCGAGTGCTGGGATTACAGGCGTGCACCACCACGCTCAGCTCCCTAACTGCAGTTATGCCCCTGTGTGAGTTTCTTCATCTAGGTGGGAGGAAAACTGTATCTGAAGCCTTTCACAGGAGCTTGGCCTCCCAGTGCCAGCTCCTAACCTTAGGCTATTAGAACCATTCCTAAAATGGCATGTTTGCTGTTTAAAGGGCATAGGTTAAAGCTGTAGATCATGGTGGCCTTGCTTCCATTTCTTGACAACCCTACTATTTGATTCAGCCTATTGGATTTGTCTTTTAGGTTGATTCTCCATCTCTGGACGTGCCACCCCTATTTTGGAATATACATGCTATTTCGTGGCTGTTCTTTGAGGTTCTCTCACACAGCTCCATCTCTAATCAGCTGTGCTGGAAACAGGTCTTAATTTCTAGTCAAATATTTTCTCTTTTTGGTGATTGTTGATTTTGCCAATCTAGTCCAAAGTTTCTCTTGCTTTCCATTTTCTTCTGCCTTGCTCTTTGAGTTGTTCGCTTAAAATGACTAATTTAATCTCTGGTTATATTCTGCTCTGAGCTTTTATTATTTAGAAATAGTCAAGTAGTTGAAAACTGAGAAAAAAATGCGGGGTGAGTAGGAAACTTTATGCCAATCACTTACACTGCAGAATTCACCTGTACCCCTCTGTCTTTGCATGAAATAGATAAATTAATCATTTGTATGATTCTGTACCCTGGATCCTGTTGCTTTACTCTAGATTTCTGCTTTATTCTGAGCATCAAATCATACCCATCTCTCACCTATTGTGTTTTCTTGTT
The DNA here is from genome assembly GCF_000276665.1 of Chinchilla lanigera. NCBI lineage: Eukaryota > Metazoa > Chordata > Mammalia > Rodentia > Chinchillidae > Chinchilla > Chinchilla lanigera. Next base: position 11,499,395 of record NW_004955425.1, on the reverse strand, counting down.
GCTGGAAACTTGAGTACCCAAAGGATGCATTCTTCAATACAGAAATGGAGATTTCTACATTAAAGATAAACACCAGGATGTGAGGAGAGTCTTCCAGAAGTCTAATCGACTCTGCCATGAAAGTATTCTGGTGAGAAAGACCAAATCTTTCCCTATGATTTTTACTTTAACGTGCCAGGAATGAACCTGGAGTATTAATCCTTTCACAGGTACTCAGAAAGCAACGAATATTTGCTAGTTTATTTGATCAGCAGCTGGTTACACACTATGTACCTGGTATAATTGGAGGCCATGTGCATAAGTTCTGCCATCAAGTTGCCTGGGTCCAAATCCCTCACTTAAACTTTCTGTTTTTCAGAAACATTTCATATGTGATAGAATCAAATTATATTTATAGTGCCAAGCTCATGGAAGCATTCGGAAATGTTTATTTTTATGTTGCATGTAAAAGATCATGCCAGGAAATTTGAGGAATCCAAAGTTTTTTCAGAAAGTTCTCTCCTCTAATAGTTTCTAGTTTAAATGGGAAACATGTATGAGTGATATGTGTTACTCTGCAGCGCTGTCAGCTTTAGCTTTTACTTCTTGGCTACTCTAAAGTTTTTATTTTGCTTTTTTTCCTTCCCATCACTAAACAGTTCCAAAGATATTGGTAATTGATGTTAATTTTATTAAAGTTTCTTAGAGATGGAGAAAAATTTTATATGGAACTTAGTAAAATTGCTAGTTAGCAATTTGCCTTCTTAAGGTTTTGTCTTGAGCCATGTGAGTGGCAGGTTACCACTTTCAATCTTCCTTTCTTTTGTCAAATTCTGTTTCTAATCCAAGACGTTCTACTTTTATTCACACTCTGTATATTCCATGCAGCAAATCAAAATCCCATAATTAACAAGAATCACCTCCTGTTTCACAAGGATGTCTCCAAGAGGGATTTCAGTTCCACAAATATAGATACAAGAAGCTAAAAGGTGATATAACAAGAAAAGAAATGTGCTGGGTGATTTCACAGATCGAGGAGTGTAGTTTTGATTAAGTTGCTTTGGGCTTTCAGGAGGTAAGTAACAATTCACCGTGACTGTGAGAAATGAGTCGGATTTAATATGTGGGAATGGGCAGGTGAAAGATGGAAACTAAGGGAAGAGAGACAGAGGATATTTAAAGTGGAAGAAAATGTAAGAGTATGAGACCAGAGTAAAATGATACGCTACCTACGTAAAGATCAATGTGCAGTTCAGCGAAGTACCACATTACACAGTTTAAGATCGCATGGTAGAACTCTCAAAAGGTAATGACAGAGGGCAAGGAAACTCCCAACCTGCTAAATGTCCAGGATGAGTTTGTGTTCTCTAAAACTGAAGAATGAATTTTAGGAACAAAGGCAGTTAGGAGCAGAATATTACTGACAGAAAGAAAGCTTCCATCTGAGAGAGAGAGTCAGAAGGGGTCCCGAGTGGGTTGCCAAAGACTCTGCTGTTTGTAGGGATTTTTATAGAGCAAATCCATGATGTGAGGTGGGTCCAAGGTGGAAAAAATGGGAAATTGCAAGGTGGGCATGAGGTAGGACAAAACTATGGTCAACCAATGACACTACAAGCATAATTGCTCAAGTAAAATTGATCAAATCTGGGTCAAATGGGGAAAAGAGTCACTTAGCAAGCAGGCATGAATACAGAGCAGGGGCTTTTCCTGGAGGGGGTTGGGTTAGTGACTCTTCCTGACTTATCAATGTGATTGATACCTATTTAGAATATCAGTTCCTGATTATGCTTAGGAAGTATGCGGGTGCATTTGTTTTACCTTTTGTCTTGTGGTCTGGCCCTCAGCTGGGAGTGCCTGTCTCTCCCACAGCCCTAAGGTATCTCATCTTCTGCACTGGCTCCTTCGAGGGCCCAGCCCTGTCTGACTGCCTATAATATATATATATTTTTTTAATCTAATTTAGTTGCCTATAACAACTAAAGACTCAACTAAATAACTCGAGTATTCCAATAAAGAGAGTGCATATCACATGTCAGAGGGCCATGAGCTTAGAAGAGAATGAGGAGGTGCCTGTAGCCTGGGGTAAATCAAGAGGACAAAACAGAAGTCTCAAGCCAGGCTTGAAGGATGGTGAAGGTGTGGAAGGATCAAAGCAGACCACTCAAGGCAGTGGTTCTCAGTACTTTCCCATGGAGCATTCATTTGATAGATTCTCCACAAAGTTTTTCCATGGCTGTAATTTTCTGTGCTTTTGTAATAAAATGCCACAAACTTGGGTAAATTAAAATGAGAGACTTTTCTCTCTGGTGTTCTGGAGGTCACAGATCTGACACCCAAGGGCTGCAAGGCCATGCTCTTTGCAAAGGCTCTGGGGAAGAATTCTCCATGCCTTTTCTAGCTTCTGGTCCTTGATGACAATTCTTGTATTCTTTTGCTGGTGATTCAGGAGCACAGTGTCTGCTTCTGTCTTCACAAGACTGTCCTCTCTCTGTGTGTGTCTGTATTCAAGTGTCTTGTACAGGTACTTGCCTCTGGACTTAGAGCCACTGCTAATCCCCCTGTGGCTTTTTCTTGGTTATGATTAGTATTTTTGTCAAGAAGGGCTGCTTTAACTAAATAACAAAGATTGGCTGGGTGTGGTGGCACATGCCTGTAATTCCAGCACTTGGGAGGCTGAGACAGGGAGATCCTTGGGAGTTCAAGGCAAGTTTGGGCTGCAAAGTGAGCTCAGGGCCAGCCTGAACTGCATAGTGAGACCCCCCCAAAAAGCTACCCCCCCCCAAACAACAACAACAACAACAACCACAGCAAAGATTCTGTTTCAAAAACAGAGTTATTTCCCTCAGTTCTGTTGGCTGAGAAGTCCACTATTAAAGTACTGAACAATTTAGCTCCTGGTGAGGGATCTCTTCCAAGGTTGCGGATTGCTACCTGTCTTCAAAGACAAAGAATGAGAGTATGAGCAACAGAGGGGACTCACTGGTATCTGTTATACACACACTAATCCTTTGGGGCTAGGGCTTCAGCCTTATGACCTCATTCAACCTCGATTACATTCTTAGTCTAAACAGAGACATACTGGGGTTTAGGGGGTGAACATAAAAATTACGGGGAACACAGTTCAATGCGTAGAATTTACAGTGACCTTATTTCTAACAAGACCAAATTCACAGGTACCAGATCTTTGGATTTCAATAAATCTTTCTGGGAACACAATTCATCCCAAAATAATGGCCCAATAACTTTTGTGTGTTTACAACCATGTTTTGTTTATATATGCTGTAGATGTTAGAATGAAAGTTAGCATATTTTAAGTTCTTAGAGAAATGAAACAAAACTTTTATGCTTCCCAAGTATACATGCTCACAGCACTGTTTAAAATATGTATATGTATATATATATATATATATATATATATATAATAGCTATTAACTAATTCTGAGAAATAAACTGTGAAAAAGTCAGTTTTAAGGTATTTCCAGAGTGTGTTGGAGGTAGTGGTGCATACCTATGATACCAGGAAGTTCAGATTCAACAATGACAGTTCAAGGCAAGCCTGGACACCTTAGTGACCTACTAAGACCCTGTTTCCAAAAATAATACATATTTCAAAACATGGAGATTTGTTCTTTCTCATTCTCTATCTATGAGGGAAGAGGCTGAATATAAGGTATGAAATAACTTGAAGTAACTGAGAAAGACAACCATGAGAACACACAGACATGGAGTAAATATAAAAACTTCCCCTTGTTAACCATCTTCTATCAGTGTATCAAGGTTCTGGGGAAGGCAACCTGCCTGATGTATCCTTTCTACCAGATTCCCACAAATACAGTATCTCTCAGATCATGAGATGCTGTTTAAAATGTTACCATCCTTTCATTTCTAGTTTCATTTTTTCCCCTCACACACAAGAGTACTATAATACAACTTTAATGATCTAACAATCTTCTCAAATGAAAGGAAATACAAAGTAAATTTGACATGTCAAATTACTGGCAAAGTTTTTGGTGGTTGTGGAAATGGGAGACAGAAGTGAAGTCTCATGGCCTTTGTGACATAGTACAGATTCAGAATTATATGAGAGAAAAACCAGAGATAACAGAACATGGGAAGAAGGTTCTGTGATGGTAACTGCTCTCACCAGATACCAAATGAAGTTTAGCCTGTAATTATTTTTATTTTTCCTTTTTGTAGTACTAGGGATTGAACCTAGCACCTTTGCACTGAACTACAGGCTTTTTTAATTTTTTATTTTGAGATAGTGTCTTGGAAAATTACTATGTTGCCCAGTCTGAGGTTAAATTTGGTATCCTCCTGCCTTGGACTCCCAAAGTATTGAGATTACAGGCATGTACCACTGGGCCTGGCTGAGCCTGGGATTCTTCTATTTCAAGAGATTTCATCAGACATCTGAATTTCAGAAAATGATGCCACAGAAAATGGAATTTGATTATAAATTTCTTCTAACATTTTGTCACTGCTTTGTTCTTTGGTCAGACTGAAACTAATTGAAGAATTACCTTTAGACAGTTCTGTGGAACAGAACAATGACTTTCTTAGTCCAGTTTTCTAAATTTCATGTAACCATGACCAGAGAATTGCCTGTAACTACTGTATGTGCTTCTCATTCTCAAAAAACCAACTCATTTATTTTTAATCTGTATACTCGAGCTGTAGAGAAATATTGGTGGTCAACTGGTAAACATTAGGAGTTTTGACAGTATGAGTCACTGGCCAAAACCATGAATAGCTGGATCTATGCATAGCCTTCCTCTAAAGCAGTAAAGTAGAAAGCCATATTTTTATGTGACCATGGACTCAGTTAGGATAACTCTTGGCTATCATAAATAAAACACCACATGTCTCCTGTAGCACTATAATTTAAAGAGAAAAGGACATAAATGAAATACATGTTGTAACTAGGTTTTGATCTCAAGTCTTGTTTGAAGAAAGGATGGGGCAAATAGCAAATTACATGGAACTGACTAACTGAAGTATAGACAAATTTATTATTGGCAATTAAAGTACACAAATTTGGAAATGGTTCTACCTAGGGAGCCATTTAGCCCAATTCTCTGAATTACAGTGATGACAAAAGTTAAAACCCAGGGAGGATAATGAAATTAGTGTGCATTTACTGATTATTTACTTTTGTTAAACCCACATTGTGCAAAGTAACTTTTGCATATCATACTTATAGCAACTGTACATGACTGCTGTAGCTATCCCAATTTTATAGAGGAAGAAATCTAGTTTTAAGATTTTCATAGCTTGCACAGCTAGTAAGAATTACAGCATGAATTTAAGACCAAATTTTCTGCCTTCAAATCTTCTTCCCCAATTTTAAGATGAAATATTTTGCCCAAGGCCTAGACAAGCACATCTATCTTCTCACATCTACTCTGATTTTTTCCCTTGTCTTGCTGTACTATTTGAAGATTGTTACACTAAATTATTGATCCAAAATCAATCTACTGAATCACCTACTCCATAGATCAAACAAAATTTTATATACAGAAAAACACAGGTATTTTATCAGCAGTGTACAAGCAGCATTTTAAAAAGATGGAAACATTAAATATATGAGCTGCTATGTGTTAGACAGAAATGTACAAATGACTTGTTCCTGGTGATAGTCTAGTAGTTATCAGATATGGTTTTAAAGTATATTTGTTTTCCATTGTGGCCTAGAAAGTGCTGCTGGATTAAGTAAATAAAGATCTAAATTCTAAAAGTTTTTTGGGAAGGTTCTGACCTAGTATATTGTTATCTCAGCTAGAAAGCTCATGTTTTATGTATAATGCTTAATAGCAAAATATTACATGCACAACTTTACACAAAATTTTACCTAATATGGAATAAATGCTTGTTATTTATATCTAGAATCATAACTGATGATCCTGTTGAGCCTGCAGGGCTATAATTCACTTTAGTTTTCTGCTGACTGTATACATTATAAGAATATTATCTGAGTGCTTTATCATTAGCTTTAAAATCCTAAAGCCAGATTTAAATCTCTTGAGTATACACTGCGGAGACATGATGTTTTTCCTCAAATTGGAGGACAGAGGCTTATAAAATACTTAGGAAGTTGTCATCTAGGTAGTTAGATACTTCTAGCATAGGATAATGTGACAGTCTTACATGACAATTTGGGTAGGCTAGAGTATGGTGTTGTTTAACCAACACTAATTTTGGTGTTGTTCTGAAGGTGTTTTAGAGGTATGGTTAACATCTGCAATCAGTTCACTTTTAGTAAAGTAGGCTGCCCTCCATGGTGTTGGTGCACCTCATTTGATCAACTGAAGGCTTTACAAGCACAAATTCAGGTTTCTTGGAAAAGGATTTCACCTCCCCACCAAAGCTTTAAACCCTGCCATTTTCTGCCTCTTTGGCCTGCCTACAGGGTTCAGATTTTCCAACCTCAACAACCATGTGAGCAAAAGTATTGAAGAAAAAATATACATGCGCTTATATGCGTCTGTGATGAGCTACTGAGATATATTAGTTATCAGATTTCTGTGATGGTGAAAAAGTTAAGTGCTTTGAGATTTATTTGTTGTTAATCTTCTGGTTGAAAATAAAGGAAACCAAATTGTAGAAAATCATTAGCTTCTGCTAGGGGGAGGGGAGTGACACATGCAGTCCCAGTGGCTCATGAGGAGAGGCGTAAGATGGGCTCAGACACCCCCTTCCACTCACAGCTTCGTGTTTCCCTGGGGACTCTACTTATTTATCAGGCTTCAGACTGTCTTCATCCCCACTGTGGGAAATGAGACTACAGAGGTCTTTAGCATTGCCGCTCCCTTTATAAGTCTCTTTCCTCATCTGGTTTGTAAAAATCTCTGCAAAATGACTTCTGTTGGCCCAAGGCTCTAATGAGGCACCATTCCAAGAAGTCTCCAGTGCAGCCAAAGGTAGGATCATTAAGTCTTCTGCAACTTATACTAGAAAAATACTGGTAAGAGAAGCTGACAACATGAGAAGGGTCTTAAACTAGAATAAGAATAAGAACCACTGACTTTCTTCTAGGTTTGTGTCTGTTCCATAGAGTCAACTTTATTTCTTTTACAGTATGATTTAACAAAATCATACTACTCAATAGTTGAATATAAGTCAGATATGAAATACTCAAATGCATGAGTAATTTTTCACCACGAAAAAAATAACTGAGGAGTTGTACACCGAATTTCAACCTTCAGGATAAGAACCTCAGTTCTGGTCTGCACGGACAGGTTCATAAGACAGAATTATCAGGAATCAGCAAACTTGAATCAGACAACCTCACAGGGAGTAGTCCTTAGCAAATGACATTGCATTTTATTCTGAAAATAAAAAGCTCTAAAAAGTCCCTCTAATTTTTCCAACCTCATTACTAAAATTTTAAAGTTTAATTTTAATTAGAAATGTTCCATGTGAACTCAGTATTGTTATTCTAACCAAAATATTATCAAATAGCATAAATTGTCATTCCCCAATTGAAGAAATCTTAAATTGAAATGTAGTTTTATTTTAGTTTTATTTTATACACGTTGGTCTAGATGCAGAGAGAAAGAATCTTCACTCCCTTTTGACACATTTGGCTATTTCCTGATTGGTTACTCTCCTTTTCGTCAGAGGCTCCTACTTCTCGCTTATTCTTCATTATGGCTCCGTGTTGCTTACTCTGTTCTGCCTCCCACATTAGCTCTACATTTGTAAGATGAATAAAACAAGGGAAATGCCCACTGAATTTAGCTCTGTATATGCTATTTCTTACACACACACATCTTACTTTCTTATGTACCCAACCAATTCAAATTCATCTCTCAAGATATTTCTCAGGCACCAGTTCCTTTTTATAGTTTATTTATGGGTGTGCTGATTTCCTTTGCCAAACTGCGGGCTTCCTGAGAATAGGATTTTGGTGCTATTTATCCTTGTATACCTAGCACTCAACACAGTGTCTCAGATATAAAGTGCTCAGTAGACATTCAATGCAGTTCATTATTTGTATCAGAGTACTCAGGAAAAGCACAGCGATATGGAAGAATATGTGGTATTCAGGCACCTGCAAGTTGAATAAAGTCACTGGAGGCCAAGGATATCCGAATACTGCGAGAAATATAAAATTGCTTGTAAACCATGTTAGAGTTTCAACTTAATTCTGAAGATTCTGGGATAGGTGTTACTCAGGACAAGCACTTGGACAGCAAGGGCTGTGCTAACATAACGGTGACACTGGTCAAATCAATCTTTCTCAGGTTACTATGATGGATTTATGTGTGCAGAATCAGCAGACAGAGACTTTTTGGCAAACAAACTTGGTTTATTGGTCCCCCATTTACCCCTTACATAGGTGAAGAATTCTGGTCATGGAGAATAGTATCATGGTTTATTATGTTTTAACACTTAAATTTATGTGAGTAAATTAGTGCAGCAGCAAGCAACGGAAAATGTCAGAGGGAAGATATCTTAGAGAACACTGTAGATCAGCCTGGGAAAAGCAAGATTAGCTGACCAGTCTATAGAACAGGAGACTAGAAAAAAGTCACTACTAACAAAACCAACTGTAAATAAAGGTCAGAAGCATGGGTGAAAATTGTTTACAAAATGAGGGGGATGTAGTGTGTGTATTGTCATCACACACAATGAGTCAGGCCAAATTAAAGAATAGCATCAGGCCTGGGAAGTACAGATGAATGAGTCATAGTTAGAAGATACTAGCAGCGGAGGCTGACGTCCTGTGATTGGAAAATTAAGAAGCTAACATGAATTATGTTCACTTGGAAAGTCATGACACAAAATAGACTAAAATATGAGCCACCTATTTAATCTCATTTCTGAGATAATTTTAAATTAGAGCAGTGCTATGCAGTATCATAGCATCAGTCACATGCTTAGCCAAATATGTGAATCCACTTGAGAATGAAATATGACCATCTCTAAATAGATGAATTAATAATAATAGCAGTGTACTGCATTTTCAGTTTTCACTGAACAGCAAAATAGAGAGAACCTCTTTTTGACTCTGTATGTATCACTGATGAGGCCTATGGACCACACTTAATGACATAATGATACTTTACATCCACCTGGACGCTTTCATATCAACAGCAAAAATGAGCCTTAGGGGCAGCATCATTATTTCTAATTTGCAGAGAGGAGGTGCTGCATGACTGCCTGGGAGAACAGCTGGGTTATATGACTTGACCTGAATAGTGGCTGCTTTGATTCAACGCCACAGCTTGTCTGCTTGATTCAGGTTCATTTACCTGCTCCTAAAAGTCTCCTCAAAACATGCAGAACAGCTTTGAATGACCTATGGATCCTCAGCTTCTGCATTTGAGCATTTACATTGTAAATATGGAGAGTATGTATTCTACACATATACAGGAGATTTATCGAGCTATAATACATCACACAATTCACTCATTAACAGTATACAAATTCACTCAGGAAAAAAGTACTATACAGTATTGAAGTGATTTGTGGTACATTCATAGAGTTGTGCAACTAGCCACACGTGTGATTACTTTTGAAACGGTCTTCAAATTTTTTCCAGTTTCTAGAGTATGGAACCTGGATATAAATTTGGAAATGTGAAAATTAAGAAGAACAACAGCAATAGAAATGGCAGTTTGAATCTGCCTGATGCTTTCAAATATATCACTTCATTTAAACATTTAAACTATGTCTGAGGTTAAAATAACTGGCAGTGCCAAGATATGATCTCATGTCAATATAATCCATAATTCCCTATTCTCTCCATCAAGGTTGTATTAACTTTATGGGATATGATGATTCGCTCTAAAAAACTTATTGGAGTAATATTCCCATCAGTATATTGGCTTTTCACTTCATTTATTTCTCTGTCTGTGTTGCCCATTGATAAGTTAGTGTGTATTTGGAATGATCCCTACTCTGCTTCTATCCCTATATGTCATCAAAAATGTCTCATTTTGCTGGGACTTTATTTCTAAAAGCAAACAACTTTCTCTGATGGTGAAGTTTCACCCAGGGAAGGTCAGGTGAGGCATATGAGCAGATAAGAAGGCCCATTTGGAGGAAGGGCCTGAAGTAGTGGGAGTGGTTTGTGAGTTATGAACCAGCGAGCCGCACATAAGTTGTGTGCCTAATGCATTCTGTGAAAGCAAAGGGGACATTTCTCAAGGCTTGTGCTTTCGTCACAGTGATATTGTGATAGTACCACAACCACAGCATTAACTGACTAATCCCGGAAAGAAACTGCGGGAATATTCAGTTAACATTATTTTTTCTGTGCCAATTTGGTATTATGGTCAATACTCCCCTTTTATTACTCTAGCTCTACATACTGTACTTCATCTGTTGAGACTTGGACTCCTATAGGCTTGCTAACTTCCACTGTATAAGTAGGTCTCTTTTTGGTCTTTAAGTGCAAACAGAAGTTGTAGCATCTCCACACAGGGCTACACTCTGCTAAGGAGGCTAAAAAAAGGTGATGGATAGCTCATAACCATGATCAGTTTAGGTCGTGGCTATGAATATTCATTTGAGAAGTATAATAGTTTATTAATTGATTTATGTTTGTTAAATTTGACTAAATTTTGAATTAAATATAATATTGAAGTCTGATAAGAGATCTTATGTAATGTACCAAGAGGGATCTAAAAAAATGTTGAGAAACATTGGCCTTGTAAATATCCTGAAACTGGGAAACGAAGGAGGCTCTCACTCTGCAAGGTTTTGAAATGAGAGAAATGAGTAATGGTATGTGTGTGTATTTGTGTGTGTGTGTGTTTGTGTATGTTTGTGTGTGTGTACTGAGGACTGAAGATGATTCACACTCACTAAGCATTCAATCTAACACTCAGCTACATCTCTAGACATGGCTAACTTTTGAGTACCTTTATTTCCCCCCTTTCATTGTTTTTCATTTAGAACTTTGTGCTCTTAGGCCATGGAGATAACACTAGGTAGTTCATAACAATTATAGTTGTGTTTTCTTTGTTTGATCAAACATGATAACTTTTGTTTGATGGCACTAAAACATCCAAAACAGGCACCTAGAGTCTTAAGAGCTTAGCCAATGAGCAGCCTAAACATGCTTAAGCATATATGTAGGAGTCTTGATGTCTATATCCTGGAAGGTCAAGGATACTCTTGTGAAGATATTCACCTTTAGGGGAAAAAGACACATTAGCTTGATACATGAAGTCATGGCAATAAGAAAGAGAATGTTTAAGCTTAACACTGTATACCAAACAGAACATACTTCAGACGTGTCTTTTCCATAAAAGTGAAACACTTCTGCTAAAACCATGAAGGAAGGGAAGGGTAAAGAAAATGAGATTTATTTCAACAAACTGTTTTAGACATTTGCTGATGATGGTGCTGATTGAGCAAAGTGCAGTCTGTGTGGACATTATCCTTTCCAGGGAGCGTAGAAAGGATATGCAAGGGATCACCTCACTGTCCCAACACGAGAGCACTGCACATTGTGTGGGAGGAGCGGTAGAGCTAGGTGATGGCCTCACTACTCCTGGAGTCACAGAGTTCATGTATTAATATAGACAGGGCTCAGGGAAGACAGTAGGGCCCATCATAATCTTCACCTAGTGAAAGATCACATGAAGAAATTTTCTATTTAGAGAAATGAGGCCATAGTAAGTTCAGAAGTACGTCCATTCATCCAGATGATTAAAATTACAGTACTGTATGTGATGCTGTAATATTAACACATTACACTGATATGACTATTGGACTAGTAAGTTCTGTAGAATCATCATATCATACAAGGTAAAAACAATCTTTGATGTAAATGGAAAAGTTGTTGCATCACTCACATTAGAGCATATCTGACCTCTGCCAAGTTTTTTAACTTCAGACATATTATTTTATTTTTTATTCTAGGGGCTTCCATCTTATATTGAATTGGGACCCACATTGTATAGTTTTTGATTAAATTAGGTGATATATTTGAAAGCATCAAATAGCTACCAGTAGGAATAATCTAACACAGAGGCAAAACTGGTTAATGTTTTTGTCTTTGTTATTGTTATTTTGTTATTTTTTTTCTTTCCTCTTTAAAATAAAAAAAAGGAAAAAATTTATTCCTGTAGAAGGGTAAGGTTGGAGGGCCTGAGATCTATAACAAAAGATGGAGATTTTCTTGGATAGGAGCATCAGCAGTTCTTCCATGGGAAGGGAAGGAAGTGGAACATCAGGTGTGCGTGTGTGAGAAGGCCTTATGACCTGTGAAACATGTTGAAAGGAGAATTCACACTTTACCAGTCATTGGAAATAGACAGTGAAAAGCTGAAGACTGTAATGGTGTGGCGAAATGATTTTCATGGAAGAGTTATATCCTAAACATTGTGGTGCGTAAAAGGCATTTACAGTATATTGTTTAGTAAAAATGTTATTTAAACAGGTTTTATTATAAATGACATTGCCAAATGATGTCAAGGATGAAAAGGAACTTTTAAAAAAAGGGTATCATAGAAGATTCATGGATAACATAAGCATTTTTATGAGAGGGAAATAATTGTTTTAAACTTTATATTGGTGCTTTCTGAATTTTTTAATGTTTTAAAATCACCCCTTGAAGGAAAAACATGATAAATGCATTTTGAAAGCAGTGCAGGTACAAGTGTAGGTGCCACGTATGTCTAGATCTTTTAGTTGAACATGTGGCGGAGTTATGGTCAAGGGTACTCAGTAGAAGAATGTAACACATTTCTAATTGCATACATGCACACACACACACTTGATATTGACCTCCTTTGCTTCTGATGTTATTTTTTGTTGCATGTGTTAGTTTCATGTTAGATATTGAGTTATAATCAACCAATCAAACAGAAAACCCCAGCTACCCAGCAGGAAATTCCAACTTGTATTCTTTTCCCCTGTGTGTCAAGAAAATTTTTCAGAAGCATGATACAGCAATTATTTGAATGTTTCGTATATTTTTCTGTTTTCTTCTACAGCTACATTTAAAGCCTGTAAGGCAGAGAGTGGACCTTTCCTCTCTCTCACGTAGGCAGGAGAGCATTTTCTTTTTTTTTCCCCAATACTGGGAGTGGAACTCACGACCTTGCACTTGCGGGGCAGGCGCTGTGCGGCTGAGCTAAATCTCTAGCCCTTAGGAGAGCATTTTCATGGCCTGTGAGTGAGACTGAAGGACCTGGTTCAGACTGGGTTCTCTATACACAAAGGCCTTGACACATCTCAGTGTTTCCCAGTACTTGTTATAAATAGTAAACTTAAGAATTAAACTTGAGCTTAAGATTAATTAAATTCCCTTTGCTAAGTGCAGAAAGTACAGGTTATCTCTAGATCTATCAGTGTATAACAATTTTTTTTCAGATGAACTCCAAGCTGACATGTAAACTCCCTAGCTATGTGGGCAAATTTCAGTTTTATTCTGAAAATCAATTTGGCTTCTATTGTGATGATACTATTAGTGGTTTTATCAGTGGTCTCCTAATTTTACATGTCTTTTTATTTTAATGGCACTTGACAAGTTTTGCATCTCATTGGTTCAATGCTCTTGGTGCCTTTAATCTGAAGTAGTTAAATTTTACAGTGATCCTTCAGATTGACTGAAATTTGACCAAGGGGAGAAGTAAGATCTTCACTGATCAGTGTGGAAGGTGGACACAAGCAATTTTGGCTCTGACTTTGCTTTTAAAACTCGGAAGACGATTATCAAACATAGACTAAGTGTTATAATATACATGATGGCAGCATTGGTTTGCTTTTCCTTATTGAAACTAGATTCATATATCTAATGCAAAAAAATGGCTTGATTATTTTAAGATGTGACTGCAGAAAGAGACAAAAACACTGGAGGTTAAGGTGGATTGTCAACTTAGCTGACTTGCAAGCTGCCCAAGGGAGTAGGAAAAGTACACTTCTGGGTGTGTCGGGGTGGGACGCGGAGGTGTGTGACCTTGGGTGCTGTATCTGTTCCTTTGCCCTTTTCTCTCTGGCACTAGGCCCTTGCTTGGCTTCCTGGCCTCGATGAACTAAGCAGCTTTGCTCTCCATGACCTCCCACCATGATGGTGACGTTTCTTCCTTGCACCCACCAACCACAAACTCAAGGTACAGACGTGAGCCAAATTAAACCTCCCCTCTTTCAGGCGGGGTTTTGGCTATGTGTCTCAGTGATGGGACAGCTGACTGATACAAACACTGAGCTTTATTTTAAAGCTTGAATCTCTCACTGAGAAAACATAAATACCCTTCAGAGTAGTTACAGTGATACCTCGGTTATCAAATGGCTCCAAGCTCCGACTTGCCACTACTCGAACAGCAAAGTCTGGAAAAATCTGCTCCGTGTTCATAACTTTGCTTGATAGTGGAACTGAAAATCTGACTTGAAAACGCTTGTACGGGCTGAGAGTGACTCACAGGCTATGTCCTGCTGAGGACACAGAGCGCTGATGCATTGGTCTGAGCGCCGCTTTTGCCCAGACAACACATAGTGCTTACGTCAGCGTGTTAAAGCATTCACCATTGTGCTTTCTTCTCTGTGCTTTTTTGCATAAAATATAACCATGGCTCCAAAGAAAGTAAAAACCAGTAGTAAAGTTCACAGGAAAACTGGGAGAACCACGATAGAGTTAAAGAAAGCACGAAATCTGTGAAAGTCCTAGCAAAAAGGGCTCATGTGTGTAATATTTGGTTTTAAATTATTCTTATGGGGAAATTATGTTCAGCTCTCATATTTTTCAATGTTTAAATACAAATTTGGGATAAATTGTGTTCGAGAACTGAGGTATTACTGTACTGTCATCTACACTTCATTGACCAAGGAGCAGAATTGTAGAGAGTTTAAGTGATTTGCTTGTTTCATTTTGAAAGTCAGTTTATCTGGGATCTAAACTTGGTCTGTTGGTGTGTAAGTTTTTGCCCTCTTTTCACTTTAATGTATTTACAAGATTTTTTTAAAAAATTTAATTTGTTTTATGTATTTTTCAATGAATTTGCTGAGAAGTTTACCTTGTAACTTCATTGTACCAAAGGAGAGTTCAGAGATACGTTCAAAACTTACATTTTATGTACCAGTTTGGGATGGCAATAAGATCTTGTTTCACAATCTGATAATTATCTGATTGATGGCTCTACCCTTTTAACTTCACTTTGGGAGAATGTCTTCTTTTCGTCAGGGTAGGTATGTTTGGGAAAATAACCCTCCACAGGTCACTGAAGGCAGTACTTCAATCCTATGACCAGCCCTACCCAGAGGGGTAAAGATTCAGCCTGCCAGCTAATGATATAAAGGACCCCTAGCAAAGCCATTAGATAGAGACTCGCTGCTGATGGGTGGAAGATCGTATGGAATTAGAGCCTTTGAAAAACACCACAGACTTTCTAACAATTGTATATTGGTGCATTGTGAAAGTGAATGGAAATGTGTGTTCTTAGTAAAGTAAATTAAGTTTTAAAACAATGAAAAAAGGCTCAGACTCAGTTAAGGTTAATCCACAGCACTACTGCGCAGCACAGACCTCATGGGTCTCTACTTTTCAGTCTCCATACCTTGGAGATCCCTGAATTTGTTGGCAGTGTTGGAGAGTCTGGAGAACTTTGGAGCATGAGCTGCGTGCTCAGCCAGCCTGTAACTGTCCTGTGGGCCTTCTGATTCCCTTTGCTTGAGAGTTGAGGGGGAGGAATTGCTGACCTTTTTGCTTAGAGGTTTCAGTTTGGATGTTCTACATCACTGGGCTCTGAAAGAGAAGGTGGTTTGCATGTGACAACTCCTTCTATAGAGATTCTCTGGCCCTTAAGAAAATTTCCTACTCTTTTGAAGGAGGCAAATGAGAAGGTAGGGAAGAGGTCTATGCTGAATAAAAAACTGTATGGGTCCTGGTTGTATGGAATGTACTGTGTGGCTGGCTGAATAGAGGCTCATTATAAATATTGGCCTTTTGAAAATTGCAAGAATCATAATTCATGTTTAAATATGGAATTTGGCCCGGTGTGGTGGAGCACATCTGTAATCCCAGCACTTGGTAGGCTGAGGCAGGAGGATTGTTGTGAGTTTGAGACCAGCCTTGGCTACAAAGTGAGCTCAAGGCCAGCCTGAACTGCATAGTGAGACCCTGTCTCAAAAAAAAAAATTGCAGAATTTGATTTAAAGGAAATTATTTACTTAGAAAACAAAAGTTTTAAAAAAGCATACATTTATTAGGCTTGGATTAAGTTTTTCCCTGACCATGTCAACTGGCCACATACCGACAGTTTAGTTTTGGCTGCCCATTGGCATATAAATATACTTCCAATATTCCCCATATTTAATTTATAATTAGTAATTCAATAATAGCTGTCTTACAGTATGCTGATATTTCTCCTTAGTTTTAAAATTTTCCTGAGTTAACTTAGGTAAAAGAAATGGTAAAGGAGAAAATAGAAAAAGATTTGCAATTCTAAAATAGTGATATATAGTTGACCCAAGTCCTAGTGACATCAAAGTTTTGTTTCTAATTAAATATATCACCATAACGAAATGGAACACCTTTGGCAGTACAGTACTTAGAAGAGGTTATACTTCAATTATCTGGCAATATAGTTTTGAAAGACATTTAAATTATCATATTAGGTCTTGGTAATTAGCAGTTAATATTTTTAATCTTTTTCCTTCATTTTGCAGGTGAGAAAAATATAGATACTGAAAGGTTACTGTCCATCAAGTAAGATCCTTTGAGAACCCAATGTTTGCTAGTTAGCAATTTCCTATTTAGAAAGAAAACTTTGATTTCCTTGGGCTTTGGGATGTAAAGTGAGGCTTTCTCTTCTGAAGCAAGCATCAGAGAGTGGAGTTGTGGCTCCACGTTCAGGTCTGAGGCTGCCAAGTTTTCATGGAAGCACAGCCGAGAGAGCAGAGGAAAGTCAGTGTCAGTAACACCGCTGTATCCTGTGGGAAGAGGTGGCCGTCAGAACTATCAATGGCCATGCAAAAGAATTGTGTATGGGTGAAAATGAGGGATGAAAGTGATTTTAGCTATTTCAAAGAACGTTGTTATTAATGGAATTTTAATGAAATGTAGACTGATATGTGAATGGCATAGATCCATTCCAAAGGTGTAACTTTTGAGATTTGGCTGGATTGCTACTGTTCATTTAACCGTTTGCTCACAAAGGCTATTTGTTGGTTCAGGCATTGACTTTTATCTTAAAGTGGCTTCTTATTATTGAACCTAACCTTCTGAGAGGTCACTGGGCTTCTCTCCACCCCTCAGCTCCTTTTACTGATGTAATCACTCCCAAATCTCCTGCTCAATACCACTGAGTGTTACAAATTCTGACTCCATTTCCTCCAGTCTGCAGGACTATTGTGTCTTTGTTCTATGTCATGTGGAAAATGACTAGCATCACTAGGAGCTTTTCCAAAAGCTTACAAGCTCACCAGTAAATCCAGCCAAGTGTGCCGTTATATTTGATGTGTTAGTCTGTTCCATACCTATCTTTGTTTTGCAGAATAAATATCACTCTGAACACCTACAGACCAGGATGGGAAAGAACCCTGGAATCTGATCTCATTCTTCTCTTTTCTTTCTTCTTTCTACAGTAGAGGAGAAACATAAGGGAGAGCCTTGGGTTTATCATTTCTGAATTTCATAGTTTCCTTCTTTAAATTATAGAGATATAATAAAACTTTAAAATCTACCATTGAAGTTTGTTTTGAGAAGGGAGAATACAATAGAATTAAAGTCCATCAAATTGATTGCTTCACTGAAGATTCAAAAATTTTATGCTGTGTATCAAAAACTGATTATTAATTCCCTTTCTCCTTCCATTCTTGTTTAAGAAATTCTATCATCTCCTACAACCGACCCTAAAAAGATAGATGCTTCTTGATAACTGGGAAAAGATTGAGTACGTGAAAATGTAAGTGTAATGAATATCATCTTTTAAAAAATATTGTCTTTTAAACTTGCACAGGGTCTTATTGCTTATAGGGTTTTTAGAAACAATGTATTGGAAACAATGTGTTGAAAACAATGTATTTAGTAACAATGTATTGAAATAGAAATTCTATTAAACAGGCTGAGCAATTTTATTTTATCCACACTAAGGATCATTGTTTTACTTACTCTATTCGTATTGCTATAACAAAACAAAAACAGGGCTGAGGTGTACTTTACAGAGAAAGGAGGTATTTAGTTCATATTTGGAAGCTGAGAGTTCAGGATCCAGAGGCCTCATTTGTTTTGCTTTTTATTATGACCTTTTGTTTACAATATAGTGTGGCTGATGCAGGGAAGGAGAAACAGACAGAGATAGAGATTGAGATAGAGATAGAGACAGAGATGATAGAGATAGGTAGGTAGAGAGAGAGAGAGAGAGAGAGAGAGAGAGACAGGTGGGGGGGGAGACAGAGAGAGAGAGGGAAAGGATTCATGGGCCAGGCCTTACTCTTCTCGTAACAACTTGCTCTTGTAAGAAATGACCTAGGTCCCATTTAAACATTAATCCCTCTGAGACTGGCACCACCATGACCTAACCACCTTCTACCAGACCCTCTCCTCTTGTCTTTGAGTTTCTACCACTCCTCACTACCGCCACACTGGGGACCAAGCTTCTAGTATAACAATCTTTCAAGAACACTCTTAAACCATATGTAATCCGTGGCAGTTTTTATGGAATTTTGTATTGCTCAAAGACCAAATATAAATACTTGCTGGGAAAAATTAAAACCCCAAAGAAAAAGAGCTGCTCGCTTGTACAAACATTTAAGAATTAAGACTTACTGAAAGATTTCAGTCTGAAAGATGACGTTTATGAACTTGCTGATGTTTACAGATATACATTTGTTTATATGTTGGTAAATGTGTGGCAGATGGTGGACACCTTTTGACTAAAATAAAGTTAGAAAATAGTCCTGCTTTTGAAGGTTTTGAAAGATTTCCTATATCTGATGAGAAAAGTATTATTCAGACAATTTACTTATATCAGTAGTTCTTGGGCAGAAAAAGTAGGAACATAACTTCCTGGTAACTTACTTCCCAAGGGAGCAGGTGACACCTGCGTTAGAAAGGATAGCTAGCTAGAGTTGTGCTTGAATCTTCCAGTTCTTCCAGGACTACAGATACTGAGGAATTCTTGTACCATAAATATTTCTATTTCCTGAGAGACCTGGTTGTCTTTTCCTTTCCTCTTGTATCTTTAAGACCCTTATATAACATACTTTCATTTGTGGAAACATGTTCATGCATGACTTCCTTGCAAATCAAAATATTATTTTATAAAATAAATGTCAGCATAGCAGCCTTTATTTAGGAAAAATAGCAAATTTTACATTTAATTTATTGTGGGATTATACGTAACTCTTAACTAGCTATATTAACTTATATTGTTGGTTGCTACTGAACGCTATTTTCTAAATTGATCAAATGTACCCAGGGTATATGACCCAGAAATCTGAGTTCACTCATGTTTTTGATTCTATTGTCTAAGTTTTGTGTCTTAGATTATAGAAATGTTACTTTCAGCTAGTATATTTATATAAGGAATTAGTATCAGAACAATTAAATTTACATCAAGGCACTGAATTGTTTTCCAAATTAGATCATGATGGATTAATTTGCATAAATATCAGCTGAAAAATTATTGTTCTCTATATTCTTCCTAATCCAGCATCTTCTCAGTTGTACGTAAAATACAACCTTTATTTCAAATTGTACCTATTTTCTGAGTTGTTGGCACTAAGTTTTCCTCAAAGACTAATCTGGCTTAGTTTGGAAAATTATGAATTAGATGTAATCACCTTAATTAATATGTGGATGGTCTTATTCAAAAATATATTTCATTTAATATAAATGCTCCATTTCCTGTGATTGACATAATCATGAGGCTCTCATTTAGAGTGGGACTAAATTACACCTTTAAAGAATTGTCTTTTTTCAGCAAAATGACTTATATTTAAATGTAAATTCATTTTATGAAGCTTAGAAAATATAATTTTTGACACATAGAAATTTGAAAATGATAATGAACTGCTACCATACCAGAAATAATCCCTTAAGTCTTAATTAAAGAATAGGTATGTTAGTTCTGAAAATGTCATAGTTATGACAAATTAAGAAGTAAGTGAATTGCAATTAAAAAAAGAAAACTATGGCACTGTCAGATTCATGTGTAAGGAGATTAGCTGACTCAAATGTATTAAAAGACACTTGCTGGTAGAACTTTGATCGGGTATCTTTGGTGACTTTATTCATTGTTGCCTAAATTCCTTTCTGAAATCTAAAGTGTCCATAAGATAAAGTAAGTAAAATAAGACTTGTTTTAGTTTACTAGACCAACATATCTTTTTTCATTATAAGGACTAAATATGTCATGTACAACTGTCTGGATTTTCTAAGACATGGATGATATCTGCTTATTTATATGAAAAACACTAGAGATAATCCCTAAAGCAGGTCCATAGTGCCAGTAATAGAAGCTAGCCAAAGTGTAATAGGTAGAAAAAATAATTTGATGTTTCTGTAGACTTAGAACTTTTTGAATAAATTTTGCAAAAAACTAAGGTAACAGGCTAAGAGAATTCCTTTGGAAATCAGTTCATAA
Source organism: Chinchilla lanigera (assembly GCF_000276665.1). Lineage (NCBI taxonomy): Eukaryota > Metazoa > Chordata > Mammalia > Rodentia > Chinchillidae > Chinchilla > Chinchilla lanigera. Next base: position 11,478,873 of record NW_004955425.1, on the reverse strand, counting down.
TTGTGTTGAAAGTGGGAGATCTCCAGACAAATTTCTCTAGTTCCAGGGCATGTGTAAGACATACAATCAAAATGTACAGTGGATGTTTACATTTAAAAAGTTACAATAAAAGATACATTGCCATTAACCTCACTCAAAATACAGTCCCTTGCTTTGAGCACATTTTCCTATGGTTCTTGCAGCTTTCTGAAGCATATCTGAAAGTCCTCTTTTTTGTCTTCACAGGTCTGATAAAAATATGGTGACTGCATCGCTGGCTGCCATCTGACAGAAAGGCAGGCCCGTAGAAACATCACGGTGTGCTGTGTCTTTATTCATCCTCTTGGCACTGTGTGACCTCTGACTCTTCCTCAGAATCAAAACCCCATGAAATATAAATCCAAACAATGATCCATAAAGGTCAGATCAAAATGAAATACTTGATGATTAATATCTAGGTTCAGGATCAAGTCAGCAAGATTGGTGCCATGAAACTTTTGAAAACTTGTAAGTTTGAAATTTCAGTATGTGAAACCAACTTATTAGACTATATTCTTATATTAATTATAGATAACATAAAGTGCTAATATTTGGTTTGCGTACCTGTATCCTCAATTTAATCAAATACAATGCGTGATCATCAAAGTCTCTGAAGTGGTATCTTGTTGAAGTGACTTCTGTGTTAGCTCCTATAACTGTAATTCATTGCTTTGAGTCGAAATTCCACTTTTGCACAGATTAGTTATATTTAGCCACTTTTTTATCTTTTAGTATTTGCATAAATAACAGATCTGGTGTATGCTGTAGCAGAAAACAATAGTCAATAAAGGAATACCTCCAGCGCTTGACCTTTATTACTTGGTCTCTTGCTGACTGACCCTGGCAGTTGAGAAAAAGTGTAATTTGAAGATCTGACTTAGAGCGAGACTAGAATAAGAAAGGTTTGCTATTTTCAAAAAGCCAGAGGAACACATTTACAATGAAATTTTAAAAAGTTCAAACAGATGTTAGCTTAAATGCTGCAGAAAAAGTTGGAGAGTGTTTTTCCGTAGAAGTAACTGCTATTTGATGAAATTGAAGAGGGTTGTGAAAATCACATAGCTAGAATTTGGTTTCCACTTTTCAATCTTGTGGTAAGAAATCCTATTAAAATATTTAAAATGGATCTAAAATGTATAACTTCAAAGCCTTCTCATGACCATGATACACAGTTATTTAAAAAATGTATCCATCATACTTCACAGGAATTGTCTGTTGGCATAAACTGAAAAACATTACAAACCGTGCATATATATTCAGTGGCATTGCTGTTCTATACCTTGTAGTATTTTATAAAGCATGAATATTAATGTGTACTTTTGTGTTTATGAGAAATAGAGTCAGAGCCAACAGCTGGTGCCTCATAATTTCTACTTTCAAGATAGAAGTATTATATGGCACAGGATTTAATCACAGTTCCTGTAACTGATGCGTTTCCCCTCTGAGCTTACTTTTGCTGGTACAAAAGCATCTATGAATTCTGCATTTACTAGGGCTTCTAGGAAGCATAACAGATTAACAAATAGATTTAATGAACAGACTTTTGTAGGAAGTTTTACTGGAGCATCTTTGAATTTATTGTATTTCTGGATATTATAACTTAGCACTTGGGAAAATACTTGACTGTAACTATAGCATTTCTTGCAGCCTAAGCCCCTAAGTGTGTTTGCTAATATTGTAGGATTTTTTTTTCTAGGAAAACTTGGCTTGAGATTTTAGGTTTAAAATTGTCATCACAGCACACGCTACGCTTCTGCACCCTAGAAATCACTGAAAAGTGAGAGAAAAAGATTTTAAGATGCTTAAATTTTGACAATGAGAAAGACAAAAATTAATAGAACTAAAAATTTGGAGATTCAGGAAGAATGCGTGAAGCATGTTCAAGAACCTGGTAGTGAATAAAGACAAATTGTTTTCCCTACATCCTCCCTTCAAAGCCCAGAAGTTGGTAGAATTCAGGCCCTTTGTAAAGGATAAAGGTAAAAATAATAATAGGAGGATCATATTAAGGTATGTCCATAAGGAAGTTGGATCCATATTTCTTCCCTACTCTGAACACCCAAATTTCTGACCCTTCTCATCCTGTAAGAATAAGGAGATTTATTGCCCCAAAACATAAATATGTTTCTATAATGGAGGAAGAGTGTAAAGTGGAATGTAAAGGTTACAAACTGAAAGTGTGGGTAAAATGAAAGTTTGCATAGTGAGTATGGAGAGCCCATGTTCTTGCTCATTTGATTCTTTGAATGCTGGAAGCAAAGATTGTGTCATGTAGGCAGAAGAATGAAATAATTTTACATAGGATATCCCAAGCTTTCAAGAAGGAAAGACAGCAGCCCTTAGATAGGGGATTCTGTATAGAATAAGGGTATTTCAACAAAGCCTAGTATCAATAAATTCTCAGGTACTTTTAACATATCCACTTGTATAAAAGCAAGGCCCCAACTTCCCATGATGAGTAGAGTTGCTATATACTGCAAACATATACTAATAGAAATTTAGCAATGGAAGATAAAGAAAACAGGAACAATGAAAATCAATTTGAAACAACAGAAAATGCAGGGAAGACGGGGAAGGGCAAAGAGAGACAGAGAAGCCTGCATGGGAGTGTTTTCTGTTTGCTTGTTATGGAGGTAGAAAGGACCAAGGGGAAGCAGTCCCTTGAAAATATGCCTAATGTTGCTGTCATTGGCCACTGACATTTTACTGGTTAACTGAATGGGGTCTAGGTGTAGAAAGAGTGACTCTCCTGACACTGATGTGCTGAAGAGTTGACCATTAGAGGGATGTTTTCTTTGCTTTATCATTTCAATCATGGACCATCTTTGGGAATGTAGAGTTGGTGGAAGAGTGAAACCCAAGAGATTCTTTCTTCAGATTTATCACTGTATTATACTAATTTCATAGAGAAATTGTACAACTTGGAGATCTCCTCTTGTTTCTAACCTCCATATAGTATGTTTGGTCCAAATCAGTCTAAGGGTGTACATCCTTTGTAATCACTGGAGGAGCACCCAATATGCTGCCTATATGAATGCGTGTGTGTGTTATGCCCATACGTGTACTCAGACATGTTTACATGCACACATTTCTCAGAAGGACTTTCCTCAGTGATAACTAATCACAACCAAGAAACTATTTCAGCTGAACTTATTTCCCTGGATCTCCTATTTTCAGAGATTAAAGGCGGCTGGTTCTGTGAGAAGCCAGTGGCTACACATTTGAAAAGCTAGTTAATTTGCAAGAAATGGATTTTCACTGTTTTAAGATTAGTTACTTCCATTTGAATCCTCCATCTACTTCTAGAAAGCCATCTGGGTTGTGAGCAAGCTGTGCATCTGTCCTCGAATGAGGAGAAATGGAAAGAAGCACACACACACACACACACACACACACACGCATACACACACGTAAGCACCCTGAGCATACTGCAGCTGCAATCATTTACAAGGGAAAACTGCTGGAGATGGGAGTGGTAATGTGTATGTGAACCATCTATCACTCACTGCACCCTAGCTAAGTGTGAAGGCTGGGGTGGAAACTGGACTCGGCAGAGACACACTGACTTTTCCACAGTGGTGCATTAAGCTACACAATAAGCTCTTCTTTTGGTGTGGTTACTGCCTAGGAAACAACAGTAATATGATGAGAAACAACCTTGGCCTCACCTTGACAAAAGTCTGATTGCTTCCTCTACCATGGGACAGATAATGTGCTACTATGTGGGGGAAATTGTTAGTGATGTTCTAGGTCAGGGAAGTACTCATTCACCTTTATTTCTATTTTATATGATAACATATCTTCAGGTTCAAAGATTCTGCCATAGAAACACCACATGGGCTATTTTCACTTTGGCATAAGCATCAATGAGTGTACTTCAAACCACAACAGAGACATGGGGGGTTAGTGTGGTGGTAACAGAGAAATAGTACCCTATGGAGTGACCATTTTTGCCATGTGACTGAGTCTGTAGACACATTTAGAAGAAGGGTCCTCTGCTAGTAAGATGGGAATACTGAGGTCAGCAAAGTCTGGAAGTGGGTACACACTGTCTTTGCATGAATTTTCTCTTGAAAACTGTCAACAGGTATATCCAGATTTTTGGCAACTTTTATGAGTGGTGATTTTCTTTATTTTTGGATCTGTCTTTGACTTGGCAGCCATAAAGAGAGAAAGGACATTTCTAGAACTACCCCTAGAACTTCTTAGCTAACTCAATAGATCTTAGAAGAAAATTTAGAAAAAGTTATTTAGGATTGCTCTTTGTCTTCCAGAATGATAAACATCATAGGCAGGTATTTGGGGGAAATCTTGAGGTATTCATAAGCCTTTTCTTAACCTGTGGGCACCAATTATAAAATTTCTGTAATGTATAGTATATGCCTGTTGGGTGGTTCATAAAAATGGTTTTACCACATCTTCCTTAGGGTGATTATTAGGCATTGCTGGAAATCTTTCTGTCTTTCCTTTGGCAAATTCAGTTCTTATTCTTATAGTTCTTGAGGGTTACTAATGTAATTGGGATATTTTGCTTACAGGACTTGCTTTGTGATGAGGAAAGTGATCTGAAATGGATTAATACACCCAACACTGACTGTCCTGGAAAATGCTTTCTCTGAAAAGAAATTAATTGGAAACTATGGAAACTGGTTAAAGTCAAATAATTTATTCTGGGCAACCACAGGACCTGGGTCCTCAGACCTACATCATGCTAGCAAAGATGTATCAATTAGCTGTATCAATTATCATGCCTGCTTAATATACTACTTCAGCACTTACTGCCTTAACATAGTCATCATTTATTATTTTGCAGATGTCTATTCATGGGCATTTTAGAATTTCTATTGATCTGGGCTGAGATTAATTGGTCCTGATTGTGTTCTCTCATGTATTTTGGGGTCTGCTGGTTGTTGGCTTGCCTAGAACAATCTCAGTTTTTTTCCAAGTACCTCTAATATGCTCTGGCAGGCTTGCTTGTTCTTATTGTGATTCCAGAAGTTAAGAAAGAACAAGCATGACTGTGTGAAATAGCAGAGAGAATTGTGCATATGCTTTTTATCTGGCTTACATTTCCTAACATCTCATTCCTTACATTTCCAAACAAACCACAGTTGGACATCAGAGTCAGAGAGGAAAGAGGCTAGGAATTAACAGCACAAAGGGATTAGGTAGAGCATGATCGCATGATTTGGTGACATTAACACTGTCAGTTTCCCCACTGTTCAAAAGTCTTTAGGTGCTTTCCACATGCAAAATAAATTCATCTATTTCAAAATCCTCACACAGTCTCAACTAATTGTAGCCTTATCTGAGTCCAATATCTTACATTGTACTTTAAGTCATGATGTCCTTCTATCAACTCAGAGATCTCTGAACATGTTTATCAGGATCACATATACTCAATATGTGGGTCAGACTGGGGCAGTATAATCACAACAGTTGTTTGCATTTAGAAAATAGAGGAATGAAAACCATGTGGAAGTCATTTGTTCACAGCAGTTCTGAAATCTAGCTGGGCAAGATTGCTTGGTCTTCCTACTCTGTGAGACTGTTCTTGGATAGACCCATTTCTTCCATTTGGGTGGCTCGTCGGTCCACTATTCTCCAAATGTCTTTTCTGTGTCATCTGGGATGAACTTAGCTTTCCATGCTCCTTGACAACTTTAAATAGGGCATGACTGATCTCTGAATAGTTTTCTCAGCTCATTTCATGCCTGAGACCCTTGGAGAAGATGATTCATTGAAAGTCACCCTAAAGCACAAGGCACAATATAATGGTTTCACACAATTTTTCAAACAAAAATGAAGTTTGCTGCCGTTACCCATGCAGATAATTACAATTCTAAGCTCTAATCAAATTTTGTTGGTTTTAAAAATTGTAACTTCCTATTTTGCGTTAAAGAAAGAACAAAACAACCTTACCCTGAGCTGTTCATGGTCAAACGAACAAAACAACATTGCCTTGAGTTGTTCTGCTACCATGGTAACATATCTCTGCCAAGGAAGTATGTTATTCAGCATTATCATTTTACATATCCATGTATCTCCACTCCAGCCATTGTCCTTTCCGTTTTGAAAGTGGGGAACTGGGAATAATACAGAGCAGTACTAATGTGCCGTTTCTCATTTTTATTAGTCTTAGCATGTATCTCTTTATTACACTTGAGTTTTGTTAACTATATTTTATAATCAAGGAAATTTTAATTCCACTATTTTACAGAGCTTTAAGAAGGATGGCAATGTTTTATAGACCTTGAGTTTTTCATACACATTAATTTTTTGCATAATATAAAGAAAAGGCATATTATAGGTACATGGTGAATGTTCACAGCTTCAAGAAAACTTATTTTAACATTATTCCCTCATTTAAATAATTCTCACATTACATACTAAAATACAATGCACTTTATAGATGTTTAATGCACTGTAATGTACTTATTTCAAAAGCCAATGATTTTAAAATTGTTTTTCTCATTTCGTTCTACCAAATGATTTTCTCTAATTCCATTCTAATATTTTTATGTTCTTTTTCCCCACTAATTTGGATTTTACAGAAATGATGAATTGTCTTTCTGGGATGATTAAGAGGCATAAATAGTATTAAGGTTTCTTATAGAAGGGGTGTCATCAATATTTTCTGTAATTTTTACTTAAAGAATATCTGTTTATTTAAACTTCTGTAACTTAACTGCTCCCCAAATCTCAGGCAAGAAAATCATTTGAAGAAATATATATGTAAATGAGTTACTGCAAAACAATAAACATCAATAAGATTAAGTAATTATACTTCAAGTTCCAATAGGAGGAAAATATGTGAGTTTTAATAACATTGATAGCAATGTAATCATAAAATTATAGAAAATAAACTCAGAGATGAAGGAATAAGAAAAAAGCATAAGAATAAATAAGCAGACTAAAACAAAGAAAAATTAAAATTCCTATAGCAGGTCTTTAAGTTTTGAGTGAGCGATCCCCCTTTTATATCCTTCTCTTCCTATCTTCTTTCTTTCCTTTCTCACTTCATAATATGCAATGATAAATTGCCTACATTACATGTAAATATGATGAGATTGATTTGCTGGTGTTATGAGTGGAAATATCTAAGTTGTCTTTCTTAATTATTATTGTAATGGCTGAAAATAGTAACTACAATACAATTTTTTTTTCTTTTTTTAATTTTTATTTTAAAGGGTAAAAAGAATTACAATAATGGGGGGGTTTACCAAATTACAGACAAAGTGGTAGGAAATTATCAATGGTTATTGTTTTACCTATTGTTATCTACAAGATAGTTTCTCAGGAAAACAAATAGACAAATAATAGTGAGTTACAGACAAAAGAGGTAGGAGATTATCAATAGTTGTTGTACT
>NW_004955425.1:11414421-11470954 GCF_000276665.1 Chinchilla lanigera | reverse complement strand
CTAGGGCTTAGTCTGTATTCTCATGTTCTCTGAGTCCTTGTTCAGCAGCTGCTCCTCTGCTGACTCTAGACCTTTCTGGTTCTCAATGGCAGGAGCAAGAGTGGCCCGTTGTATAGCATGTATTCCCAGGGGTTTTTCCATGTTTGAATGATTCACACACGTCCATAGGTGGGCATCTGCAGCTGGTGCATGGTGGGCCAATTGTGTCATTGTTTCTCTGTGTCATGATAGCTCTCAATTGAGCAGCGGCAGCTGGCCTGAAGGCTGGTGCGCAACAGCGCTCGAGGCCGCGTGGCTCCCTGTGCACTGGAGGCCCTCCCTCCAGGGGCCTATGAGGCAGGAAGTGAGCCAGATGGAAGACCGGTGCTCCCCACCCTTGGCTCCCCGTGGGCCGGGGGCCCTCCCTCTGGGGGCCTATGAGGCAGGAAGTTACAATACAAATTCAGTAGAATTTTCAATCACAGTAATAATAACTTCATTATTCAGAGCTAAATGATATTGGATTACACTTTTTTATTTGTCACAAATTCATTGTGTGCCTTGCTCTTGGTAAATTCTCAAAAAACTAGTATTTAATGAAAAGGTATTTTTATTTTTTAAAAACTGACAAAAAGATCTTCATTTCCACCACATTTTCATGACTATCGAACTATAATGGTGAATAGAAGAATGGTACTGTATGATTATTAATGGAGATAAGTTCAAATGTTGTCTATTATCAAATTATGTAAATGGTCTTGGCCTCCCTTTTATGTGTAACACAAAAAGGCAGATTTAGATGACCTCCAAAGTATTTTCATTTTTATGGCTCTTGAGAAATATTTTGAAAAAACTGAAAAATCTTTGCCATGAACTGGGTAAAACTTGAGTACAGGATAATGAATAAAATAAACTTTTCCTTAAGGGTTCATACTCTTGTTGCGAAGTATTAAAAATGACTTTATTATGGTACTAAAGTAACACAGATGCTGTGATTAAAGATTCTCAGAATGATTAGCCCTATTTACTCAAGAGGAACACAGCGGCTGGAGAGTTGGGAAACATCAACTATTCTGAGTCCTGGAAGATGACAGTGTTTAGGTATGGACATGGTAATGCAGAGATTTCAAGAAAGAAAGACAAAGTGAAAGGGTAACTATATGGACTGTAATTACGGTACAGTGTGTTGAGGGAACTGAAAATCTTTTTGTCCAGTCATGGCTTTCTTAAGCAAAACTAATTTTCAAGAGGACAGGCCTTTAAGAAGGTAGTTAGGGGGCTGGGGATTTAGCTCAGCAGCACAGCGCCTGCCTGGCAAGCGCAAGGTCATGAGTTCAATTCCCGGTACCGGGGGCGGTGGGGGGGGGAAAAAAAAAAAAAAAAAAAAAAAGAAGGTAGTTAGGACATTTCCTGGGGGGCCTTGTCATGTTAACAAGGTCGCATTTCAATTAGTAAAGGGCTTAGATTTTGTTTGGGCATAGGAATACATAGATGGGAAGAGAAACTGACATTAATTGGTGAGAGAGACTGGCACCTTGTGCTTATCCTTGGAGTGCTGCTTCTTACTCATTGCTCTTACTCAGCTGTTTTATAGGACCTTTTCACTTCCAAGAGAAAGCTGTGACTTGTTTAAAGAAAGTTTTGTTCTTGAAGTGGGCTAAATCCCCTTCTCGGCACTTCTAGGGCACTAATATTTATTTCTCCACGGGGTTCTTCCTTGCCTTGAGAACATCACAAGATGAGGGATGAGGGGAAAGACGAGCAGTTACTCAGTGGGAAAGGTGTGCTCAGAGCCATGCTGCTCATGAGGCCAGAGGGACTCCAAGGTGTGCCATGGTTGTTTCTGCTTCTTCCGCTGAAGCAAACAAGAAATCTAACGATGAGATAAAATACGTATGCAGATACTTTGAAAGAAATACCACAGTGCAGCTTCGGTCTTTGTGACGGTGTGAGAGTGCTAAGCTGGCAATCAATTAAACAGTTATCAGTGTACTTATTAATATATATTTGGATTATTAAGACAATATAAGGAAAATAAACAAAAATAATAAATGTGTCTGGGAACAGGTTCAGTGTGGCTGAGGTCAAAGAAAATTTCATGTAATTGCTGTTGTATAGCAATAATATTCTTAACGCTCGGCATTATTTTGAAACTAAATTTGGGAAGATAACCATATTCAAATACTCTCCTTTTCTTAGTATTACCAATGCATCCTAGAAGACTTACAAGTACACTAAGGTACACTTTAAAGGTGCAGGGAATATCAGTTAAAATCTGGAGACTGTAGGTTGAAATGAGATGTAGCAAGTATAATACAAATCAGAAGAGCAGAACTTCCTGTTTTATATCAGTTCATTTAGAAATGATGTATTGTAGAATTTCTCCTTTTTACTCAACAGTTACTGAGTAGCTGTTTGAAAACATAAATGAATAATCAACAAAGCTCTTACAGAGAAGCAGAATCCCAGGAAGATCCTGACAACACAAGCTTAAAAGTAGAGACAGTGTTACAGGGCCTCCTACTTCTGAGAACTAAGAGGTGAACACACTTCTGTGTTTTTATGAGCATGAGTGGCGCAGGCTCTTTATGTTACACAGTTAAAACAGTTCTTCTAAATATTTTGGAAGAGATTCTTGGCAGAGCAAACTATTGGCATATTTACAACATCTCTATCCAGGTTTCTCTGTTTATTTTCTCTTCTAACCCAAACATATGACTTGCTGGACTAAAGCATTTAATAGAGAAGCATCATGAGATCTGTCATGTAATGATATTTTTCTCTCCTTTTCATCATTCAGAAAGGTTATAGATGCTGTCTAAATACCCTTGCTCTTTTCTTTAGTTCATTGTCTCTTTACCATCCATACATTTAGTTGCATAATTGTGCCAAAACTTTGACTACTCACTGGATATTTCTCATAAGATTAATGTCTTTACTTTCAAGACTGAAGAATTACTTAAATGAGTTACTGAACTTTGGGGAGCCACATACGTTTCGACACCTCTTCTTTACTACAGTTTACAGGTGGAGAACCTCACCTTGTGTCTTGAGGTAAAACTCCAAATGAAACTACCTTCTCTGACACATATGGAATCGAAAACCAAAATAAAGTAACTTGCTTCAACTACACTTCAAGTTAGTCTCAGCCTTACAAGTGTAACCCTGTTAACCTGATTTTGGCATTGATATCATTTGTAATACTAGGTAGTCTCCAAAAATTCAAATGTCACTTGTTTTGTTCACTAATCGTAGCATTACCACCTTGGCTCATATGAGCTTGTATTGGTTTTGCATCAAGCTTTTTTTGGCATTTGTTCTGCTCCTTAGAATCTCTCATTAATTGTGGCTGCATCAATGCTGCCACCAATTCAGTTTCTATTCCACCATCATTTCATCTTTCTTAGGGAAAGGTGGGAAATTAGGCAGTTGTCCAATAATGCATAATGAATGGTGTCTTTAAGTACTATATATTTAGTTTATGGACATATCTTGGGAAAAAGAAAATAAGTTAATTAAGGAAGTTGTATTCTTGCTACTGGCCTCAAAGTCACAGATTTTGTCTATTTTTTACATGGGTTCTGAAATTGAATTTAAATAAATAGTATTGCAGATTCACAGGGCCCATCTCTTCTAAGAGACAAACTAGTGCTTGATCTTTTCTTTTTAAGTTTATTCTAAGACTATCATTTATCTGTGCAATTTTAAACACTACAAAAGTTCTTTAGGTTTTTGAGTAAATTGTGATCACCCAGCGTGTTCAATACAGCAGTTTGAACAGAAGAGACAAAAATAATAGCACCTCTTCCTTATTAGTTTTCTTTCTTTTCATCCTTTAAAAGAAATCTTATATGCTTGTGAGGAATCATACATTTCCAGCTCTAGGAGAGTGAATTCAATGCTTGCTTATCTTTATTGAGTTAATAACATTGTGGGAGCTGGAACAGAAAGGATGGATGGCCAAATACCTGGGATCTAGTCCTTGAACTTTTTGACACAGGATTAACTTATTTTAAGCTGTTCAATTTATATTTGACTTCAAATAATTTCTCAATGAAGAAACTATAGATAAAATTATTAATTCATGTATTAGAAAGAATATTTCTAAGAAGCTCCTGGTGAAAATGTTTCATCATATAATTAAAATTTCTTATCTTTCAGCAAGTGAGAGCAACAGCTGCATAAAAACAAGAAGTTTGGAAGCTTTTATCAAACAACCATTGCTTAAAATCTTGTGCACATTAAATCTAAAGAAATACGTCAGTTGGACACTTTGAAATAAAACATTCATGGCATAGATTGAATTTCCATTGAAGATTCCAATCTGTGTAGAACTGAGAGTCAGAATTTGGAGGCACATAGGCTTGTCCTTGGATATTTTCATTAATTTGAGTTGTTTGATTTTGTTTGCTCTAATGCTAAATAGATATTTAAGGAATACAGAACCAGAGGCTTATATATTTTTAAGTCAGCCAATGAGGGAAAAAAGTGAGCTTACTCCATGTTATGGTTTGTGTCTAAATGTTGGGCTGGCTTCGAGAGTTTATGATTGATCCATGGTCCAGTGCTGGGATTATGGGTGTGAGCGCTACACCTGCCCTGGTGTGGATAGTTTGCATACAGTGTAAGGGAGGGAAAGAGGCTGCTTACCACGGCTCCTCCGTTTTGCTCTTATTGCTTTGCTGTTTTCCGCCACCCTGAACTGTGGCCCTCTGCCACGTGCCACCCTGCTTTGGAGCCAGTCTAGTATGGACTGGAACCTCCACAAATTGTGAGCTAACTAAGCCTTTCCTTCCTTAACTTTGGGCATCAGGTATATTATCTCATCAATAGGAGAAAAATAACCAAGACACTCTGGGTTTAGGAAGCTGGACTTGTTAAGGTCATGGCCACACAAATTTAAAAGCTAGGTGAAACCATTTGCATTGACTTAGGTTAAAGTAGTTTAATTTTAGAGGGCTGTGGCCTGCCAGGGCTATGTAGTGAGTTCAAGGCTAGCTGGAACTATATAATGAGACCTGGTTAAAAAAAAAAAAAAAGATGGTCACTCATCAAATTATAAAATCCACCTTCCTTTGTATCCTTTAGATCATTCAGGCTGAGGCTTCTGATCCCCAGCTAGCTAGGCAAGCTCAGTGCTCTTTTTCATCCTGAAGCAGTTACAAAATGGTGGAAATTAGGACATTTTTGCATTCCTTAAGAGTAAAAGATCAGCATATCAGGGGAGGAACTGGGGTAGGATAGAAGAAAAAAAGGTAGAGAGGAGACAAGAATGACTGGAATTTTAAAGTGGTACTTTTAGGAAAAACTGCAGCTTCAAGACACAAAAGTTGCTTAAGTCTTTTTCTCCTTCAAGAAACTCACTCAAAAAAAAAGTTCATAAGGGTCTTAGAGACAAAATAAGCTTGTAAATTGTGTTTGTGTTTTTCACCTGCAAATTACACTTCCTCCCAAAGACCTTCAGCCTCAAAGAAGCAGCAATACTCTGTTCCTGGGCAACATCTGTCACCTGCAAACACATGTGAATGGTTTGCATCCTAACATAGCCTGGCAGAGGGTGGCCTGATGGTAGGAATATGCATCTCAGATCACCCATCTGAAGACCCCCCAGGTCCCATAAATGCACCCAGCTCCGAATCATAATGCACCCCTCTCTCTCTAGAGGGCTCATACTCTATTTCTTTGAGTGCACACTTTTAAAATTTCTGTGTAATAAATCCATGCACGCTCCTTCCTGACATGTCCTGAAATTGTTTTTTTCTTAAACAGGAATCATCAACCCTGCAACTTAATTCTATGGGTAAAAAGGGTTTAGAAACTCCTAGGACTCTGTCCAATGACAAAACCAGATGTTAAATTCAAATTGGACTACACGCCATTTTGTTATACATCACTGATACACTCTCATTTTGGGGAATCACAGTTAAGAGCTTAAGTGGATTCCTTAATATTCCACAGCTCATTGACTGTAGAGCTGGAGATTGCATCCTAGTCTCTAGTGAGTCTAGTCAAAGGAAGTAAAAGCAGAGATTTACTGAGAATTGTTTTCTTAAGATGGTCATATAATATTGAAATACATCAGAGTAGGGAAAGAGTTCACTCCATTTTGTGGAGCTGGGCAGGTTGCCAGGTCCTCAATGATCAATTCCTTTGATGAAAATACTTACAAAATAGCCTTAGGTCAAAGACTCAAAAGCTATGGTGATGGACTGTAATGCACCTGTATACCTCTAGGTGGTGCCCTCCCTCTTCAAGAAAGGTAGTAGTTGACCGTAGGTACTAGCACTAATGCTTAGAGCTATCTTGATCATTTTCTGTTCTTTCATTTGTGTGTGTCTTTGTGTGCATGTGTGTGTGTGAGAGAGAAACACTTCACCTAGGCAGTGTCTTCCTCCTTCATTTTCCTAACAAAATAATATTCTAATAGCAATAAAAACTAATTGTCATAGGCTTTATGGTTAGTAAGTGTTTGTATCTTCTTTATAAGGCTTTTGATCCTTACAATAACTATTTGAAAGAGTTTTAACCCAACTATTTTAAAAGAGTAAGTGAAACCCTAGTGCCTAAGTGCCTACAAGCCTTCAGAGACAAAAGTAACTTTGAACTCAAGCTTCCAATAAAAAAAAAGAAAAAAAAGGCCCAAAACCAAAAAACAACAGAAAACCCCAGTGTCCTTGCCACGCTTCAGGGACGATGACCTTCTTTTGCCTGGGACAATCATTTATGCCCATTTGCTTATGCATACTCATTAATAAATTCCATTGTTGGAGACAGGCATGAGGTACTTACCTGTAATACAGCCCTTAGGAGGCTGAGGCAGGAAGATTGTGATTCAAGGCCCACCCGAGTTACACTGCAAGTTTGAAGCCAGCCTGCACTACATAGTGAGACCTTGTCCCAAGTGAAACAAAACAAAATCCTACTGCTGGTTTCAGCAAGCTTTGAAACAGGGCTTGGTGACTTGAAGAGCTAGGATCCTGACTCACACAAGTGCACAGGTAGTGTGAAGTGGGCTCGGGTCCAGCTGGGTCTCAAGAAACTCAACAGATCCTGTTTCCGCTCCTTTACCTGAAGAGGTCAGGGAATATTCATACATTCTCAGAAAAACAGTAAATACCTGTTCACTGATGCGTGAATTTCTTATAGAGCAGAACATGTTCCCCAAACTAGAGGTCAAGGCTTACAAACTTCTCAGCCTAGAGGAAGAAAACTGACAGCTTTCCTCGCTCATCTCACTACAGTGACTTGCTCACTCAGACTGTGCTGCTGTGTAAGCGAAGAGGGCACTGATAGGAATCGGTACCACAAGGCACCCCTTCAACTGCGTAGTGCATCTGTCGCAGCCCCAGAACACAGAGCACTGGAGAGGAGAGTTTTCCTATAGGAAGATAAGAACGGTGAAAGGACAATGGATAGTGGACAAAACACCGTCACAAAACAAAACAAACACAAGCTTCATATGCTGCGGCTTTGCTTAATTGAAAACAAACGATGACATGAATGAAAGAGAGGATGTGTGATTAAAAGGGGTTATTCTGTGTACGTGTCATGAATATATTCCCACCATGGCCAATTCTCTGGAGAGGAAATTGGGAGCCCTAGTACTTCCTCAAATGTGAAAGGAGTTACTTTCAGCCTCTTTTTCTAGAAGTGAGCTTGCCCATGTGGACTTGTCTCTGCGGAGACAAATTACCACAAGCTTAGCAGATTATATTAACACCAATTATTATGTTATAGTTATGCAGGTCAGGAATCCAGGTGAGTCCTATGGGGCTGAAATCTAGCGTCCTCAGGGCTGTGTTCTTACTGAAGCTTCCTGGAGAGTCTGCTTCCAGCTTCTGCAGGCTGTCTTGGCTCATGACTCCTTCCTTCACCCTTGTAAGGCACCACTCCAGCCTTTGCTTCCATCATGACATCTTTTCTGACTTTGATTCACTATATGGATCCTTGTAAGGATGCTTGCACTTACATTGCACTGATCTGGATTACTAGGACAATCTAGGATAATCCTCTAATGATTCTATCCACCACAGTGTGATTCTCTGTATTTGCTCAGGCTTGGATTGGTCTTCTCATTCAGAATCGTATCAGCCACCACTCTGGCCCTAAACATGACAGTTCTGCTAAAGAAACGCTCTGCCTTCTATCCAGACTAATCCAGCTCTGCCATTTGCACACATACAATGGGGGATGGGTGCATAATTGAAGGCTCCTTAAACACTAATACTTTGACCTGCAGCATTTTAGTGTCCTGGATCACCTGTGCCATTCCCCGCTGAGCTCATTCACTTTGCATCACCTTCTGTGGGTAAATGGTATATATAGATCAAAGTGAAATATGTCTTAGAGGCTAGAATGCTCTATGTACACAAAGGATTTTGAGAAGAACATTCCCTTTCCTAGAGATAATACTAGGTTTTGATGAAACACAGGACAGTACAAGGGAAAATTCACAGTAAACTCATTGGTCTCTGATGGGTAAATGATGTAGAACTCATTCATTTATTCATGACAGAAATACTTATTGGGTGTTTGTAGTGTGATAGCCACGTGGATTATTCAATGCATTTTAAAGTGCGCCTACTCACACAGGAGAGTTTATCTTTATCTTTGCTGAAATAACTATATAAAGAAAACCATTGACTCTATTGCTGGTCTTTCTAAATAGAGATTTACTTACATCTGCTCACAGATTCAAAATGTCAAGTGTGAGACCTGAGGAATATACACTTTAAAAATCTCAGGGGATTTTGGATGCATACATAAAACCTTGACTGAAATTGGACATTTTACTCTAAAATACGTATTTAGAATGGCTCCATCGTCCTTTGGTTCCCTTCTAATCCCTCATCTCATCACAGTGAACATTAGAGTAAAACCAAAGAGTTACGAGGGTAATGATGCAAACAGAGTTTAAGATGTATTTAGATGCTTGAGTTCTTGGGGTCATAGAGGGATGGCACAGCACTCCTAGGGCATTGATGTTGTTCGATCAGAATACTCAACAGAATATCAAAGGAGAAAAGCTAATACTTTATTTTTACTGAGCTATGGGTTGAGGCCAAGGTCTTAATCTTGCTAGGCAAGCATTCTACCTTTGAGAGATACCCAGCCTTTGTTTTACTTTCTTGTAATGAGAACAGATCCACAGAGTTCACTTCTGCTTCAGTTTTTAATTCGAATGTAGCACACTTCTTAACTGTTTCTGTGGCATGGCCATTTTTACTTCAGGGAGGCAACCTGGTAAAAGACTATTGAAGTACTGTTATTGGCAAGGATGTCACAGTTCTTGCGTTTTTTTCTTTTGGTTTAAAAGTTATGGCAATGGAATAGAGACTTGTTTACACAACAAGCTCATGTACTGACTCATGTTACTTGGAAAGGTACAGTTTTTCTGCACCATATGACATAGGGCTCAAAAATTTATGCTTCCTGTCTCTGCTTCTTTATCTCTTCCCCTGTCTCTGCATAAGCTTGTGGGTAGTAAAGAATGTGGGTGGCCATTCCTGTAATCTTGGGAAGGGGGTCAGCTGTACATGCCAGAAAGTTAAACATCTTATTGCAGTTTCAGATGAAAGATTTGGCTCATGACGAATCAATCTACCTAAAGACTGAAATCAGTCATATGAGCAATCAATTGTACCTGCATAACGAAGCCCCAGTAAAAATTCTGAATGCCCTGAGATTCTTTGTTAACAGAACTCTGTGTGTGCTGCCGTTTCCTGTGACAGGAGCATAATGATCCTGATTCTATGGGGAAAGAACAACAGAAATTCTGCATATGTGCTGCTTTCCTTGGGTAATTTTTTTCTGTATCCTTTGTCTGCATTGAACCACAGCCATGACAATGATAGCTTTCAGTGGCTTCTGTGAATCCTTCTAGCTAATGACAAATCATGAAGGTGTACTGGGGAATGCTCCAACTTGAAATGAGTGTCAGCAGTGAAGTTGATCTTGTATAGGATCATTGCCATCTACTATATTAGTTGGGTGACTCTAGGATTGGACCTAAAATCTATTTAGCCTTGTATTCTTCTGTTGTACATAATTTGTACATTCTGCTGTACAAAGTGCATGGATAGGAAGAAATGGACGCAGACTGCCCCAAACATGTTATAGTGCTGCAGTCTCAGGGAATCGAGGTGTCTCTTATATTTAGCATATCACAGTGTTGGACAATGAGTCTGAACGGATTGCCTCATACTTTAAGGAGTCTAATGAGAATAGTAGGGATACGGGTAGTGTAGGAGAAGTATGTTCTCTGCATAGATGAACAAGGGAACTCGTGTTTGCATTTGCACTCTTATACGTGTGTGTGTGTGAGAGAGAGAGAGAGGGAGGGAGAGAGGGAGAGAGAAGGATGGAAGGATAGAGGGAGGGTAGGAGACAGACAGCAAAAGAGACAGAGGGACAAAGGGAGAATGTGTATTAGAATCTTTTAGTTATTCTGTATAGAGAAAAATGGTTGGATCCAACAAAATAACCTTCATCATTATCTTTCCTAAGTACCAAAGTTTAAACAAAGCTGGGGTTCACCTAGTAGCTTCCCTGTTGAACATTGTTTCAGCAAAGTTTAGCACAGTTCAGCTTCACTGATCTGTGAAATCATGTCTCTGAGGACTCAAAAAATTTACAGGAGATTATTGTCTTAATTATAACACACAACAACAACAACAAATCTAATAGCCTAACTATTTAGCCATTTAAAAATCATCTCACAGTCTTTTTTGTCATAGTTTTGAATGTCGCCAAACTATTTCCCAGATATTATTACTGTTGTCATTGTTTGTTTATGATGATGGAAAATGTGATGTCCTTTGATTATTGTGCCCCATAAACGGCAGGCTGCTGGGAGCATGAAGTGTCTTCCTTCCTTTCCCTTCCTCTTCTTCCCTGACCTCCCCTTTCTTCTTTTCCACAAATTTATTCTACTCTCTTTAGTTAGCATAAAGGAAGTAGAATTATATTTAACTCACAGGTGAAACAGTGGAGGAAACAACTCATTTGTATTTTTTCATTAAGATATTTGGTAACTAACACAAGGCTTGCATCACTTTTTTGGATTACATTTTTACATTTGAACATTTCTAAAACCAGGATTTGATTAAAAATACTTACTAAAGAAAACTTGCTAGCCATATTCTTCTTTTCTTTGTAGAAAGCCTACTAACTATAGTACATTCCTCAACTGAGGAATATCAAAGAGTCTTACTGCACTAGGTGCAATGAGGTGCACAACAGTGGTCCCCAGGGACAGGCGGAAGGAAGAATAATTCTGTGTGGAGCGTCCTGGGGATGCAGATCTCTCATTGTGTCTCCTACTGGCTTTGTTAACTTGAGCAAACTATTGAAGTTTTCTAAAAAGAAAATAAGAACTACACATGGGTGTTGAGAGGATTAAATGGGTTAATATTTGTAAATACTTGAAATAGTGTTGGTAGGTAAGGAATATAATATATTTGGTAGTCATTGTTATTATTATTATTATTATCATTAGATTGTTTGTAAAACAATTCCTTTGTTTTTTTTCTTTCTTTCTTTCTTTCTTTTTTTTTTTTTTCTTTTCTGGTGCAAGGCAAGAGCTCTGCCATAGCCAAAACTCTCTGTTACCTTATTTTTAAAAATTTGTACAGACAATCTTATAAAAATGTGAACAAATAAATTGTCAACTTTAAGATTCACATAATGACCACAGGGGTATAGCTCAGTGGCACAAATGCCTGCCTGGCAAGCACAAGGTCCTGAGTTTGATTCCTGGTACCCCTCTGAAAAAGATTTAAATAATGGAGCTGTTTAATAAATATAAAGACCAGCTACAAAAGTCTTATGCCAAAGTAAGCAAGTGTTTGCCTCAGGTTTGCCCTAAAAGGCACTGTGTCTCATTTACAAGTATAAAATTCAAAATAAATTAGGAAAATTCTAGAAATGTTGAAATCTTTTCTTGAAGTTTAGCTTATTTCTTCCTTCTGCATTTGTAAGACATTTAAAAGGAAATTGTAAACTAAATTTCTCAAGAAGCTTAAAAATGGTATGATTGTTTATGATGAAACCAAATATATTGATAAAAATGTGAGATTTTCCTGTGCAATTAGAGAATTAGTTGAAATGAGAGCACACCTGGAAACAAGGTGATATTACAACTGTAGGAGAACCTGATTAGTCCACTGAGATGTGATTGGATTTTCCACTCTAGAGACCTAATGCAAAAAGTTGAAAAAAATTTCTAAAGAGCCAGGGCATTAAGTCAAGCTGTAACAGGCAACGATGTAAATTCAGTGGTATTTGTTTTTTCTTTTCTCTTTTTGGTTTTTGGTTTGCTTCTTGAGACAAGATCTCACTATGGAGCTTAGGCTGGCCTTGAACTCATTTTTTTTTTTTTTTTAAATTTTTTATTTATTTATTTATTTATTTTTTTTGGTTTTTCTCCGGTACCGGGAACCGAACTCACGACCTTGCGCTTGCCAGGCAGGCGCTTTTGCCGCTGAGCTAAATCCCCAGCCCCCTGGCCTTGAACTCATTAAGTAGCTCAAACTGGCCTTGAACTCACAGCGATCCTCCTGCCTCAGCCCCTTGAGTGCTGGGATTACGGGCATGTGCCATTGCACTTAGCCTCAAGTGGATTATTTTTAAAGACAGAAGAGTATACTCTCTCAAAGCAGCTCATATTTAAGGTTTTAAAATATTTTTAAAATTTTTATTAGTGCATGTTTGCAGTACATAATGATCACATTCACTGCAGGCAGTTGGTACATGTATATAGCCAATTTTAATTCTTTTTACTTCTGTTTCCCTCCTTTCCCACCCCTATCTTTCCCATTTGTGAAATCCTTGAAATAAATGAATTCATTTTAAAAATAATAATATGTTGGGCCGTGTTTCTATGAGCTTGACAACACTTGTGATTAGATTCTATAGAGGCATTCAGGTAGTAAGTGGTTCTTTGTTAGTTCTTGCTTTTTTTCTTTATGCTGTCTAGTACTTGGTTAGACCAAATACATTTGAGTAGTGATTGCCATATTTAAGTAAGTAGTACCGTATGTATAACTGGCAAAACAATGTAGTAGGTGCTTTTTAAGTCAGGATCTGTGAAACACTTCATATTCCTATGTAAATGTGTGTGTATATATAAATGTGTTTCTACATAATCATTAATATATAAAGGAATAAAATTTTTACTTCGGATATGTTGTCAAAATACTTGATTATGACTTGTTTGAGAAGGACTTGATGACTTTTCTGGAACCCAGCAGAGAACATAGACAGTTATTTGCATCACTTCACTCGGACAAAAATATGCCTGTCGGGAAGTTATTCTATGAAGTCTGCCCAGCTGTTTTTGGTATATATGAACATCATGTACTTTGTGGTTGACATGTACTCAGTGGTAACACCTTCCTACCAGAATTCTTAAGGAATTTACTAGGATTTTTAAGAATGTCTGAAAATAGTTTGCGAAAGCAACATTACCGCCCTTGACAGTGATAACTATGTATTGTTTAGGGCACAGATTTATATGCACTGCCATAACAAGGGCATGTAACAGATTTTGTCGGCGGACTCCAGCCCTCCCGAGTTAGAATTAATGATAGATAACCTACACCAGGTGTGATTGAGTGACTAGTCCCAGGCTGAACTGGATTCACTTTCCATCTCTTTGTTTCCATTTACTTAAAATACTGACATTTACTACAGCAAATTTTTCTTTTAGCACAGAAATATTGTAATTAATCGATAGAAGTCTGCTGCATCCCAGTACAGGTTTCAAAATGCTGGATGTCCACTATTTGGATGGGATCAACAATGCCTGAGCACAACGCTTCAGCTCTTTGCATCTGAGTCTTCCTGACCAGCGGTGTTTTCTCTGACATGATCAGCACCCTCTGTCACAAGGTTGGTGATAAGCCTGTTTAAAAACTTCTTTGGTCAGAAGAAGTCAATTTATCTTTGAAGTTAATATTAACAATTCTTTCTCCATGGCACTTCCTCTGTATTATTGTTAACAATTCTTCATGTCTAATGATCTGATTATGTCTGGAACATTTCATACTCAGTATTATACTGGGGACAAGTTCTGAAGTATAGGACATGAGGAGAATAAGTTCTTCTGGAATTAAAAGATAGTGTTATCTATACTTAATTGTACAGGTCAATGCTGAGGTTTGGTTATACAGCTGTAGCTAAGAATTTCCATAACCACATTCACATTGGGATACATAAAGTTGTTATTAAATATACTAATTTTTAGTCTTCTCTTTTAAAATACCAGATATGGAGTGGTTTAAATAACAGAAATTTATTTTCTCATAGCTCTGAAGGTTGGAAGTCTGAGATCAAGGCATAGGCAGGGTTGAATTCTTCTGAGGTTGCTCTTCTTGACCTGTAGTGGACTTTTTAAATCTTTGTCTTCATATTAACATTTCTCAGGGCCACTCTATGCCCAAATTTTCTTTTCTTGTACAAAAATCAGTCATATTAGATGAGAGTCCACCCTAATGACCTTAGTTTTGCTTGATTACCTGTTTAGAAACCCTAGTTTTTAATACAGTCACATTCTAAAAGCTTAGGGGTTAAGAGTTAACATATAAGTTTTCGGGTAACAGAGAAAGTTTATGGGGGACAGAGCCTAGAACATTAAGATAATTAGAATACTGACAGCTTGGGGAAACAGAAGAGTCTGACTTGAAGTTCATAAATTCACTAAATATAAATCCTAACATTTAAATTTTGCATGTAGAAACTACACTGTTAATGTAGTTTGTTTAGTTTTGCATAGGTCTTCTGAGAATAGAGACCATTTCTATTGATCAGAAGATTTTAAATTCATTGTCTAGTAACTTTTCCATTGCAGAATTTGGCTGGGTCTCTGCACTTCCAGATAATTTATCACATTTGAAAACATGATGAAATTTTAGAATGTTCAATCATACAGAGAGTTCTAAAAGCAGCAGTTGGATGGAGATATAGACTACCATTTAATTTGTTCTTGTGACATCTCTACCCCCAAGGTAAAAAATTCTATTAATAATATTTCCAAAGTGCAAGTTATTTCATCTGTATTAGTTATAGTGGACTCTGCCCAGGTTATAATTTTAAACTATTAAAAAGATAATATGTTGCTCACTAGGAATTTATTAACATTATAATAGCCTTAAAAAACTTGTAGATCATTTTGAGTCTGTTGAAATATTTATATATGCTAAGTGAGAGGGAAACTTAAGTGAATTAATTTCTCCTGTTTATGAATGAAGCAGAAGTTTTACTGTATAAAATTTAAATAAATCAAATGGTAACAAAAATAGAAACTCCCTAATCCCATGGTAAGTGAACCAATTTTCCTGTAACTAGGGCTTTCGATGCCCTGGATAATGAAATGGAAAATAAGGAAGTTAAGAAATTTTAGTTACCCTAAGTTGTCCTCTACGTATTCAATAAGGACACAAAAGGCAGATCTAGTCTGACTAGGGATAAGACATTACTTGAAAATTTTCTGTAATTTCAACATCTCAGTTATCCTCCAAGTCTATATAATTTTACTCTTATTTTTACAGATTTTTAAATCTCAAAATGTGAGTCAAGAGAAGGATTTTGCTAATAAACAAACTGAAATATACGTTCATTACCTTAAAAGGCAAGAGAGCAATTCTGAGAGCACGCATAAAGGACTTGAAGTCACTGTACGATGCCACCTAGTCGAGCACACATATGTACGGCAATGTGGATTCTTGGCCTTGCCTCCAACCCCAACCTCCCAGAAAAATGAAGGGGAGAATCAAAAGCACTTATTTTCCCTCCAGCACTGAGAAGGTTTTGGAATTGCCTCTGCAAGGGGATCAGGTGTGGGTTTTGATTTTAGGTTACCACATACTTTTAAAAACAACAGTAACTAGGTGTGGTGGTGCATGCCTGTAATCCCAGCACTCATGAGGATGAGACGGGAGAATCGCTGTGAGTTCAAGGCCAACCTGGGCTACAAAGTGAGTTCAAGGCCAGCCTGCACTGCACAGTGAGACCCTGCCTCAAAAAGATAAATAAATACAATGGAGGGAAAGTAAAAAACAAGAATACTGACCAAAGAACACTGAGTTTCTGAATACTATGTCTATACTTTGACCACAATTATGAGGTATAATCTAAAATATAGAGACTGTCTAAATTTTTTAAAAAATTATTATAGTAAAAGATACATTGTCATTAATTTTCTTCAAATATTTCCCTTGATTTACATACATTTATCCAATTGTTTTTGTCACTTTTGGTTCCTTTCTGTATGTTTTTGTTGCTGCCTTGATGTCCTGGATTGTTTCAAAGCATTTACTACAGTTTCTGTCAAATAAACAGTATAGTGTGTCATCATTCTCTTTATTGACTGCACTTGGTACCAGGAAACCTTTGCTCTTTCCCACAGTCAAAGTGATCATGAAAGTAAACATTTTGAATGGATTCAGGACACGGAGGCAGTCATAACAGCACAACTAGAGACATTCACAAAAGAAGACTTGCAGAACTGCTTCAGAAAGTGGCAAGCTTGGTGGGATAAATATGTTCCAGGTAAGGCAGGGTGTTCTGAGGAAGGTTAATGGCAGCATGTCCTTCAGCGTAATAAATTTTTAAAATTTTAAACACACACTGTAGTTTTCAATCATATTTCTTTTATGTTAGAGAGAGAGAGAGTGCTAACAACTACCATTGTCATCTAAGAGGTTGCTGACCCTGGTTTATACTTATTTTATTATTTCTTATGGCACTTAACACCAGCTATAAACATTGGAAAGTCAAAACTACACCTGCAAACTTCATACCAATGCCTGAAAGTCTTTCATTTGTATATGACAAATAGAAAAATGAGGTCTTCACCTTTTCCCTCATCCCTAGCTCTGTATAGTGGTATATAACTGTTTCCAAGGTCTTATGCATACTGTTTAAATGGAAGAATTATAATGAATTGTCTGGGCAGAAAACAACAAAGCAAAGTTCTTCTTTTGCCTTGATATATCAAGCACCAAACAGGGGAAAAAGTCTGGAAACTTTATAGCCCTTTATTATACTACGTGTTAAATTTTATTGTTACACCTCCACTTGGGTGTTAGACTTATGCCTTCATGACAAGCACTGCTAATACATTTTACAAACTCAGTGATCAAATTTGTAGGAAATGTGAGAAGATAATTTATTCCTAAAGTATTAGACAATGTGCAGCTCAAAAAATCTTATTCAGTAGTGTGAAATGAATAATTTTAAATCACATTAAAACACCTTAATACTAATTAGCATGTGCTTGTCAGGGAAGATTTTGCAAATTAACCTTGCTATGGCAAGGCTATGACCATGACCAATACTAGATCATAAACTTTCCATAACAATGCAATATCTGTCTGATCAAGGTCACTAACTTAAATTCTAAAGTTAAAACAATATAGCTTCAATCAATCTCACCTATTAGGACTTATATAACATCTCTGATAGTCCAACAGAGCTACAGCATCAATTCACTGAGGTAATTTAAGAATATATGTGAATTAAGCAATTCAGGAAATAAGTAAACTGTGAAATGAAAATTAACTTATGTAGATAGCTTTACACTCTTTGCCAAGGTCAAGAACTACAGCTTCCTTGTAAACTTAGCGTCTCACTAGTTTGATATGTTATGATTTGAGAACAAATTTAAGGTAATATGTGACAAACAGATGTGACATCTATTTATATGAAGAGAGGATCTCATTTCAGGAATAATGTATCATTTGTTTCATAGCTTTATGTATTTATTTATTTATTTTCTTATTGCACTGGGGATTGAATGTGGTAGTGCCTTACCATGTAGCTAAATTCCCAGTCCTTTTTATTTTATGCTTTGAGACAGGGTCTTTCTACGTTTTCCCAGGCTCAGTTCCAACATAGGATCTCCTGCCTCAGCCTGTTGAGTAGCTGGGATTACAGGCTCGGGCCACTACCTCTGTCCATGTTTCACATCTGTTTTTAAGGAATTCTTTTTTTAAACTTTCAATTCAATTATACCCACTGTACCTTCTTCTACTTCCTTTTAAATCATTCATCCACATACTTGCGATTGGTTGTTCTATTTCTGTATTCCCCAGTGGAAGGTAAGAATCACAAGAGCAAATACAAAACAGTTGTTATTTACATTGCATCTGTAGTGCCTCACATAGAGCATGTGACACACAGCAGGAGGTCAAAAGTTACTGTTGACTAGAAAATAACATCACACTGCTTTTCTATAATATTAGCTTAAATTTCTTAATGACACTTAGAGCTCAACTTTAGGCTGAAGTTGTGAGCTCCCATGCTTGCCCTCATGTCACAGACTTCACAGAACAGTCTACTTTCTCTGTCCTCCATCTACGTGGATGGTAGCACCACCTGTCCGGAAACCTGAGAATCAGTTTTTCCTTGAGCTTTTTCTCCAAGGCTTCCCTTCTTTTGTAAGTGTGTATGGATTCTGTGCCCCTTTATGCTGTGGTGGTCAGCACTCGCTTTTGGCCCCTTCATTTTTTTATCTTAATGATGGAATAGTCTTTTCACTGGATTTACTGTTGTCTTCTGCCCACAATGTTAGCTAGGAGAGTCTTTCTAATAAAATACAAACATAATCTTGCTTAAGAATATTTTATGCCATGAAAAATTGTGCTGATGTAAACATGGGTGCACATATATTGCTGTGGTATGATATTTTTAATTCTTCTGGAAAAATACCCAAAAGGGGAATAGCTGAGTTGAATAGGACCTCTAATCCTAGTTTCCTGAGAAATCTCCAGACTGATTTCCACAGTGGTTGCACCAGTCTGCACTCCCACCAGAAGTAGAGAATTGTTCCTTTCTCCCCACAGCCTTTCCAGCATTTGCTATTGGTTGATGTCTTGATGAGAGCCATTCTCTCTGAGGTGAGATGTCGTCTCAGTGTTGTTTTAATTTGTATTTCTCAAATGACCAATGATGGTGAATATTTTTCATATATTTATTTGCCATTTGTATTTCTTCATCAGAGAAGTGTGTATTTATCACACGTATTTTTGGATTATGCCTATTTTTGGATTATGCTCATCAACCTAGGAATGGATAAAAAAGATGCGGTATTTTTATTTAGTGGAGTATTATTCAGCTATAAAAAAAGATAAACTCGAGGCTTTTATAGGTTAATGGATGCAACTAGAGACCATATTCATAAGTGAAATAAATCAGACCCATATGTGTAAACATTGTACTGTTTCCCTATTGTATGAACCTGAAAGAGTAAATAAAACCCAAAAAGTACAATAGATATTGTGAAAGAGAAAGAAATTCCTCAAAGGGAAGGAACAACTGGGATGAGGGAAAGGAGAAAAGGAAAGAAAGAATGAAGGAAAAAAATATATGTATATGCATGGATAGCTGGGATAGTTTTACTGCTGATGTCTATTGATTTATTGAAAGGAACAGTTGATGCTTAAATTTTTTTGACCAATTTTGCATGCTTGTATCTGGTAATCTGAACAACTAACTTGAGAACAACAGTATGGAATATAACAACCATTGGTGAATTCCTGTCTTCTTGTTTAGTGATGCTCTGTATCATTTCTAATGTTTTTATTAATTATTTTTTATTCCCTTTAATGGTTTGATCGATCTTGCGTTCTTACATCTGGTAATCTGAGCAGCTTCACTGAAGATAACAATGTGTAATATAACAACCACTGCTAAGTCCTATCATTTTGTTTTGAAATGCTTGTATCATTTGTACTGTTTTTGTGTTTTGTTTTTGTCTGGGTTGTTGTTTTGTTCTGTTTTTATTCTCTTTAAAATAAAAAAAGAATATTTTATGCCTTCTCATCTGTTAAGGTTTAAGCCCCAAACCCTAAAGATGGTTTATAAATTACTTCTTAATCTAGTCCTACTTCTCTCTTTAGCTTAAATTTATGAAATCTCTTCTGCTCTCCTTCTCATCAGGCTAAAATCTCATGACAGAATTTTTTGGACTCTTGTCTTTATGTACACTTTTCCTACATTGTCTACTCTGTCTTTACCCATAGCCATTAAGTACCTCTCTCAATGTAATATTTTATTTTAATTGTTACTTTTTCTGATCCACATATTGTAACACTAGGAGACAGTAGAGGTTGTATCTACCTTAGGCATTGTTTTATGCACAATATATGGCACATACTTCACATTTAAATACTTGAATTAATGATTGAGTGGAGACTAGGAATGCTGGAGGTGTATTTATGTTTCATAGTAGGAGTCTGTTTAGGCTGGTATGATGTCATGAGTATGGAATTATGAGTCTATTATCAGAGCATCTAACTTAGATGGTAAGCATTGACAGTACTGAAGCAAGAAATAGAAAATGCTAACAGTAGGGGACTTCAATATCCCACTTCAACAATGGATATGACATTTAGACAGAAAATTAAACAGAAATGATGGATTTCAAACCATCAGAAAAATGGATCTAACAAATATGCATAACATTCTGTCCTACAGCATCAAAACAGACCTTCTTCTCAAGCATGCTGGGAGTTTCACCAGGAGAGATGGCATTTCAGGTCACATAAAAAGGCTTAACAAATTTGAGAATATTACAGTTATATCAGACTTTGGTTCTAACCACAGTGAAATGAAACTATAGTCAGTAATTGAAAGAAAATTCATAAATACATGGAAATAAATCAATACATTTGCTATAATTTGGATCTGGAATGTTCTCTAAAGGCTCATGTGGTAAGAGTTCAGTCTCGAGTAGCAGCTATTATAGAGAGCTGTCAAAACCTTCAAGAAGTAGAATTAAATGGGGCATTTTAGGTCCTTGGGAAGAATGTTCTTGAAAGGAATAATAGAACTCTAGCCTTTCCTCCTCTTTTGTCTACATCCTGGAGACATGTGGTGTGCAGCTTGCTGCCCTATATATTTCCTGCCATGATTTTCTGCCTTGTAACTGGTTCAAAAACAACTCGGGCTACTGACCAAAGACTGAAGCTTCCAAAACTCTGATCCTGCATAAAACTTTTCTAAATTCTCCTAGGTATTTTGTTACACTAGTGGAACTCTGTCTAACATAACTTTTAAAATTATAAATGGGACAAGGAGAAACCAAAAAGGAAATTAGAGAATATCTTGAGACCCAAGAAATTGAAATCACAATATATCAGAATATATTGGAGGCCTCAAAAGCAATACTAAAAATTTATAGTGATAAACATTTATAAGGAAAAAGTTAAGAATCTTAAATAACTAATTTTGTACATTAAGTATACACAAAATAATTAATTCCAAAATCATTAGAAGGAAAGGAATCCAAATGAGCGCATAAATAAATAAAACTAAGGAAACAATAGAAAATGTCAAGGAAGTCAAAGATATTATTAAAGTTAAATAAAGTAAAATAAATAATAGTTCAACCAAGGTAAAGAAGAAAATATTCAAATTAATAAAATCAGGAAAGAGAGGACATTATAGATGATGATATAGCAATAAAAAGGAAAACAAGAGACTGCTATGAAAAATTATCATCAACAGATAGGCACATGCCACCAATTGCTAGACTCTTATTACTTACCAAGACTGAATCATGCAGACATAAAATGTCTAAACAGGATATGAGAAGACTTGGGATGACTTAGGTATGTCTGGTATCTTGATTTTAGTAATTGTATCACAGGTGCTTGCATATGTCTAAACTCATCAAATTATACACACTTACTGTGTTTATTTCTTTGTTCTGTATATAATTGTATCTCAGTAAAACTATTAAAAATAGAAAACAGACGGAGAGGGTCTCAAGTTAGTTTATTCTAGAATGGAGGAAATTGTACACTGTTCCTGGGAAACCAAGATTTCACATTTCTCCTTTGCCAGTGCCCTATTGTGAAAAACTAGCTGGAGATGCTTAGGTGGACTCCAGGCTGGACACTGGATAGAAGCTCACGGCACAGTGCCATCTCACCTCCAGCTACTCTACTGCCACCATCGAACAAAGCTTTATTTTTTCTCTACTGTTGTTTGCTTTTTCTACCCTGAAACTATAGAAATGACAATTAGGTAAAGAATCACTGTGAGCATATCAAAATCAACTTGTTTACAGCCTTATCACTGCTCTTTTTAGTATTGATTAAAAATAAAAAATAGTATTCCAAAGTTTTGACTTAAATTTGATATGTTTTTTTTTTTTAAATTTTCCCCAGATACACATGACTATAAGAAATAATGCCTTAACTACATAAAACCATTTTCAGTCATGTCCCGTTTTACCTCTAAGAACGTCTCAAGTTGCTATGAAAGCAGGGGTCTTTGTACTTGTAGGTAGTGAAGTTGGATTCGAGTAGACAGCAACACTGGGCCATCATTGTTCCGTGATTGGCAGCTGCTTACAACGTTCCATGTTGGTACTTCTGTTCCACTCACCCAAGAACAGTTACTGCTGCGAAGTGGACAAATACCTTTGCTGTTTCCTTGGCTCCTTTCCTGGAGCCAAACTGTAAGCGGTACTAGGAAAAGGCCATGATCCGAAGGGCTTTTACCTTAGGGAGGTCTGACATTGGAGAAGGAGCAGGTGAAGTTCTGAGATCGGTGAATAGTTAGGTATGCGGCCTAATTTCCATTTCTGATGAAGCCTGGCTTCTCTAATAGTGGCATCTAATATAAGGAAAAGCACAAGAGTTCCATGTTTAGTAGTGAGACATTTGCTTCTGTTATTTAGGTCACAAATTTGAAAATCTGCTTGCCAGCCAAAACCCCTGGGAGCTTTGTTAAAATGCCAGATATATATATATATACCTGGGATAACTGTACTGCTGAAGTCTAATGGTTTATTGAAAGGAACAGTTAATACATAATTTTTTTCTTTTTGACCAATTTTGCATGCTTATATCTGGTAATCTAACAACTCATTTGAAGATAACAATATGCTATATAACAACCATTGGTGAATTCCTACCATCTTGTCTAGTGAAACTCAGTATCATTTCTAATTGTTTTTTTTAATTCTCTTTAATGGTTTGATCAACCTTGCATTCTTACATCTGGTAATCTGAGCAACTTCATTGAAGATAACAATATGTAATATGACAACCACTGGTAATTCCTAGCATTTTGTTTTGAAATCCTGTATCATTTTTACTGTTTTTGTGTTGTTTTGTTTTTGTCTGTGTTATTGGTATTTTGCTGTTGTTCATTTTTTATTATTCTCTTTAAAATTAAAAAAAAGCTAGCTCCCAATCTCTGTTTTTAAGGGACTAATTCATTCAATCAGCATGGGATCTTGAAATATGTATTTAAAAAAATATTGCTAGAGATTAATCAGGTTTTCTGACATAAATCTAGATCCAATCACAGTGAGACAGGCAAAAGCTGGACAGTTGGTTAACGGTGTGATTACTTTTTATTCTGAGGTAAATTATGTGAGTTATAGGAAATTTAGAAAATGCAATGGTGAAACAAAATCTTAAAATGTTTCATAACAGCACTACCTAAAGCTAAGCTACATGAATACTTTTTGCATGAGTATTTTAACTTCTTTTCGCAAGTATATATGTGTGTTTATGTATGTATACACACATGTATATATACAAACCTATATTCACATTCTAAATTTATAGTATAATTTTCCATTTAATTGTGTATGTCACCTATATTTTAACTTAAATATTTAATTTAAATTCAAATATCATGAACACTTCATATCATTAAAATTCTTTGCAAATAAAATTTTATCAGTTGATTTTATCTTTTGGGAATGAAAAATATAAATGGAAAGATAAATCTAATCACTGAGTTCTTAAGTTTTTATAATGACAAATAGTAAGACTGAAATAAGTATGTTAATGTGTTGATTTTTTTTTTTTTTTTTTGGTACTGGGACTAGAACTCAGGACCTTGTGCTTGCCAGGCAGCTGCTGAGCTATATCCCTGGCACAAGTAGGTTAATCTGTAGAGGTCAGTTTGCAAGCACAGTGTCATATTCAGAATTACTAGCTAAAACTCCACTAAATGGAAGCAGTCGTGTCAGATGCAGTCAAAGACTGAACTTTGGTTCATGTTGGTGTGAAGTTGAGAAAAATAAGAATTTATTGGCCCAAGGTTGTGTCAGAAGTGACTAAAGTTACTCACTGGACTTTAAATTTCTGATTCCAAACCACAAGGACACATTGCTGCTGCTGTTCGATCTAGGAAGTTCTCTCTGTCTCTCTCCTGCTTTGCCTGTCTCTCTCTTTGTCTCTGTCTCTCTCTCTCCTCATACACATCATACATGTGTGCATAAAATCATGTATAAACATACATGTAAACATATATGTTGTGTCCAATATGCTAAAAATGTAAGATGGGGAACAGCCACTGAACTGAAACTTAATGTCTGTTAATGCTGTCTTATTGTAATAGACCTATACGTGAAACTATTATATCAAACAATTACAGCATTAAAATCACATAAGCAACCTTCAAATGGTGACTCAAAACCAGTTTGTGTAAATACATACCTCTTAGAGTCAGTAAGACAGAAAAGTTGCTTTAAGTAGAAAACAACCACGTGGTTGGAAAAAAGTAAGAACTAAACAGAGGGAGAAAGTAACTCAATTGTCTGTGATGAGAGATAGGTTAAGAGATGAAAGATGACCCATTCTCTTTTCTAAGTAGGAGTTTCAGGCTTGTTTTGAGCTGATCACCTGTCTACACCCTTGAGCTGCACTAACAGGGGAAGAGACCCTACCTTCAATGGCCCATGCATTTGCTGCTTTATTGAACTATAACTCTGGCTAAGCTCAATTTAGCAAGTGCTGAAAACCCAAACTCTTTGAGATGATGACATTTTGGAACCAGAGGGCTTTCATTATTCTCCACCTCATCTTGTCAGACACCACTGCTGACAATTAAATCATTTGCCACAAGGCAGCTTTGTTATTTCAAATGGAGTTGCCTCCATGTTCATTTATCAGCTCTCTGCTCTGACAACTCATTTGATAGAAAAAAGGAATGTGATGTCTATTAAAAAGAAATTAGTTTGTGATTTTAGTTAATTCCTTTATTATATAGTGGGCAAATAAGTATAATTTGAGGTCTAATATTTGAATAATGAACTTACTCATCCAAAGTAACTTTCTCATTTCAGAATCTAAACGGAAGTCCATATAACTTATGTGACTTACCTAGGGGCAAACTGTTAAATTTGTGCTAGAGTTGAAATTCGCATCTCCTTGTCCCTAGTCTAGTGCCCTTGTGTCCTGCCACAGTGACATTTCTTCCGTGATTGTGCAGAAAGGATCATGGTGGGTGTAGCAGCAATGTGCAAGATCAAGTATAATCAAGCCATTGGATAATAATGACTGCAAGTTGATGCTGACCTGGTCTGAATTCAAACTGGTGAAGCCAGCAATAAGCCCTGGTATGTCATTTACAATAACCTATCAAAAGGAATTGATTTTTTTTTTTTTTTTGGTATGGGGAATTGAATTCAGGACTTGTGCTTGCCAGGCAGGCGTTTATGCCACTGAACTGTATTTCTGGCCCTATCAAAAGGAATTGGAAACAGCTTTTCTATTAGCAGTAGCTCATTTTAGAAATACAGTGTCACAGGTATATTACCTGTATGTTTTAGAAGATTTGTAGCCAGATTATATAATCACACTCTTGTTTGCTTTTAAAACTCTGTTCAATCTAAGATTCTCACTTGAGACACCATGGTTTTACTCTGCCTTCCCTATATCTTTATCTTTCTTTACTAAGCAAGCTGCCCAGGTCTGCTGCTCTGGTCACTTAGGAGTTTTGGACTCCAGTAACTCCAGGTGCTTATATCAAAGAGGGACAAAGGGAGAGGATTTTGCTAACTATCAAAACTGCCACAGTTGTTTGAGCACGGTATTTTCTGGATTAAATCTATTTGTTCATGTATTTCCCTTAGCTTGCAGCAAACAATCGTGCCTCCTTTTCAATGTAATGAAAAATAAAACATGCCCAGCACTTATGGCCTTAAAACTCTGAGCAGGGATTTCACATTTTTCCCATCCTTGCAACTTCTCCATGCCATCAATCTGCTTCAAGCTGCTCAGTATATTTTGTTTCCAACACTTCCCTCAAAAACTTTTATAATCTGTGCCTGTAAATGACTCAAAGTAGTCTGTCACTGCAGCTTAACATGAACAATATCTTTTCTGTTACAAATGATATATTTTTACATATTATATGATTAACAATCTATTAATATAGGCCTCAAGCCTACTTTACTCTAGAAAATCAAATACTTGGAAAAAATACATTAAATTGTTCAGTACTGATGAAGTAAGCACTTGATTTAGAAAATGAGCACCGTAGTCAGTAGGATTATAACGAGTAAGTACCTAAATGTATCCCTTAGCAACAACCCTCATGGGACGATTGGATAATTTATATTTTCATAAAGTAATGTTTCTATAGACCTTAATGATTAAATACAAGGGACATATGCTGCTGTACCCGATCATACGGAGCCACTGCCTCATCCGAGGTAGTGTCAGGTCTCAGGTCTGCCTCTTCACACTCCCTCACTTCACACACTCTTCTCTTCAGACTTTGCTCACTGTGGAATCCCTTGCCTGGCCTTCCTGGACCCCAGGCTACCTCTTCCCTGCCACTCACTGCCACTGAAGAATGCGTGCCCCTTTTATGTGCTCTGTAGTATTCAGTTATGACACTCACCATGCTCTTATTATTGCCTATTAAATAGTGATAGGGCTTGCATTAGAAAATGTTCGGCATTATCTTCCCTAAAACCTAAACTTCATGTACACAGAGACAATGTAGTTTGTTCACTGTTTATCTTAGGTCCAAGCACAAGGAGCTTGGAGGCTCACCTATCTATACTGAGTGTGTGTGCATGTACACATATTTGTCTTATGACAAACCTTGATGGGATACCAGCTTTCTGATATAAAGATGAATTTCTTGAATTTGAAATGAAACCTTTTAAAAGTATTTTCTAAATAGTGTACTTTTTAAAGGAAGTATTTAGACTAGTGTTGACAAATAATCAACATAAAATAAATAAATTTCAATCTTAATCCTGTGATGTTACTCAAGAATTGTTAGCCAACCTATTGAAATCTCTAGAACTTTATGACTTCCTGTGCTGAAGCAGCTGCTGAAATTATAAGGGAAATAGTGGCCTTAATGCTTTAAAAGACATAAAGCAGATCCAGAAGCCATTGATGCATTGCTTAAAGTTAGTACTTAAGTTAGACACCGAGATGTTCGCATATGCTGGTGCAACAAACCTTTAAATTGCTCTTGATCTTTATTATTCATTTAATTACTATAAGGATTAATTGATTAAGAATGAGAATATTTGAATAGTAGTAGTGTTTGGATACAGATAATCACCAGTTTTTACTATTGCTTAATGCATGCATATTCTAATATCTGTTAATTAGAATTCTATTCATAAAAATTAGGAACATGAAGTAGTAATCTAATGGTATATTTTTATTGCCTCATCATGTATTCATTAAAAATACTTGCGAATGATTCTTACGCGTCAGGCGTGGTTTTGCTCTTGGATTGTGGCGGCGATTCGGAGGCGTGTTTCCCCTGGCTGAAGAGGTTTCCATGGGAGGGCGTGGGAGCAGAGAAAGCAAAACACGGAGCAGTTAGCGAAGGAGCAAAGCGATTTTAAGTCTGAGAGCTTCACAAAGCAAGATGAGAGGGTGGAGTGAGAGAAGAACATGTGCTTCTTGTGGAGATACAAAGAAAAGTGCAGCTGACAAAGTGGCGCAGGTGCTGACAATGGACTGATCAGGGCCCAGTGGGGCTATGCTCCAGGTGGAGTTAAAAGACTGAGTAAAGTGTCTTAGCTGGAAAGGATCTTTGCCTGTATGAGACACAAATCAAAGCTATTATATGTGCGTGTTGTGACAAACGACAAGAAATAATGAGCTCACAGAGATGGGCACTGTGGTGTGTGGGTGGATATAAGGAGCAAGGAGAAGACACTGGCGGGTTGGTGTGTTATGTGGTTCTTACTGCTTTGCGGGTGTTGCTTATTTCACAGGCTTGGGCCTCAGACTTGTAGAGTGGCTCTACTCATAGACTTCAGAAGTAAACCTGAAAGATCTCTCTCCTCAGTGTTTTTCTGTCCTTAGTCATATTTTTCTCACTCAAGACCTCTGTTCTAGTCCTTTAGTTAAGATTTTTCAAAATAAAGAATAAGAACTATGGAGAAGTGTGCAGAAATCCTTATAATTCGATGATGGCGGAAGGTAAGCACATTTGGGTAGGAGAATGGAAAGACAAAGCGCAGAGCGGGAAAAATATCTGCAAATTACATTTCTGAAAAAGTAATTGCATCCCAACATCTGAGGAGCTCTCTCAATTAAATAATCACAAACTCTGATTTGAAAATCTGAAAGGTATTTGAATAGGTTTCTCACAAAAGAAGACTTTTGGGTGGAGAACAAATATGAAAAAGTGCCCAGTATCATTAATAATTAGGCAAATAAAAATTAAAACCACATTGAATTATGGCTACATCCCTATAAGAATGTCTAAAAAAACCCCTCAGTGTATCCAATATTGGATAAGATGTGGAGCTTTCAGAATACTCCAGTGTTACAAATAGAAATGCTAAATGATGTAGCTGCTTTGTAAAATAGCTCGCCATATGGCCAATCAATGTGATTCTGTGGGATCTAGACAAGAAAGATGAAAACAAAGAAAGCAAATGTCTCTACAGACTTTATAATCTCTGAAAATTGAAAAAAATCCTGATAACCTTCAAGTGGCTATGATGCTCTTCGGTTAGGACCACCATGAACATAGCAGTAGATGAACAAATTAGGTTAATTATTTATGGAAATAAGAGAATTTTCATCACAGAGACCTGTGGGGTCTCTGAGTAAGAAAGGGCCAGAATGGACCAAATTTATAATTTTTTCTTTGGTTAGGTAATTTTAGGGAAGGTCTAAGACAGCAGAGATTTACTGTGGATGTAAGAAAGTAGAGGTGACGTTATACTTGGGTAGGTCAATAGATCTTAATTACAGGGAGTATAGTCATGAGTTCGGTTAAAGATAAAATTGAAAATAATTAGTAGTTATTCATTCAATAATGAAGTGTGATATTTTGTATGTTGCACCCTGTACAATTGCTTTGTTTAAAGAGATAGTTGTAGTAAACTTTATCTCTAACAGGAAAATAAATGTGGATTAGCTGTAAACACAAGATCAATTCATAACAACCTCGAGACCTAGCTGTGAATATTAGATCTGTTCCTGGATGTAAGGGGCTGATTTTCATCTCTTTTGAAACACACAAAATCTAGCAGCTCTATATAATCAATTACTATTTAGAAAGAAAAAATAAATGAGATATTGATCTGTATATCAATGTGGATTTGCATATTTTTGAGCAAAAATGGCAAACTGAGAAAATTACATGTAATGTTATTTCATTTCTATGAAACATTGAAGAAGACAAAATCATAGAGAAGGAAGTGGATCAGCAATTTCCAGAGGTTGGAAGCAGGGAGCGCCATGGCTAGAAGAGTGTAGCGTGAGCGACGTTTGCGGTGAGGGCACTGGATCGTGCACATGGGACAGCACGTTTGCTAGAACACAGAAAAGTGTCCACCACATAAATGGGTTGTACTAACTGGATGAACAAAACCAGATTATGTGTTAGGGTAGAGGCAAGGAGGAAGTGCAGACCCACAAAGGACCGATTTTACTACACCTGAATTGCATAGTCTCATTTAAATAGTTGGAAAAGAAAAGAGCCGACCTAACTTTGGAAAGCCGTGTTTGGACTGGATACTGTAAGGCTAAAGACAGAGAAGAATGTATAATCAATGGGCCCAAGGCTGTAAGTTTATTTTTCTCAGGAGTTTGTGTTAGGAAGTATGAAATTCCATGGAAAGACTGAACAAATAAATATATGAGAAATAATGAGAGAGAAGCTTCTTGCTGCCAGAGAAAAAGAAAAAGAAAGAACTAAAGAAAAAAAGAAAGA
Organism: Chinchilla lanigera; assembly: GCF_000276665.1. Classification (NCBI taxonomy): domain Eukaryota; kingdom Metazoa; phylum Chordata; class Mammalia; order Rodentia; family Chinchillidae; genus Chinchilla; species Chinchilla lanigera. The sequence goes on along the minus strand of NW_004955425.1, from coordinate 11,441,017 downwards.
AAGAAAAGAAAGAAAGACAGAAGGAGAGAGAGAAAGGAGGGGGGCTAGAATGAGCTTAGACCAGCAATTAGAAGTATTATGGATTCACTGAGGAAATTTACATATTATCAATGAACAGACACATAGAAACATTTAGAAAAGTAAACATCAAGGCGTTTATACACAAATTCAGATACAAACATATATTTCCTGGTTCTGTCTACCAAGAAGACCTCAGAATTCAGTTCTGTTCTACCACAAAGGAACCTGGAATCTGGTTTAAAATTATTAATTCCAGGGCTGGGAAAAAACAGTACAATGTTGTTCTTGGAGCATCTTGTGATCCCAGAATGTGATGGCATGTGTCTTAGTTACTTTCTCCTCCCGGAGACACAATATCTGACACTCCACAGTCTGAAGAGGAGAGGTGTATTTTGGCTGCAGTTAGTAGAGGTTTCAGTCTACAGTTTTCTGGTTCCAAGGCAGGGTGGCATGGAAGAACATGGCAGAGGAGAAAGAGCTTATGCATGGAGGCAGGAATCAGGGGAGGATGTCCCCCTTCCAGGCTACACCACCAGTTACCCACTTTTCCAGCATCACATTTAGCTATACACTGATCAGTGGACTAATCCACCGCTGACTGTCACACATTGATGATCTCAGAAGCCACACCTATAAGTGCATAAAACATGAGGGGACATCTGGCTATGAACCATATCAACATGTTTACAAAGATGAAGACTTTTCTAAAGTGTGCAAGAAACCAACTTAAGCCAGAAGGAGCTATCAACGGCCATATATCAAACTACTTTAAGAAAAAAATAAGTACAGAAGTGGGTTATAAACTAAAACACAAATTAATATATGTAAGTCCATATTAATAAAAAGAAATAATATGGATAACTAGCTGAGAAATGAAAATGTACAGAAAAATTCCAGTCAACACATACATAATGAGAAAAACACAAAATTACTGTTAGAACCCACAGTAATAATTACTATAAACAAGAGCCATGCAGACAAGCTGAAAGAGGAGGTGAAAGTAGAAATAGGCTATATTCAGTCTTATAGTTTATTCCTGGAAATACTTAGTAATTACGGAAGATAAAAAGAGAATATCAGCCAGCACTGCCTGTACCAAATGAACAAAGCAAACATCTGTAATAATCTGTACAGACATGGTAAGGATCTTGATGTTGTGCCCTGAGAACAGCTCATCACTGCTGAGCTATCCTTCGGGACAATGCAAAAATTTCGTGAGAAATTAAAGGAAAAATTTGAGGAACGTCTGTACAGTAATGAACACTGAAAAAAGCTGGGGGTCTGTCACATAACAGATTGGAGATTAAGGAGATTAAAGAGACATTAAATCTAAATGCAATGAAGACACCTAGATGGAATCTTGGACTAGAAAAGAATATTAATGCATACAATTTGTAAAATACAGTGAGTTCCGCATGGGTTTCAGAGTATTGTAGCAAGTTGATTTCTTCGTTTTGTTATTTATATCATGGTTCTACAACTCTTTTCTAAATCTAGAAGTCTCTGCCCTCACCCTCTCTCTACCGTATTTGAGCATTTATTTACGTGTAGTGCTGTTAAGCGCCAGAGTCAGGATTCCTACAGCCATGCTGATAAGAAGTGAGCTTGGGTTTGGCTGGAAAGAGGGTGGTCTCGTAGGCAGTGCCCAGTGCAGCTAACCTTTCTAGCATTCACTACATGCTAAATAGTTTTATACTACCCCCACTGGAGTTCTTAGAGCCATCAAATGAAGCAGATGTTATTATTTTCCTCCTCTAAAAAGGGGAAGCAAAAGATGAAAAATTTTAAGTTGCCTGTGCAGTTTTGTGCTGAAATGCTAATGCTGGTCACCTTAATTAACAATGACCAGGAAGAAATAAACAGACACTCTTTTCAAGATTGACAGCTATCTTGGTCTGTTCATTCTCTCACATTTCATATTTTACAGCATTACTCATCTCTTCCTGCTGTTTTGGTTCTTGTTCTACTATACTAATTCCCAGTTTACTGGCACTCTTATAATCCATTCAGAAAGGTGGTGAAATTCTGCATGTACTTGCTTAGCACAATATAAAAATATGGACACATAATATTGATATAGATAATAACAGCTAGTCTGTCCAATCATAAAATCAATATATTACATTTCAGAGGATTTCTAAAAGTCAGGACATTTGAAGCAACCAAGAAAATACTGAAATTAATTCTGAAAAATACACACATTCTATAGCTTCCTTTATATACAATAAAATATAAATAATACAAAACTGTTGTGAAATCCATGAGCATTTTTATCTTCAGTGGGGTTAATTTTCTTCAAATGATTTAGTATAAAAATTATCTCAGTGCTTGTCTACTTGAGTTCCTTTTCCAGGTCTTCTTGACAGGTTAATGTGTGCTGATATATTTCTATTTGCTTTGGGCCCTTATTACAAAGTCTTAGTCTTTACATGAACATTTGCTCAGAGTACAGATTTTTGTATTGATTATTTTACAATTGATTTCTCTTGAAACTTTTTGCTCTCCTTCATTAAATATGTCCCCTGGCACTTTTAACTTAAGATATTAGGTTTAATCATTAAATGTCCCTGGATAAATGGGATATTCATGCTTTGCAAAATATTTGATACAGTTTCATGGAATAGCTTTTGCTTTTCACTCAGTTCAGTGGTTAAACATTTGGAAATGTCTTTAAACATTTTTTATATTTGGTAAACGGGAAAAACCCTCCTCATTTGATTAACAGTGATTGATTCTATTTTATTTTCATGCTAAGTAAATCTGACCCTTGTTTAAATGTTCTAGAGCACATAATTTTGGTATTTAACTATGTCACGCTTGGTGCATATTTGGATTATGTATGTGTAGTCTGGGGCGATGATGACAAATAATATTCAGGATGAATAGTACAGGATGCATATTAACTATTAGAAAAAGATGGCCTAGTTCAAGTTCAAGAAACTCAGTGGCAGGATCCATTATGCTGTATGCCATGGCTGTGAGGCTAACATGATAACTTGCTTCTCTTAGGCATTCCTGGAAGGGTCCAGAAATTTTGTTATGTTGTTTAAAGTTTCACTTCTACCATATATTTCTTAATAGGACCAACATGCTGCAGTACAAATATGCCAATTTTGAATTGCACTGCTTGAAATTTGAGTTCTTCAATAACAATAAAAATTTTATACTGCTCTAGGAAAGAGTAGGTAAGGGAAGGCAGAGTCAGTGCTCTGGGTCTGTGTCTGAACCATGTTTGCTGCTGTTAATAGAGTGAGCTAAGGACAGATACCACCTGAAGGAGGGGAGTGGCAATCTGCTGGCCACCACACTGTGTACTGAACAAGTTAAAGTCCAGAAGTAGAAAGGAAAAACATGTCAAAGTTGATCAGCACAAGAAGATTCTGTAAGGCTGGGCCTGGTGGCACGCACCTGTAATCCCAGCACTCGGGAGGCTGAGGCAGGACAGTTGCTGTGGGTTGAAGGCCAGCCTGAACTGTACAGAGAAACCCTGTCTCAGAAAAGAAAAAACAAAACAAAAGAAAGTTTCTCTACTGCTATTCCTGTTGTACTAATAAACAAAAAGAGAGGATTCATTTATTTTTTCCTGATGAGAATCCGTATCTGGCTTCTTCATTAGACGATTCTTGTTTTCCTGATGGAGGGTGCTTCCTTCAGACCTCTGCTTTCCTTCTCTCTGAGCCTAACTAACCTGCCAGTACTGATGCCAAGTCTTCCTACAACAGGTTGTTGATTTTTATTGTTTAATGCAGGGAGCAGTGTGAACGCATACAACTTGATTCAAGCTATCACACACTCCCATATAGAACTCCTTAATGTAGTTAATAGGAAGCAAATTGGGAAAATATTTGCTGAACCATTTTTCATTTTTTTCTAAGATAACATCAACCTGTTGTATAACAATGTAATGTATTAAATGTCATGGAAATGTACACTTAAATGATATAAATGACAAAGTCTGTTTATATTTTACAACATAAAATATATGACATATGCTCTAAAATATAAACAGATATCACAATATAATCAATATAAACAGATACTACAATATAATCAATAAAAAGATACTACCATATAACCGCTAATTACTTTATTAAGTCATTTTAGGAGAGTTACCCTTACTGAACTCACTAAGGAAGAATCCCTGGGGACTCTCAGATGATAAATATGATTATCTGGGAAGTGATAGATGTTTCAATATAAGAACCACCTGAAACATTTTTGGTGTTTTAATTATGATAAATTATTTGTTAATGTTGGAAGAGTAGAAGACTCTGTGAGGTTAGTTCAAGGTAATTTATTCTCAGATAATGATCTAAATACTGTTTTTTTTTAATTTTAAAGAGTAAAAGAAGGATAACAATAATAGGGGGGCTTATCAAATTACAGACAAAGTGGTAGGAAATTATCAATGGTTATTGTTTCACATATTGTTATCTACAAGATAGTTTCTCAGGAAAACAAATAAACAAATAATAGTGAGTTACAGATAGAAGAGGCAGGAGATTATCAGTAGTTGTACTATGGTATCTTCAAAGTGGCTTTTAAAGAAAATAAATAGAGCTATACATGAGTTACCTATTGAATAATAATTAACTTTTCTCAATGGTTGTTGTAGGGAACACATAATGATAGACATAAATCCATTTATGAAATAGGATAGGAACAATACAAACATTGCAGAGTTATGGATAGATTAGTAGGAAAATGTCAATAGCTGCTGTAATACATGGTGGTATCTTAGAAGTGGTTTCTCAGGAAGACAGAGATACACAAGAAGGATCTAACAAGTAGTTACAGCCTAAGGGTTGCAAAAATCAAGTGAGCCGTTTGGGGCGAAAGCCATTTTTGTAGCATTTTCTCTCCAGCCTCCCATTGCATTGGGACCCCACAACCAATTAGTGTCCTCTCCCCAACTATCAGCACAGGCAGCAGGAATCCTGCTGCAGACTTCTCCGGAGCTCCACCACAGCCTGTACTGTCAGGGGAAGAATGGCTTCCAGGGAGTCTCCACAGGTATTGTGCAAGGTCCTCCAGGTTTACAGCTTCCGAGTGGCTCTCATGACCCCAGTCCACAAGACCTCTGACTCTGTGGGCTTAGTCTGCATTCTCATGTTCTCCGAGTCCTTGTTCAGCAGCTGCTTCTCTGCTGACTCTGGACCTTTCTGGTTCTCAATGGGAGGAGCAGGAGTGGCCCCTTGTATGGCACGTATTCCCAGGGGTTTTTCCATGTTTGAATGGTTCACACACGTCCGTGGGTGGGCATCTGCAGCTGGTGCGTAGTGGGCCAGTTGTGTCATTGTTTCTCTGTGTCCTGGTAGTTCTCAATTAAGCCGCGGCGCCAGGCCTCAGGGCCAGCAAGCAACAAGACTCGCTGCCGCATGGCTTCCCCTGCACCGGGGGGCCTCCTTCTGGGCGCCTACGAGGCAGGAAGCCAGCCAGTTGGAAGATCAGCACTCCCCGCCCGTGGCTCCCCGTTTGCTGGAAGCCCTCCCTCCGGGAGCCTAGGAGGCATGAAGGGAGCCCCAGTTGTATTTTAAAATTTGAGACAAGGTCTAAATTGTCTAGGCTGGGTTTGAGCTTGTGATCTTTCTGCCTCAGCTACCCAGTTTTGGGACTACTGTGTGCTACTGAGTCGGGAATAAGGCCCTGGGATTTTAAAAAGCTGCTTCTTCACATCCTCACACCTTAGAAGTTGGTACAACTGTTAGGTTTTGACCATGCATCTAGCCAGGCATGGCAGTGTAGGCCTGTAATCCAAGCACTCAGGAGGCTGAGGGTTTTGACCATGCATCTAGCCAGGCATGGCAGTGTAGGCCTGTAATCCAAGCACTCAGGAGGCTGAGGGTTTTGACCATGCATCTAGCCAGGCATGGCAGTGTAGGCCTGTAATCCAAGCACTCAGGAGGCTGAGGTGGGATTACCATGAGTTGAAGGCCAGTCTGAGCTACATAGTGAGACCCTGTCTCAAAAAGAGGGGAGGCACTACTTTCTATGGTTTTCAAGGAGGCAACCTAACAAACCCCTACCCGCAGGCAGTGAACTATCTCCTGTCTCCTGCTGCAGAAGGTGGCCTCACTCACCAGGCTCCAGGTGGCTGGCAAGCACATGGCACCCTGCAATGGCTCTGTCTGTGTCAGGCTATGATCTAAATACTTTTAACATCATCATAATAAATCTTGGGTTTGCTTTTGAGCTAACTGGCCCATAATCTTTAGCTCATTTTAATATCCAAGGCAGTGGTAGGGCTCGAGTAGCTTACAGATGTGTATAATAAAGGGACCAGCATGGATTGTAAACAACATGTTTCTTTGCCTAGACCAGTGACGGTGAATCTTTCAGTGACCAGTGCCCAAACTGCAACCCAAAACCCACTTATTTATGGCAAAGTGCCGATGCTGCCTAATCTAGGGCTCAATTTCCTCATTTGTGAAGTAGGATGATAATATTTTATAACACTTTTATATTGTCTTATCAATGAAATAAGTGAACAGTGCATCAACACGGTACCAGATATATAGCAAAAATTCAGAAAAAGGGTAACAACAGTACTTACTCCAAAATGTCCTTTGGAAGATTTCCTGAGATTTCTTGTATACATGATACTTAGCATGGACCTGAAAATACTGTAGTAAATCAATCAGTTTTGGCATTAATATCATTGTTATTAAAATCATATGACAGCATAGTGTATTTAGCCATTTTCTTAATCCTCTATCCTTTCAGCCACATTGGAATACCCTATGATTTCTCTTTTTACACACTGATTTTCTATAATACCATTTTCCTCATTGCCAATTTTTTTTTGAAATTATTATTTGCCTAACTAAATAAAATCTAAGCCCATAGAAACAAGACTGAAAACTGACCTGAGAGGTGAAATTATCAGTGACCTCAGAATTTGCCTCATAAATTCTGACTCTACTATAAATTAGCCATAGCAATCATATCTCAGTTACCTCTTGTGTAAAAATTTTCATCCCTATTCTGTAGGTTATTGAACAGATGAAAGAAGATAATAACAAGGGATTTAAGAGAGCCCCTGGGACATAATTTTTTTCAGCAAAAGCTAGCTCATTTTCTCTTATTATAAGATAACTTCAGTTATTAGAACTTGTCAGAGAAAAATTTCCCTGACAAAGTTAAATAGGTAAAGAAGACTTTATGCAGGACTAATGCAATAAGGGGATAAGGCTAAGCTCAAGGTTGGAGAGGTTTAACAGCTGGAATATTGGGTGGTCACAGGTCGTCTATATTTACTAATAGCTCTTACCCAAAGGGAAAGTAAAATCCCTCACCTGTTCATAGTAGGAGGTTCTTATACAATTTAGAATCAGGCACCTACCTATGTGGGCTGCTACCCTCTCAAAACTCTGTAAGCTAGGGAAATTATATTCCATGATGATTACATGTCAAAGAAATGGCTCCTAGGTCCTTGCACCAGCAAGAGGCTTCCAAAGGGGGAAATAGAATCATTTTTTGGGATCCTGTGCTGGGTTGGTTTCAGGGTACCTCATGGGTACTAAAAACTTTAGATGTTTGAGTCCCTTACATAAAATGGAGTAGTATTCAGAATTATCCTATGCACACCTTTCCATGTTCTTTAAATAACCTCTAGATCACATAGAATACCTAATACAATGTGGGTGGTATGTACACAGATGTCACACTACATTGTTCAGGAATATGATAAGGAAAAAGTCTGTATATGTTCAGTATGGACACTCCCAATCATACATTTCACAGAGACAGAGAAAGAATTTTCTAGAGAAAACAACATTTCTAAAAAAATGCTTTAAGAAAGAGAAAGTCAAGGACCTGTAACTAAGAAGAAGCCTGTTTAACATTTGGAATGACGGGTAACATTAAGGAGACTGTCGCGGACATAGCATTCTTCTCATGACCACCCAGCCTTCCAGATTTTCCCATCTGCTCTAAAACAAACCCTCAGAGCAACAGAAAGCCACTTCATATTTCAGTCTCACTTGGATCTACTGATTGTAGAGGAGTTTCGATTGGACAAATACGTAATGCTACTTAGCTGAATGCTTACCCCAGGGTTTATCTTGCCTCATGGCTCAAAATATACTAACAGCAAGTTCTTCATGGAAAGAAATCATGGCAAGGGTCCAGATAAAGTAAGCAGAGAGAGGGGCTCTGGTGGGTGTGATTGTTATTTTTCACGTTTATTGTATGAAATCCTTAACTGTTTTTAGATGAGAAAAGGATTAAAAGATCCAGAAATACTTGTTCTAATGAAAAAGTCTCTGACTTCATTACTGGGGAAGAGCTAAAAGAATCTCCCTTCAGGAGTAATTTACCTCGAGTCAGAGAACAGATTTAATAAAGAATTTCAGTCACTGTGAAAAGTTACTTCATGATTTACTCGTTTGTCCAATGCTTACCTATCCAGCCCTTCCTATACTCCAGGATATAAGCTGCCAGACTAAGGAATAGTGCAGCTGACACTGGTACCACACTTTTAGCTTTGTTCTCATATACAAATCATATAACTTTCCCAATCCCCCGTAACTGTAAATAAGGGACACTAGTGCACCTTCCTGCTAGGGGCTGAGTTGCAACCCTGTCAGAAGGTTAGAATATGACTGGCTTGGGGATGGAGATTTAGCTCAGCGGCACAGCACCTGCCTGGCAAGCATGACGTCGTGAGTTCGATTCCTGGTACCAGAAAAAAAAAAAAAAAAAAAGAATATGACTGGCTGGAGATTGGGCCTTTAAAGAGGTAATTAAGATAAAATGAAGTTACAGGAGTGGATCCTCATTCAAAGATGTTTTCCTCATAAAAAGGGGACATTAGAACCTCGTTACACTGGCCCTGACCATCTGGTGTAAAGATAGGCAAATATAAGCCAAAGAATAGCCTCAGAGGAAATCAATCCTGCTGACATTTTAAGTTAGCATCCAGAACTGTGAGAAAAGTCATTTTTATTCTTTAAGTCTGCGATACTTTCTTATGAATGACATAGCAAAGTAATATACCACCTCAAAGAGGAATGAGAAATGAGAAAATACATGCAAAATGCTTCAAGTTCTTAAAATCCGTTTATATCTTCCTTCAACATACTCTATCTTTTGCTAGATAAAGTTAAAACTAAATTCTCTCCCCCATGTTATTCTTGTCTTCAAAAGGACTTCCTTTTCTGAGTGGGATTCTTTATTATTTCTTTTCCAAAGTTCCTGACAGTCTGGACCCTCTGTCACACAGGCACTCACACGTTTCTGGCCTTCTCTCCTGCTCCCCCTTTTGGGCTGCATGTTGCTTCCTGAGCACCTGTCTCTCAGATCCACATTTCTGCTTGCACCATTGTCTCTGGCTGAATTTCCCCACCATATTCCCACAAGCAACTGAAGTTCTACCATTCACTGTTAGTACAACTACCCTCTTTCTCCTGGAATGACTTAAGGCTTTGACAGTGGTGTGATTTTTTTCCCCCTCTGCCTCCAAAGAGAGCAGTTGTATAAACCTCCTTTAAAACATGTTCTTACTCTACTTGCATTTTCTATCTTCCCAGTACTGAGATGATGAAGACGCCCCTTGAAGCAGGAGCATGGGGCTCATTTTACATTTCAGTCATTTTCAGTGATTAACCCAGGATATTGCAAACAGCACAAAAGTTTTTGATTTTGTCCAATTAAATAGAATTACTTAATTTGTACATGAATATGTGGGAAGAATAGTAGAAGTCTGATAACCACTGAGATGTGATTGAATTTCTCAATGCTGCCAATTCTCATTGACTTTTACCAGCAAACGGACACCTAAAATCCTTAGACTAATTTTCAAGAAGTGAATTCAATTGCCTTTATTTATTTATTTATTTATTTTGGTTTTTTTCTCCGGTACCAGGAACCGAACTCACGACCTTGCGCTTGCCAGGCAGGCGCTTTTGCCGCTGAGCTAAATCCCCAGCCCCTCAATTGCCTTTATAAACAGTCATCAGCACACTGTTTGCGTAAATGTTGTAAATGTCTTTGTGTGTTATGCTTCAGTCAGAGAAATGATCATTGAAGGTAATGGAGAGAAGATAATGACTGTTTTTTCCCATTTATTCTCCACATGATATTTTGTAAATACATCTATGGATAGGACAATCGAGCATGTAGGAAATCATTTCTATGCTTATGGCTACTGTATCAGAAGGATCATGTTCAGTGAAGTTGTAAGTTATATTTAACACTCATATTTACCAAAAAGAGAAATGACATCTGCATCTAATCACACACACAAACCCCAGAATTGATGATTTTTGAGTTTTAATCACTTATAAGATTGTGAATGTGCCAGAGCAAAGTTAAAAATACTACTTCCTTAATTTCTGCTTTCTGAATGTAATGCCATTCATTAAATAAGCATGCTCCAATATCCAAAATCATTTAAAATGGATTTCTAGGGGAAAAGTAATACAGTAAATGGCATTAGGTATTTGTCTGATTGAAACTCTTCTTATGATTGTTCAATTTGTTCCCTAGTTTCAGGGAAAATTTAATACAACTATTATTTTGGTAGATAGATATGTAGGTAGATAGATGATAGGTAGATATTTCTCACATGAATAGGTTTCATAAGCCCATAATATTATTATCTTAACAAACAAAATTGACTTCTTATCTAATAAGGACATAATTTTTGTATTTTCTGTTTTACAAACATTGTAGAATCTAGGGAAGTATCATTTCAATCCATTTCTAGCAACTTCATTGTAAATTAGAAGATTTTGAAAATATATTTTGTATGGCAGTATAATTTCTCATTTTTAATTAATGAATTAAGTTTATTGGTACAGTGTAGGTATACATAGTGATCACATTCACTGTAGGGAATTTTTACCTGTACATGATTTATTTTGATTCTTCTTTTTTCCCATTCTACTTCCCTCCCTTTGACTGTTCTTCCTCTCCTTTTATGAAAGCTTGATTTCCATTTTATCCTTCTGTTATGGTTTGTATCTGGGTGTCCCCCCAAAGCCTCATGTGGCCATGGGGCAGGCTTTAAGAGTTTGATTAAGGGTCTGAGAGCTGCACCCGCCCTGGGGTGGATAGTTCGCATACGTAAGGGAGAGGAAGAAGCTGCTTGAGGCCATTCCTCCCCCATTCCGCCCTGGTGTGTGGTTGTTGCTTTGGCTGTGTTCTGCACCAAGAGCTGTAGCCCTCTGTCATGTGCCAGTCTGCCTTGTAATCTGCCAAGTATGGGCTGAAACCTTCACAAACTGTAAGCGAAATAAACCTTTCCTTCCTTCATTTTGGGCGTCAGGTATTTTGTCCCAGCAATGAGAGAAAAGTAACCGAGACACCTTCCTTTCACTGTTTTTCTTTTCCCTTTCTTCCTTTTCCTCTCCCCTCCTCCTATTTCCTTCCTATTTCACAGCTTCCATCATACATTTTGGTCCTTATGTACACTTGCAGTTTCAGATACCATAGTATATACACTGTCACTGATATTTAACTTCTGTGGTTTGCAGGATTTAGAAGGCTTCTGTAATAGCATTCATTTTGTGACAATTTGCAAGCATTGTTTCATTTTCACCATAACTCCAAGAGAGGCTCTGTTTACTATATAAGTAAAGTAAGGATTATTTATCATAGTTAAAACAATAAAGTATTTCTGAGGTTAAGGATGGAAAGACATGCATACTTTGGTATTGACAGAGAAATTGGAAAACATTGCAGAAACTGGATGATATCTATTAACTAAAGAAATGTTAATCTTTTCGATCTTATATAACTCTAGTAAAAATTTTCAAAGAAAATTTTTCTATGATACACATGTAATAATACAATGGAGCATGGTTTTTGCTTCATTCTTTTGATAGTGAAAGATTGGAGATAACTATAAGTGAAAGGTTAAATATATTATGTAAACATCTTAATAAATAAATACATTACAATGGAGAAAAAGTAAATCTCTATGTACCATTCTGTCAAGGTTTTGTGTATTATATAAAATTGATCTATTATTCAGTTTTCTTTCTCAGACGGACTTTTAAATGTATTTTATGTATTATTGCTGAGTACTAATGCTCAATTTTCCCTGTGAAGTAGGCTGCATCTCTCTTTTTATATATGAAGTCATTGATTGTTGTCTGAATGTGAAAAATGGCCCCGACTCTGTCAGGGGAAACATGCCAACCAAATTCTGATACTATGCGCAGACTTTCCATGCTGAGACTCTCAACAGTAAAAATTTAGAAGATTATTATTCTACATTTAGATTCTAAACAGTAGCAAGGAGTTATATCTAAAGGCAAAAAAGGCCCAAAAGCTAGGAGAATATTGATAATGGTCAACATACTCAAACCATAATCATTTAGAGAAGTAAGGGCTTCTGAGAATATTGTACAGAGTATATCCCAAGTGAGACAGAATCATAAAAAATAGTTAAATATGGTTAACAACTCTAAGAATGCTCATATTGTGAGTTTAGGTAGAGAAAATTTTTATCAAGAAAGGTTAAATGCAGTTTGAAATTTGAATGCTCAGCACCAAGTGCTCAGACAGCTTCTTTGCCCTTGCGGCCAACTTAGTACTTTTACCTTTCATGGCATGTTCTGTTTGGAAATAAAATGCTATTACTTAATCTTCTTCCCTAAAGGTCATTAAATTCTTTAGAGATGAGATTGTACTGTAATTTAAAATGACTTTTTGTTATTCTAGATAGAAGCAATTTTCTTTACAGTTTGCTACATGGAATCAGCCTTCCAACTTGAACAAATTTGGTTTCAACTTTTACTTTTTCTTTTATAAGAATGTCAGTTTAGCTCTGATTTCAGGTTTTAAAACTGTGTACATAAACTTTATAAATACTGACCTTCTGCATGTGGTGTTTTAATTTTATTTTGCATTTATATAGAAGTCTTTTAACAGTCACTTGAATGGTGTGGTTTACTTTCATTGATATACATTTACATTTTGAGATGCAGCTGGAAAGAAATGCATGCTGTCAGAATTGTGGCACAGTGTGACCTTTTTATTTTGCTTGTTTTGGCCAACAATCATCATTTAAGCAAAATGTTGGATTTTATTAGCTGTTGATGGTGTTTTGTTCAGTAAAAGCATGGATTGACAGAATACAAATTGGAACCACTTTTTTTCTTCATTTATTTATCTCATCTGAGTCATTTTGATAAGAGATTACAAAGACCTGAAAGGTCAGCTTTCTCAATTTCTTTCCAAGCAATATTACATTACTTATGTTTTTGATCCAGTTGAAATTGAACATATTCAGGAAATTTAGCATTAATACTTCACGAGGAAAATATCAAACAGTTAGGGCCTAAATTTGGACTTCTTTGAATTTTTCTCATTAAGATGCATTGATTTCATTATCAGTAAACATTTATAAAACTCACATGCATGCCCTGAACTGTTAATATAGCAAAGAAACACAAGATATGGACTCTGATAAAATGGACAAGATGTGAACTGCTATTGATAATTCACTTTTTTTTCTTTTTCTTTTTGTACCGGGAATCAAACTCAGGACCTTGTGCTTGCCAAGAAAGGTGCTGTGTCTCTCGCTGAGTTATATCCCCGGCCAATAATTCACATTTTGAAAAAGAGTGTGGCTTGAAAATTATGATACTTCCACAAAGGGATAGCTGAATGCAAGTGTTATGCTTATTGACTTATAGATCATTATTCTTTTATTATGAGTGAAGATTATTATGAGGGGAATAATTAAGTGTTAAAACATCTTTAATGTTAACATTAATTGTAACTCTCCTTCTGTGACACTCTGGCAATCTTGCAGAAAGTCTGTGTCCTGAAACTTTGGTGGGCTAGGTGTTGAAAATTATTTGTGTGATTATCAAATACCACAAAGATGATTTGATACTTTTTGGTAATGACCTAGGCTTTTATAACATTAACTCAATATATGACCAATCAACAAATTAATAAGGCTAATCAAAATTATTCTCACTTATAATTTTTTATTAATGACTTTCACATTAAAACAGTAAATTTGTTGGTGTATTTAAAACAATGTATTCTGAAGGTGTAAGTCAGTAGCAATGGAAATTCTTTCTTGTTGTATTTTTCTTGTTTGTCTTGCTGGATTGCTAGAAATTCCCACATTATTAATATTATACAACTAATCAAAGAAAATATTTGTTAAATACTGGTTTTTGGAAAGGAACAGTTCTTAAAATAATTTTGTGAAATTAAATAATGATATTTAAAAAGGCTTGGCAAGTGTGCACTGGCTTGGAAACCGAAGCTGGGTGTCTGACTGTTAAACTAGCCTTGTCTAAGCAGGTGGCAGCCAGGTCTGGGGAGATATGGTAAAGGCATTGGAAATATGCAGAATACTGTGTTTATGCGATGACATAAAATAACGGAGACAGAACTTTTTCTAATATTTAAAGACAAATCTTAGAATCTAAACTATTAGATATAGATATAGAAGAAGTACTAGATGTGCAGAGTTGCTGTCAGTAGTAATAATATTCTAGTGGTGGACTACAGAAGGCTGATTTTAAACTTTATACAAAAAATATCACACTTGCAATTGAAATTAAATTCTACGTCTAGGTTATGATACTAGGAGTCAGGATAGTGCTTACTTTGCAGGCATAGCGACTAGGAAACGGTGTGGAGGAATATTTCTTAGGTGCTGGTAATGGTTTTATAGTCATCAAGATGATGGGTTCACTTTGTAAAAAAGGAAAGAGCTCTGCATATATGATTTGGGTATTTTTCTGGCATACATGCAATACTTTAATAAATTTTTCATGTAAAATAATGAAAGTTATGTTATTTGAGATGTGTTTACCTGCCTTTCCACCTACATGTCTTATTTTGTACCAATATATTTTCAACTCATTGTGTTTACTCACTGTATCTCACGGTGGTATACTCACTTTGTTTTCAGAAGAATACAGTTTTTTAAAAAAAACTTAATGTTAGGTTTCTGGCGCAGAAAAGAACCAAACAAAGAAAAGAAAGAAGGCCTTTACTCCAGACATGGTGAAGAGACTGCAGCATGCAATACCGGACCCCTCTGGGGTGAGGCAGGGGAATTGGGGTTTATAAAGACTCTGGCTAGGGGGCGGACCTTAAGGGGTGGGCTTAGTTACGTGGCAGGAGCTGATTGGGGGTTTCTTCACCCCCAAGGGAATGGTAAGAGGAAGTTGTGTTCAGGGCAGGTCAGGAAACTATCCCTTAACAGATAGACCTTTTTAGATGAAAAACTAGTGTCTATGTTGAAACTTCGTTATGAGAACAGGAGTCAAAAGATATTAATTTTAATTTTACTTTTACCATTAAATTACTATGAACACACCATTTCCCTTTTTCTCAAATGAGCTTATCCTAAACCACAGGTTTATAGGGTCTCAAATGAGATACTATAGCTAAAAATACCTTGTAAACTATAAAAGCCCAAATCACATGTACCGAAAATAAAATCAGTAAGTAGGCCTTAGTTTGAAAAGTGCACATTAAGGTTAAATGAACAATTTAAATATCTTACTGCTAGTGTCTTCTGTTACAAAAACACCCAATGCACTACATTTCTGCAGATTCACTAATGCATAAGACCTGTTTTTTGTTAACTTGGCAATTATTTTTGTATTTCTCACCTAGAATTTTGTGGTATTGGAAGATTAAGCTGACTGTAAAAATCGAGAAAGCCTGTCTCTTTTCTGTTTTGTTGTTCCCTATATGGCCATTGTGTCCTAGAAATGTATAAAATAGAATGAGAAAGATGTGGTGCATGCAAATGAATCGGTGCTGCATTCAGCTTTGACAAAAAGCCTGAATATTTATTTTCTTTTGTTCACAATGTTACACTGGTGTCTTATGCTGCTTTACCAGTTTGTTCAAATTTCATTATTGACCCAATGAAGGAATCTTAATTCCTCTCTTTTTTATTGATGTTTGGTAGAGATGTGTGCTGCAGTATAATATATTCCTTACTAAGGACTTTTATCCTAAGTAAGCATGAAAATATGCACTACAAGATATAACAAGCACAAAATCAAGGCATTTTGAAACATTTTGAAAAGACTACAGTAAGCAAGTTTTGTATTGTGGAAATAAGTTTAATTGACTTTTAACTACATATCTCTCTCTCTTTTCTCTCCCTTTTTTTACCTTTCTTGGTTTTTCAATCAGTTTTCTTAAAGCATTCTCTCTCTCTCTCTCTCTCTCCCTCTTTCTGTGTCTCAAAAAGCTACACCAAATACTCTCTTCCTTCTCTTACCTAATAAACTTGGCATTATATAGCCACTAAGAAAATATCTGATGACAGAGAAAAATTGTCTGAGATGCAAAATGAGATACTGTATGGTGCCATCAGCAGAAATTATTAAAATACTTTGAGATATTACAGTTTTGGCAAAACTGAGTTAAGAATAAAGAGGACCAAAATCAGGTAGTCCTCAAGTATTTTATAATCAAACTGGGGGAGAAGAGAAATCTGAGATGTTTACCGGAGTTTTTCTTTTAATCCAAAAAATAATTTTACTGAGCAATAGATGAAAACAATCTTAAAAAAAAAATGTTCACCACGTTTTGTTTGGTTGATGGGAATTTTTCTCTTGTTTCACAGGGAAAACTAAACTGAAGAAAGACACCAATTATTTAGAAGGTAACTACTTCTACCTAGAAGACTGTCAGTTTTAAAACGAATGAGTGATGGATATCAGTAGCTGAAATACCTTAAAGCAAAAGTTTGAATTTCAAAGTACCCTGTACTGTTGACAGTTACTCAGGAATGTTACGTTGCATTTAAATGCAGACTATGCTTAGACGATAAGAGACACTGCTTTGTCTTCATTGGTACCACTGAGTGTCACTGTTTTAGAATAATTTAGCTAATGAATTTGGATTGATTTGAGCTCTGCAAATACTATGAAGGAAAATTCTCAAAGATCTGTGAAATGAAATATACTACAGAACACAGTCCGGCAAGTATATGTAATCACTACATCTGTGTTAAATAAATGAGTGAAACAACTTGCTATTTGAAATCTGTGAACTATAATGCATGGATATAGTGCTCTAGGGATTAAAATATTTTATAAATGAAGCTGATTATTAGATCTATTTGTGGAACTTAAAGCAAACAGATATAGGTAGAGTTTGACATGATCCTCATAATTTGCTGAGTCTATGTTGGGTGAGTACAATTTCATTACTAAACATGGTTGAAGCCCTTTAGTTTAGAAGGATTTCATTCTTCAAGTGATTTATTCAGCTATGTTCCTCCTACTTCTATTGTGAACGTTACTACCAAATACTGATTAAATGCCCATCAGAACCATGCTTCACCCTATTCTTTGTGATCTAGGTATTTCATTTCCACTGTTGATACTCTTTTGGTAAATAAGGAGTGATCCAGAGTATGCTATGAAAAAGCATTGAAATTTCTCTCTGAAATTTACTATTGAATGTGGGAAGAGGGTGGTGTGTTCACCAATGTGACCAGACCCAATAAAGTAGGTAAATGAAAAGAGCCATATTTTATTGCATTTGATATGAACTTAGCTTGGATCATCTGTATTAAATGGGTTCACAGTTGAGTACTTTGAGGACCTGAAATAGGAACAACTCACAGATAGATGATTAAATGAGTATCATTGCAATTGGATAGCATTGTTTTTAATATAGAAAAATTAATAGTAATATAATTGTTACTGATTCAGAGATGAATAAACTGAAGCCTAGGGAAGCCAAGAGGTCTTGTATTCTTACTTTTTCTTTCCTGGATCACACAGCTCATACGTGGCAGAAATGGAATTTGTGGAGCTATTACTCATTTTCATTACAAGCGGTTCTCCCCTCTGCACTAAATGTTTTACTGCACATAATGCATTTAACTTTCCAAAGTACAATGCCAGCAGTGACCTAAAATTAAAGACATGACTTATTGAAGGTATAATAAGAACTTAGGGAATATTGAAGGTCTCTGCCACAATACTTTTCAAGATGTTAACAACATGACTCATAACTACAAAATGATCATGTATCAAGTATTTTATCTGATTAGTGAGAGAATTAGAGATAGAGAGATATTGTTTTTTTTTTCCGGTACCGGGAATCAAACTCATGACCTTGTGCTTGCCAGGCAAGCGCTGTGCTGCTGAGCTAAATTCCCAGCCCCAAGAGATAGAGAGATAGATAGGCCATTTAAATTACATTGTTTTTAATGCATTGTGTTTATATTTTGAATGAAATAGAATAATATCTGAGTGGTGGTTTATATAGCCATTGAGTCTTATGATGGCTTTTTAATCAATTTAACCTCATATTTTTTATTTTAAAGAGAGAAAAACAATAAAAAAAGATACAGAATTTCAGAACAAGGTAATATGAAATTAAGAATGGTTATTATACTGCATATTGTTATCTTCAGAGTAGTTGCTCAGATTACAAGAAATAGGGATGAAAAATTGATCAAAAATATAAGCACAAACTGTTTCTTTTGGTAAACTAATAAGCATTAGTAGTATAATTATCTTAGCTACCTTGTGTATATATATACATATGTAAGTACATATTTTCTTTTCCTTTCCTTTTTTTCTCCAAAAATATTATTGCATTTACTGCTATGCTCAAAATTAAGTAAATATTTGTACACAACTAATAAGACATTTTACCAGGAAATCAACTTTAAATATTTTAAAGTAAATATTTTACAATATTCACACATTTTAAAATATCCAATGCAAAATTGTTGAGAAAGTTAAATGCTACCTCTAATGTTGTTTTCTAAGACTTTTCTCCACAAAGAAACCTGCTGTTCCTGCTATGCCAGGGCAATGTTTGCAAATGAGCCCATGACTTTTTGATTCTTCATACATAGAAAATCTCAAGGAACTGAATTGAGTGCATGCTTTATAATGCAGAGCAAAGATAAACTGTAATTAAGGCATGGCCATGCATGAAAACCATCCCAGAAGATGATCATTGCTCTTCAAAATCCACTGAGAAACCATGTGTCCAAGTATAGCTGAATTCCAAAGGATAGCCAATATAGTATTTGTTTTCTAAGCCTCAGTGGACCTTTTGGCCAGCTTTCCCTCAAATTATCATCTCAGCATAGGCCGTCAGGAATTTTGCATTATGAGTTGTATGGTTTATTATTTACTTCCTTGTCAAAACTATGCTAAAGCAACCAACAGTAATTAATATGAAAGAGCTTGCTTCTCCTACCAACACGGTTTGCTTGATCTGGCAGACAGCCAAGCACAGTGTGGTCGTGGTCTGGTTCAGTATTTTCTGAAGTTTGAGCATTTCATATAGAGAAATATTTTTGCTGTATATGTACTCATTATAAGTACCTTTTTTTCTTCGAAAAGTATCAGGTGGTTTGCATTAGAATTAGAAAAGCAAAAAGGCATGAAATGAAGAGTCATGTCCAAACACTACCTAACTCTTATGTTGTTTTTAAGCAGTAAGTATTCTTTCTCTTTTTAAATTTATTTCAAAAATAAAAGAAGGAAAACATATTAATGAGCAGACATCCATTTACAAAAGAGCATAAGAACAATACCAACAATACAGAGTTACAGACAAAGTGGTAGGAAATTAACAATGATTGTTGTATTATGTATTAATATCTTCAACGTGGTTTCTCAGGAAAACAAATAGAGACTGATCAAATAAGTAATCATTAACTGTTCATTTCAGTAAAGTGATAGAAGTCAGTAGTACAACTATGCTAGCTATCCTGTATATACATACATATGTAATTTCCCCTTCTTTCCCTTCACTTTTCCCACACCCCAATTGCCCTTTACTTTTCAGCATTTTCCTTACATTTCACAATGTCTATCACACCTCCTAGTTTTTATTCACTCTTTCAGGTCTTATACTAGTGAGACAATACATTGCTTACACATGCAGGTCTGATTTATTTCACTTCTGAGTATGGTCTGTAGTTGTGACCATTTACCTATAAAAGCCTAGAGTTTCTCTTTCTTTATTGCTGAGTAATATTCCATTATATGAAAGTACCACAATTTTTTTGTCCATTCCTCAGTGGATGGACATTTGGGTTGCTTCCACAATTAAGCAATTACAAATTGCACTGCTATGAACATAGGTGCATGTATATTGCTGTGATATGATGTTTTCATATCTTCTGGGAAAATACCCAGAAGAGGAATACCTGGGTTGAATGGGACCTCCAGACCTAGTTTGCTGAGGAATCTCCAAACTGATTTCCACAGTGGTTTCACCAGTCTGCATTCTCACCAGCAGTGGAGAAGAGTTCCTACTTCTCTACAGCCTCACCAGCATTTGTTATTGGTTGATTTCTTAATGATAGCCATTTTCACTAAGGTGAGATAAATCTCAATGTTGTTTTAATTTGCATTTCTCATGTGACTAATGATACTGAATATTTTCTCATGTATTTATTTGCCATTTGTATTTCATCTGGGAAGTGTGCATTCATCTCAGATGCCCATTTTTGGATTGGGTCTTTGAATTTGGGGGTGCTGATTTTTTTTTAATTCTTTATATGTTCTAAATAGAAGACCTTTGTCCGAGTGACAGTCAGCCAAAATTTTTTCCCAATTTGTGAGTTTTCTTTTTACTCTGCTGGAGATTTCTTTAGATGTGCAGAAACTTTTCAGTAGGATGAGATCCCCAGTTGTTGATTCTTTGAAGTATTTCACGTGAAATTTGGTTTTCGTTCACGAACTCTTTGCCTACCTCTATGTCTTCCAGGTTTTTACCTACTTTCTCTTCCAATAGATTTAGTGTTTCTGTTTTAATATTGAGATCTGTGATCCATTTTGACTTTAGTTTGGTGCATGGTGATAGTCAGTATTCTTTCTTATTGGAAATGTTCTATTTATGTCACCCTTAAAGTCCCAGTTAAACTGACAGTTACCCATGAAAGCAAAGGAACATAGCTTAGCTAAATTTAAAGAGAATAAATGCAAGAAAGAATAGAGTAGATGAGTTGACTATAGTTTATCAAATTTACAAGACTTTTGCATAGCAGAAAATATTTTCTGTCTCTAGTGGGAAAAACTAGTTATAAACTATTTTATGTTCCCAACTTCTATGTTCAGAATATTTCCTCAAATACCAAAGTTATATACAAAGTTCTAGCATACAAAACACCAGTATCTGGGGGTCTTAATTCCTCCCTCTGTCGGTATCTGACTTCTGACTCTTTTAGCATCAAGTACCATGCAGATGTGAAATGAAACCAGGACAAAGGGAAAAGGCCATTTACCTCAACTTTGTGTTGCAGTCAGACCTTAATACTCATCTGCTGGGAAACTCATTAAGTTTGGTAGTCAATGCATTTTGAGGTGAAAATTTTGTTCCATTATTCATCTTTTGTTTGGTATTTCAACCTGTGAGCTAGAACTTGGTAGTGACTGCCTGTGACTCACTTCTCTTCCCAGCGAAAATGATTTACTTAGTACTTAGCATTTTGGGTACTTTTTGCACCTTCAATGAATAACAAGTTCCAAGGTATGTGATTACATTATTTCTTGTCTATCACACCATTGGATTGGGCAAATTTCTAAACATTGATTGTTATTGGAAAGTTTAATTGATTCTTTAGAGATCCCAGCTTCCCTTGTTAATTGGAATCTTTCATTACATAATCACCTGACAGAGATGACACACATTCTGGCAGATTTACTCATAACCCTGTGTCCTTTCTCTTTGCCTTTGATGCAGCACAAATTTTTCTGGCATTTTTCACCTTTCCAGATGGGCTTCTTTGACAGCAGGTCAACAGTGGTTTAAGCAGGAACATTATGCATTTGTCCATACTGATTCCTTTGAAATGGGTTACATTTTTCTTATGTCTGTCAAAGGGCAGGGCACTCCAAGCATAAGGTTGGGTCAGAAAATGTGATGAAGATTTAAATTTTAAAAATTATTTCAGTAAAAGACACATTGCCGTTAATCTCTCTCAAAACACTCCCCTTTGCTTTGAATGCAGAATCCTAAAGATGCTCTTATGTCAGCCTCTAAGACCAGTTTCTTGGTTAGCTGATCAAGCATTAATCTAGGTACTTCTGGAAAGAGATTTTTCAAATGTTAATTAAAGTTCCTGGTCAGTTGTCCTTAAGGTAAAACTATTATCTGGTGAGAGTCCTCTAAAAGTTAGACATCAGCGAATGTGGTAGAAGGGAGGATCAGAGAGATTCAAAGTGTGAGACTCCAGGAACCACTGTGGGTTTGATGACAGATTCCATGCAAAAGAATGTAAGTAGATTTAAAAAGCTGAGATAGAGTCTCCTGATTGGCAGCCAGTAGGAAGTGCGACTTAAGTCTTACAAACATGAGAACTGAATTTTGCCAACAAGCTCATTGAGATTGGAAGCTCATTTTTTCTTAGAGCTTTCAGACAGAAATAATATTTGCTAACATTTTGATTTTGTCATAGTAAGACCCTAAGCAGAGGGCTTTGTGTAGCCCACCTGCATACAGTCAGGTCAAAATCAATGGGTATTGTTTTAAGTTATAAGAAATTTGCTAATTTATTTTGTCCCAATAGAAAAGTAAGATACTTTCCATCATACTCTCCTTTATCAAAAGCATTTGAGAATGTACTGTAAATGTGATATCCTCTAGGTATACGATATTTAAGAAAAACAAATTTACCCCTTTGCATTAAAAATAGTTGTTAATTTAAGTAATTTATCTTTGATATGCTACTTTTATCAAATATGTTCATTATATTTCAGTTTTTGAGCTAGCAATGCCCTCGATAGCATCTTACTTTCTTTCCATTGAGAACCGGATTTGGAGTGACAGAGGATTTATTCTTGTCTTTCCTTGTGTAGTATTCCGTTAATACTTGAAGAGTACAATCAGCTTTAAATAAAGTGCTCTGCATATTGAGTTTGTCTAGTTTTTGCTCATAGTTAGATTCCTGTTTTGCCTATATGATGCAACACAGCACAGAGTGCTGCAAATAAATGACAGTGGATACTTTTTAGGGTATCATATGCAAAATACACATCATCAGCCTGCCCCTTCTTATTGATGGGAGCTCCTGATCAAGGAGTTCTTCTGATCAATCTTGATCTAATCAATCTCATCAAGGTGTTGTTCTTGACAAACTATAGTTACACTTTCCCTTGTAACTAATGAGCAATCTGTCTGGAGATACTTTAGAACCATGCAAATATTCTGCCTGCTACCCCTAGTTCTCCTACTGTCTGTCAACAATGCACATGTGAAACAGCAGTAACTTTGATGTTTACAAAGTGCTGATATTTTCCAGCTCCAGCATGCTCTCCATTTCTACCAGTCAGCATTGGTCATCCTACACTAGGAGGCAGCCCTCACAAGTGCTTGTAACCTATTTGTGTATTTTCTATCTATTTCTGTTGATACGGAATCTTGGCTTTCCATCTTTTTTGTATATTTCATACTTTTCTGTGTTCTTTAACTTTTTGGGAGAACTCAGATCATCCAATTTGGCAAATGGAATCCCCTCCAATCTCGCTACTTAACCCTTGTGACTTGCCATTGTATTTTTTTTTTTTTTTCACTTTCTGACATAGCAAGATGACCAGCTCTTCTTACATCTACTCAATTTGGAATCAACTTTCTCCAAAAATTCTTTGGAACCTCTTTAGATATTTTAACTTACAGCATTACAGAAGTGGAATTATATAGTATAAAAATATTAGCCCAGTCAGAATCAAAATACATTATGAACGGAATTGCAAGCCAAGATATGAGACAAAAACTTTGAAAGTTGATCAATTTTTATTGCTTTTTTCCTTTAGTTCTTGGTAATTTTCTTGGGTGTGAATTTTGTTCGTTTCAGATGATATGAACAAAAACCTTATCTTTTTTTCCTCTCCTCCCTACCATCAAAGGAATTCACTTTAGGGTCTTAGCCTGATAATTTTCTGTAAAAATTTGGTATCTACAAATATCTTTGAAACCTCCTTTTAGCTATGGACTTTATAAAAATAAAGAATTAACACATCTTTCTAAGCAGTCTCATATTTAGCAGCTTTAAGAGAAAGGATTTTTGAATGCAGTAAGATTTCCCTAAAATAAGAAGTGAAAGGCAATGAAGTAATATGTGCTGAGAAATAGTGACAAACACTGAGTTTACACCTCCACCCATGGGACATTGAGACAGTGTAACATTGAGTGGCAACATTGAAAGAGTTTCCTCTGAATTTTTGAGCAAAACAACACTTGAGGGTTTGCTTGTAGTTAGAAATCAGATCTTCAAGCTGAATCTGAAACATACTGTTAACCATTTTAGGTCACTTTATGCTTTCGATGACTAATGTAAGGTTTTTGACTTTATTTCATGTCATACTTATAAATATGATGCCTCTTGCCAAATTCTTAAATCCTTCTAATTGTTGGAAGAGAATCCAACACAAGTTGTGTATTTTAAGTATCATTTAGAATTTATTCTTCAATCTGGAAGAAACTAGACAAGAGTTCATTAAATCTATTTAATTTATGATACTGAGAGGTTGGACCTTCCAAATACCATTTCTATTGAGGAGAGAATACTCTTGGATTAGGATTAGGTGTAACCGCAGACATGAAATTAATGTCATATCAAAAGATCTGTGAAGATGTAGTGAAATAAATTTAGTGCCAGGATTCCAGCCTTTGAAATCATTTGTGAAGACACAATATTAATGTTAGCTTTTATTACTAAACTACTATGCACAAAACAGGAGAAAATTTTAATTTGCAACAAACCGTTGACTTTTTAACCCTATAAGTAGGTGCTATTATTATCGTTTCTACTTTACAGATGAGGAAACAGAATTAAGGACCTTGCAGAAGATCCTACAGCCTCATGGTTGGAGTTAAAGAGGTTTGATTCTCAAGCCCTCTACTCTCTTCACTTTTTAAAATCTCATATTTACTTTAAATGATGGATCCCCAGTGATTTATTTTGAGATTCTAAAGGATTAAAAAACTCAAAATTTAAAATAGAGGTTCTTAGAAAATAAAGATGTGATAGTTTTCTGAGAAATCATTGGCAGGTACAGACAGATTGTTTATCATCTAGGTATAGCTGGAAAGAAATCTAATCTGTTTTGATACATAGCAAAAGAAAAATTCAGTGAAAAGATTCTGTCTTTCCTGATTAGTGATAAATCATTTGATGTAGGAAATATCATATAACAAAAATTAATGTGGGTGTTAGGATTCGGTTCTCAATTGAATAGAATTATAGGCTAGAAATTTGATACATAATACATGGTGTAATAGAAACTAGAATGTTAAATGTTGACAATCCCAGGACAGATATTGTGCTCTAAAACAAAAGAATCGCACGAAAATGAATTTTATTGTCTGAAGTTGGGAGGTGACTTTCTCTTAAAAAATGAAGGTATAGATCTCACCAAAAAAGAACTCAAACTTTAGAATGCCATTTTCCATATGTTTGTTTAAAATATTAAAAATGAAAAACCATATTGATTATGCTATCAGAAGCACACATACCCTTCTTTCTGATTCACATGTGTGTTCATTTTCTTTCTTTGCCAGACAAAGTTCTTGGAAAATAAGAAAGCAATGAGATTATCGTAATAAAATACCAGTGAAGTTGTTAAAGTATTTTGTTTCCCTGGGCTTTAGGTGTTTAGACAAAACTCAATTTTCATTTACGTTGCCAAATTCAATGCAGGGCTGAGAGAGGGGAAAACACGGCTTCTGGAAGATGTTTTGGCTGAGAAGAGGCCTTTCTCTAACCTTCTGCAACCTCTCTCATCATATTGTGCCCATACTTCTCCTCCCTGACTCACCTTTCTGTCCGGACTCAATTCAGAGAAAGATTTAAATAATGGGTAACAGTTCAAAATACCACATATAATTGAAACTGTAGATTTATAAGATAAAAACATGGTACAAAATGCATCTTAAAATTACCCAATACCTTCATCCTCAACCAAGGCTAACATTAAACAGCTTTGAACACGTTCTGTTTTCAGTTCTTATGATTATCTCCACAATAATATTTCCTTTGAGCAATTTCTTTCTTTTTTTCACGGTAACTATTGTACCTTTTAGATTTTATTTACTCTTTCAGGTTCTTATACTAGGAAGACAATATGGTGTTTAAACATGAGGGTCCGATTTGTTTCACTTATAAGTATGGTCTCTAATTGCACCCATTTACCTATAAAAGCCTTGAGCTTATTTTTTTTATAGCTGAGTAATATTCCATTATATAAAAATACCACATCTTTTTTTATCCATTCCTCAGTTGATGGACATTTGGGTTGCTTCCATGATTTTGCTTTAACAAACTGCAGTGCTATAAAAATGGGTGCACATATATCGCTGTGATATGAGGCTTTCAGTTCTTCTGGAAAAATTGTTTGATCAATCTTACATGCCTATATTTGTTTATCTGAACAAGCAATTTAAAGATAACAATGTGTAATACAAAAACCATTGTTAATTTCCTTCACCTTGTCTGAAATTATGTATTGCTTTTATTGTTTTTATGTTGTTTTATTTATGTCTATGTGTTTGTTAATATATTTTCATTCTTTTATCTTTAAACAAAACAAAAAACTGGAAGGCAGGCTTGAGCAGGCAGTGATCTGAATGACGAGGAAAGGCGAGAGAGGAG
>NW_004955425.1:11401037-11414321 GCF_000276665.1 Chinchilla lanigera | reverse complement strand
TTTTACAAATTTCTGTCATAGAGACAATGTTATTTCTCTTTTACTCTCTTCCATTCACTTCTCATATTTTTGGTAGGTATCTTCTTGGTCTTACTTTTCATTAATAGCCTATAAATCTGTAAAATATATTTAAGTAAATTTTTATGTACTCTCCTTTGTATTTAGTTTCATAGCTGTGAATAACAAGGACATTCATTCATATATTTCTACCATGTTTTGGGTCCTGTTAAAGTTTTTGTTGTCCATCTTTTGTACTTTTAATTCTACATCTTCAAGATGAAAAAGCACATATCTCATGCAGTGTATACAATTCAGTTTTCTGAGTTCTTTCTATATGACAAAGAATATGGCAAATAGAAATGAAAAAATGTATTATTAATAAGAGAGGAGGAGATTTCACACATATCGCACTTGTGCAAGAAAATATGAGGGATTCTAGGAGGTGTGGTATGTGTCACTTGGGGATTTTATAGGAACACTTTGAACATGGAGAAAAAAGAAAGCAACAAAAGAGGGAAATAGCAATAGCAAAATCCAGTAGGCATCTGTATTTCTTTCAAAGTTGTTATGATATCCTTGGCCTGTATATTTCTGTTAGAAATTTAGCATAATTTTATCAACTTTCACCAAAAAAAAGGAAGAAGAAGAGAAAAGAAACAAAAAGCCATCTAGCCTGTTGGGATGCTTACTAGTACTTCATTATTGCACTGAATGGAGAGATGGATTTAGGGTGAATTCCTTCTTAGCAATATTGAGAAACTTTTTATGCCATAAACATGGTATTTCTCTTGATTTGTTTAGGCTACCTTAAATTCATCTACTAAAGTTTTCAATGTAAATACCATGCTCATTTTGTGGAAGATATGATATCCCTAAGTATTTGGTAACTCTCATGACACTGTAAAATCTATTTTTAAATTTTAATTTCCGCTTTTCTGTTACTAGTGCACAGAAAGACTACTGATGTTGAAGTGTGGATCTTGAATCCTGTAACTCTACTAAGCTTATAAGAACTAGTTGTTAATTCATATCTGCTATAGGATTTTGCTCATTGGTAATTATATCATCTATACAAAAAGACAACTTTGTATTTTTTTAAATTTGTGATTCCTTTGTTTCTTTTTTTTTGTTTGTTTTATTGCACTAGATAGCATCTCTGGAACAAGGTTCAACAGAAGCAGCGAGAACAGACATTTCTGTCTTGTCTCTAATAATAAGGGTAAGAATTTGTTCTGGTAAAAGCTAATAAAATTAAAGGCATGCACATTCTTTTGGAGAATGTCAGCGAAAACATTTCACTAGATGTAGTTAGATAATGAAGAAAGATTTTATTCAAACCTATTGTGATATTATGGAAAGCCAGGGTTAATGTTTAAAGTCAGATCCACTGATAAAAAAGCAAGAGAGTTTTTAAGCCCTGGGGTTAGTCAAGGGTATAGTACTGCAGGATGTTTCCGGAAGATCGGTCAGTGGAGTGTGTCCAACACCTTGAGTTAAGCCTGAGCTTCCACATATTTTTCTCTGTTCCTAGGTCATTGTGTCTGCTAATTGGTGCCTACTGAGAGGTAGTGTCACTGTGTCCTTCATGATTCTATTTCAGACAATTGTTACTAGTTCCTTGAAACAGACAATCCTGTCATAAAAGAGGGAGAGGATTTTACAAAGTTTGCATATATTTAAAAAGGACAGAGAACTAATTAGCAAGTTTGCAAAAGTAAATGTTCTAGCAAAGGCGGAGGCTGAGCCCACAGATAGGCAGAAACATATCTAGTTTCCCTAAGCTGAGAGGAACCTTAGATCTGTCTTAGAGAAAACTGAACAGTTGGATGTCAAAACAGAACTCCTATATCACACTGAAATGACCTACTGTACTCCTTGTAACTTAAAACTCTAGGGTAACTTTCTTCAGTGCAGAATGTTTCAATAATAGTGCCACTGAGAGGGGCAAACGACTATTTCTGTGACCAGAGTGGTAACATTCATGGTGGTGGTGACAAGTCGTCAAATTTTCAAAAACAATTTGTGCCTGAGTAAGATTTGTCAATTGAACACAAAGTTCAGAGTCAATTTTTTTTTTTTAAATTGTGAACAACCGGAAAAGTGGAGTTTATATTGTTTTTCTCTGATGATATCAGTCATCTGACTAGCATTTGGACTAAATCTTGTCTTACAGACCATTCATAAGTTTTTCCCCACAGTATTTTATTTACCTGGAATATTTCCTCGTTCCATATCTAATATTTAGCCTTTCTTTTGGAAACTGCTCTTCTATTAGTTTTTAAATGACACATTTTCAGTGTTCTAAGCTAAATAGTATAGTGATAACATTATTGATGTTTTTGTTGCCAGCATTTTTGGCTATTATGTGTGTGCTTGGTACTGTACTATAAGGCCTGTACATTAATTGTCTAATGTATTCTTTACAGTAACTCAATGAGATATTATTGATTTGTTTTTACAAATGAGGAAGCTAAGGCTTAGAGATATTGTTATTTTTGGACATAGGAACATAAAATTAGAAGTGATGGCACCAGGATATAAATTTAGTTCTATCTAGCTCTAGAGGACCAATCTCTTACCCTTCATGAATGATTAATTAAATGTAATTATTGACGAATGACTATTTGTTCTGCTGCCTGTGTCCAGTTCCCCCTGAAGTAATTACATTTGTAATTTAATTAATGCTGTGCATCCATCCTTTCTTTCTCCCAATTACCCCTGTGGTTACTGTTGTAACGCACTCTCCAGTATTTTCCTTTTATAGTTCTCTGCTGAATTGTATTTAAAGGAGGGGCTGCATCTTTATTCCAAATAATATAGCATGATCCCTGTGGATCATGTGGTTACTGTTGTAACACATTCTCCAGTATTTTCCTTTTATAGTTCTCTGCTGAATTGTATTTAAAGGAGGGGCTGCATCTTTATTCCAAATAATATAGCATGATCTGCTGATAAATTACATGTACAAAGAAGTGGGTTTTATTAAAGGTCATACTCACCTAACTGCCATTTTTTCTATATATGCACATTGCTCATTATCTAAATATTTAGTAATCATCTTGTATTAATATATTTTTTCGTAATGAGAATAATATACTCAGAGTGAAGGAATTAGAGCTGGGAGGAACTTGAACGTTATTTAGTACAAACTTACACAAAGGAAAATTCCCTGTGCAACCTTTCAGACAAAACATTGTTCTCTTTCTGATTAATTATGGGAGTAAAGAGAAAAACAGAATGCTTCAGTGCAGTGAAATTTATTACTGAAAGAATCTATGTGTTCCGATGTTATCTTTAATAATTAGCTCAAATATTAGTAACTTTTTCAGCCATTACTTCTTAAGGAATAAATACAGTTTTAAGATACATATCCTGAGCACATCATATACTAAAACCCTTGGTGAAGCCCATCTCATATCAACCCAGATTCCTTGCACTAGATTACTCTGTTTCCTCAAATACTCCACTCATATTCATCTTTCTCCCTGTTAGTGAATCCTAATCCTAATTGTCTTTCCCTTCAGAAGATGAAAAAGAAACATTCACTGCTGTGAATTGCCATATTGTTAGTAAACAAGCTGGTTGACAAAATTTGCCAACATGGTGAGTTTTCTTAAAACATATACCCTTACGTGTATTGATTCTAGTTAGTAGATGTCCTAATCGGCTTTTAATCATTGGGAATATCTGGGAAAAATAACTGAAAGTAAGAAACATTTAATTTGGCTCATGTTTCAGAGGTTTCAGTACATGGTTAGCTAGCTGTATTGCTTTGAGCCTGGAACAAGGAAGAATATCATGGTGGTATTATTCTCTGCATATCAACCAGAAAGCGCACGCGCACGCGCGCGCGCGCGCGCGCGCACACACACACACACACACACACAGAGAGAGAGAGAGAGAGAGAGAGAGAGAGAGAGAGAGAGAGAGAAACATACAGAGACACACAGAGACGTACAGAGTCAGACCCACCCACCTCCTACAGTTTCTGTCACTTGCCTGAAGTCCATTTAATTAGGAGCCCATTGAGTGAATAATCTTGAGAGCTTGCTTGGAGGTTCTAGCAGGGGAGTGCAGCTACTTGTACATCCTTGAATGAGGAATGGTCCTCCTCTGTCGGGGGTGGTCGTTCTCTTCCACTGAGCATGCAGCTTCGGGAGGGATGCACATGGAGAATTGAGAGGAAGGGTACACTTGCCTAGCCTGCCACATCAGCCGAGGTAATCAATGGGGTGAGAGATGTTGCAGCCAGATCGCCCTCACATCCTGCCTGATTAATCTGTTGAAGAGGTCAGAGACTTCATAAGCTGATCACTTCTGAAAAAGCCTACCTCTGAATATTACAGAATTTGGGATCAAGCCTTCAACATACGAACCTTTTGCGGAGCTTTTCCACAGCATGGGGTCTACACTTTCCTTGATAGACAAATTCTATTCTTTCCTTTTGAGCTGTCCTTTTATCTTCTTCCCAGCTCATTGCAAATTCTGCCCTTTCTATGTCAGAGTTGGACTCAGTGAAGATCTCTTCTGTCCATCTTAAAATCTTTTCATATCTTTTGTTGTGGTTTTTCAAATCAATAGCACCAGCATCAGACGATCTCATTACTTGGTTAACTTTGAAGAGGAACTTATAAACTTCAGTTTTACCTGGAACTTCTGTAGATGCAGGCAGTGCTCATTATTTATCATAGTTATGATCTAGAAAGTGATCACAGACTCTAAATAAATAAATGTAGAACTATTGATAAAAGGAGAAGTACAGAGTGAGGTTTCTGAAGGCTTCTGCTCATATTTTTATTGATATGCAGTTTACTTTATACAGGTTCATTTGCCAAGGATATCTCTGAAACTCAAATTTCTCTTGCCACCATTAATAACGCATACTGCCACAAAATACATAACATGGAAGAGACGTTCTTAGGATTTATGGATTTGAAGAATTACCTTACCTATAAGCTTATCATTTTTTATGTGTATTACATTTTGAAACACAAAATTAGCCAGTCAGAATTAAATGAAAAGTCTCTTTTTCTAAAAAAATAGATAGTGTGACCATAAATATTTTTTGTTTTTAGATTCACAATTCTGTTGACTACTTTTTAAGTGGGTCTTCACCTCATGAATCTTCAAATGAAGCCACTTCCTTATAGTTTACATAAATTTACCTTTCACTATAGATGTTATCTTATCACTTTCCAGAGTAGTTTCATAGACAGATTGGTGAATTCTCTTTTCCTTTTCCTGAATGTACCATATTTTTTATTTATTAGCATACTAATAAATTATTACCCAATGGGTGTATGAAAATGTGAAATTTTCTGAATATCACTAATTATCAGGAAAATGCAGATCAAAGCCATAAGGAGCCACCATTTGTTAGGGTGGCTATTAGTCAAAATACAGGAGAGAAGTCTAAGTGAGAATGTGGATAGAAGGAGATTCTTGTATTGTTGGTGGGACTGTAATTAATATGGCCACTGTGTAAAAGAATGGAATTTCCTCAAGAAAGATAATGACTAAGTAGACTAGTAGGGATGTGGAACTTTGCATAGAAAGAAATCCAAATAGCCTTGTAATGGATTAAGAAATTACATTTGTAACCAGGGAAATTGATATCTGTGTTAGAATGTGGAGGAAGGAGCTCTTTCACACACTGTTCTATAGTTGTGCTAATCCTCACAGCTACCTTCTCACATAGTTTGGCATTGTCTAAATAAGTGGAAATGTCTATCATGATTCAACATTTCCACTCCTGGGTGTAGATACTAAAGACACTTACGTGTGCTGTAGTGTCACACAAAAAAGGTGAACTCCAAGAATGCTCAGGCCCAGAACTTGAAGTGGCTAAGCCAGGCATACATGTTATCTATCAGTTGTATGATCTTCCACCAAGAAATAGATAGAACCAAAAGCTTTATGCTTTGTCTACTTGTCATACGGCTAATAGAAGGGAAAGCTGAAGCAATTAATTATGAAAGGACGCTCCAGCTCAGGTTCATAAGGAGATGTCTTTTGAAGAGAAGTTTTCACACTTAACTAATATGAAAACAAGGGTAAAAATCCTAACAAGGGAGGCTTTGAATACAATTAATGGATTTAAAATTTCCAACAAGAGAAAAATACACTACTCTGCCTAAAAATTAGCCAACTGTGGCAATTTTTCCTATCTTCTGTGGCAGAACAAGTAATGTGTAAGAAATGGCAATTCCACAAGGTAAATTTTTATGTTCTGATAGAAGTAAAATCTGTTCTGCCAAAGTTTCATGAAAGTTTTCTAAGGAAAATATTTATTTCCAGAAATAAACACTTGGGATTAGCTCTATGTGTTCTTACATTGCTGAATATTTAAACAATGAGACTTTCCTACGATGTTGTCTTTATCCTGAATTAATACAATGAACTAGTTCATCCTATAATCTCACACAATAATTCAACCTTTATAACAACTGGGTGAAGCTTTTGGTATATATACATCAGCTATGAGAAATTAATGGATAAGTGACATAAAATATATGTATGCAAAGAGAATTGTGAATTTAGAGTAGGTGATATTACTGTCATTATGAGGAATTGTTATTAATGGTTTGGGCCATGGAGAAAGTAAATAAAATTAATGCTTAGGCACAGAAATGCAAAAAGACAAATCTGTAAATGCCTGAGATTCTTAAGTGTTTCAAAGAAAGAATAAGCACATTATAAGTGAAAAAATCCTTTTACTAGAGTATACAAATTATTATAACTACAATAATTATTTCATAGTTTAATAAGTCATACTACCTATATGAAGTAGTATATAGAATATATGTACATTTAAAGATTTATGTAACATATATATTTTTACCCACTTCTTAAGCAAATATTTTAAGAGTTGGCTATGAACCAAGGTTAGAGGGTAGATGTGAAATGAAAATGCCATGGAAGAAAGTTGTTGTATACTTAACCTTCCATTTCACCTTATTTAGCACTTTAAATCCCAATTCCATTATATTTCTCTATATCTTCAATACTGTCACTCCTTAATTATACTTTATTTCTTTCCATTGAAAAACAATAGAAGCTTTACCAGTTTCAAAAAGGCTTCAGAATTACAAGAGCCTTTGGATTTGGAAATACAGTGACCAGAAAAATGAACAGTATTTAACTGACATTTGATATAAAAGTAGCCACTTTTGCTGTTTTGAAGTAAATGAAATTATGCGTCTTCTCTGATTGTGAAAAGTGGCTGCTGTAGCACTCGTGTTGTTTCCCCAATTTTAGCTCCACGCACACATAACCCAAGAAATGAGGCAGCATTAATGGTATCACAAGGACCTATGGGTCAAGTCTAATCCTCAGGATTATTCATCTTTTTTATAGGCAGTTATGTTTGTCATCAAAGTCACTTGTACTTTTTCACTGGCCTGTGAACACTACAATCAGTATTTTGGATATTGAGAGTGCATGTGTTCTCCAGGAAGGGACAAAGAGGTTCACTGAGAACTGTGGTATGCACTTCTTTCTGTCTTTTTTAAAAATATTTTATTTTATTTTTGATGCAGTACAGATTCTTCAAGGAGAAAAGGGAATATCAGTCTTGTGGGGCTACAGAAAGGCTCATTTGGAATCCACTCAGCCATGCAATGTGCCATTATGTTCCAGTGAGGAAGGTAGACAAGAAGTTCCTCTCTGTCACTCACGATTTGTTGGAGGGAGACAGACAATCAATAAGGAAATACATAAAGAGTTTGGGGTAGTCTCAAGTGCTAGGAAGAAGTAGATCAGAATGATGAGTGGTAACAGAGGATCTGGGAATGGTTGTTCACCTTACTGGCTCTGAGAAGAGGTGATAAAATCCGAGTGGAGACAGAATAATGCAAAGAATCCCACCACAAAGAGAACTGACAAAGAGTGCAAGCAGCGAAGGAGATCATGTGAGTGAAAAAGAGAAGATGATGAATGAGGATGAGAATATGTTTTTCTTAAGTGCATGTACTTAGGTAGTGATTTATAGCCTAGAAGAAATTTTTAGACTCTTACTAGATGACAGTCAGCCACTGATTTAGTAGAACTTATAATTTGAGATATCACTTTGCTTCTTTTCTCGAATGTGTAGCTTATATAGTTTTGTTGTTGTGTTAACTTTGCTTCACTGCACTACTCACATTACTTTTTTTGCACAGCTGCTTGATGAGGAGCATAGTCATTCTGATCAGCTATAAAAGTTTATGTTTTATTCTTACAACTGTTAAGGTCCATATTCTTAGGTGATTGCTTCTGGTTATATATGGGGTGTGATAAAAAACTACAGTGAAAATTTAAATTTAATTTAAACATTTTCTTATAATGCTGAGAGGGTGGCACATGCCTATAATCCTGGCACTCTGGAGGCTGAGGGCAGGAGGATTACCACGAGTTCAAGATCAGCCTGAGCTATATAAATACATTCAAGGCCAGCCTGGAATAGAGTGAGACCGTGTCTCAAAAAAAAATTACACTAAAAGATACAGTACCTCAATTCCCCTCAAAATACTCCCTCTTGCTTTCAACATAATTATCCTATCATTCTTGCCACTTTTGGAAGCACTTCTGGAAGTTCTTTTTCATGAGTATCTTTATGTGCCCTGCTATGGTTGCCTGGATGTCCTGAATCAGTTCAAAATGTTTGCCTTTTATGATCACTGTGGGAAAGAACCAGGAGTCTCACAGTGAGTACTAGACTCATTCAGTAAGGCGGATGAGGATACACTGTAATATCTTTATTTCACAGAACTTGCTGTAAACAGTTGATCAGCATGTGATAATCAAAATATAGTGCATATTTTAATAAACAGTTTATTACAGTAAAGACATATTGCCATTAATCCTCCTCAAAATATTCAAAATATTTTCACCTTTGCTTTAAACATATTTATCCCATTCTTAGCAATATGTTTTTCACTGTAATAAGTTCTTGATTTAAATATTCAATGAATTCTTCGATCACTACTTGTATCGTACTCTCATTTGAATAGTTGTGGAATCATCTTGAAAATTAAGAAAGAAGAGCAAAAATGCATCACATCAATTATTTTCTGAGTAGGTATTTTAACTTTTCTCCAGAAAGTTTAGATATATATGTCTGTATATTTGTGGACAGTAGAAGACCATTTCTCTCCAAATGAAGCAGTGAACGTGATCTTTGTTATTTAGACTTTAAGTCACCTTTTCCTGGCCTTGGGTTTTACTGTCCTTTGATTTTAACAAACTCGAGATAGTAACATAGGCTGACATAGCCTTGATTTGCTAGGGATGCATTTTCTCATTTTTATGAAGTAGAAATTTAAGAAGAAGCTTTACAAAGATTTTTTTTTTTTTTTTGGGTTTTTCTCCGGTACCGGGAACCGAACTCACGACCTTGCACTTGCCAGGCAGGCGCTTTTGCCGCTGAGCTAAATCCCCAGCCCCAAAGATTTTTATATAAGTCTAAGGTGAAAAATTAAATGAATATACATCTTTTATGTGCTACTTCCCTTCTAGTATGGTCAGTACTAGCTTTTTAAATTTTGGAATTAAGTTCTTAATTTCACATTCACACATACATATGGCAAACCTACCCATGAGGGACTATGTATATTCAGTATACAGACTCTCACACTAAACTTGTAGATAAGTCCAAGCAGATGGCTGCCCACAACATTTATGTCTTTGATTAACTTTTATTTTTATTTATTAATAGAACTATAAAATGTCTTAATGAAGTATGCTCGCCCAAAGCCGAAGCAAAATAGATTATTAGGTAGGCTTGTATTATGGTGCTATAAAAATTAGCAAGTAAACATAGAAAACATAACTGTCAAGTTATTTATGAGCTTCACTTTAGCATAAAGATTTTTAAGACTGCTTGTATATATCTAGGTAGATTTGGCAGCAGATGAAGTGAAGGAAACCAATTACAAAACATAGAAGACATCCCCCAAGCTCCAGAGTACTGAGTAGTGGCATACTGGGGTGTACAGTAGAATGAGAACCCGCTGTAGGCTGTCCTCAGAATGTACCGAGCCAGAAGAACAACATATGGGTGTTGAAATTTAGAAACAAATGAGGATTTGGAATAAAACTGTATAAGACCAAAGCCAAGTCATAGATACATAGTAATCGACTTTCTGAAAGAGATAAAGGAACTCTGAAAGCCAAGACAAATTTCAATGCAGGAGTTATTGGTTTTAAACATTTTTAAAATCCTGGAGTTAGGAAGGTTTCATATCCTGAGAGAACTTGGCTCAGAGACAGTAGGGTGTGGTATATTGTACAAATGTGCTCTGAAGTTTCAGGGGAAATGCAAATCTTTAAGAAAAGTGCTTTTAAGAAAATTGAGTACAAAATAATACAGCTAAATCATGGAATTTTAAAAATTACTCTGTTATTCTACTTGATTTTATGATCCTTAAAAATTTGCTTCATTTCTTCCCTAACCTGAATTTAAGGCAAAGTTGTACCCTCAAAAAGGGCAGATGAGGAAAACCTCTTGTCAGCTCTAATATTCTCTTTAGTAAAGGTAGATTATCTTTCTGGTTGTGCAGATTTAATGTGTATATTGCTCATGTATGTTCATCCTTTATCTCTCATTTGATAATAAGCTTGTTGAGAAGGGGTTCATGTCACATTCACATTTGTGTTCTTTCTCTGAGCACGTACAAGGCATTTGATACAGTATGTTTACAATGTTTAACATGGCTTGATTTCCAAGTTCTATTGGGGTTCTCTCATCATTGAAAATCAGCCTGAGCGTTTACTTTATTACCATGAAAATCTAGAACTTCATGATTAGAAAATAAGAAGTGAGTTGAATCAGTTTAATTCTGCTACCTTGTTATTACACTACTGACCACAGTGTATCAGTAGGGAATACTTAACAAACTTCCTTTGGGGAATGCACTATTGTGTTAAAGAGGAATTACAAACACGAAATAGTCTCACCTATTTTGGATTATTTTGAGTTATAATGTTAGGTGCATTTTTTGAAAGCTTTCTTCCAGACGCTGCCAAGTGCTTTGTGTGTACTAATATATAACCATAGTTTAACCCTTTCTTTCACAACTTCATGTGTTGGACAATATAAATTCGTATCATTATTATTTTGTTTGGTCTTTGTGTATCAATTTACTGAGTCTGGCAGAAAAGTGAGTACACTTCATCAGTAATTCAAATATTGACTCCTGAATTTAAGGAACATCGAAGTTATATGTTTAATTTTATGTGCCCCAAATGGCAAAATATCTGAGTATCTAAATTAATATGCATAAACATAAATATAATAAATATGCCTGTATACATGACTAAGTGTATATCAGTTATTCAATTTTTTTCCATAAATCTGCATGTTCTCATAGTAATAGCCATCAATATGTTTGTGTTTCCATATGTTAGTATTTACTTTCTTTAGGGGTCTAATTGTTAGAGAATTATTTACATTGTGACTATCATTTTTCAGAGGACATATGATGTAGAAGACACTGGTATAAAATTATTAATCACAAAGAAATCACAGGTCTTGACAGGATCTTTAGAGGGAATTAATGCTATGAGAATTTTAGTGCTTTTGGGTTAAGATTAAATTAATAATCAATGCACTTGTATGATTTTCCATGCATTGACTATATTTATAATTTGAAAATGTATATGAATAAAAGAATTATTTACAACTGAAATAACTTCTTCCAGTGAAGCAGTGGAAGAATCATTTCTTTAGTTGTTTGAAAATTTTAAAAGTGTTCAAACTTGCTTATTTATAATGTACAAGTTTTGAGTTACCATATGCTAAATAAATAAAGCACATTACATGCTTTATGAAGAGGGATAATGGATTTTTAAAAATACATTGCTGTACTTATTTTGTAGGATCAAAGAAAATGCAAAATACACACCGCAGAATGGTAGAATGTTTAGTCAAATTCCCTTTGCACAGTGCTCAATTTTTTTTCTAGTTAAAGCACAAGTTTATTATCCAGTACAGCTACTTGATCATTTCCTTGCATAAACAGTAAAAGGTAATAGAAAATCAATTAACTTAAGGATCCTGCTGTGTATTTTTAAAAGCATTTTTTTTAACCTCTGAAAAGCTTTTGGGAATAATATGAGAGAGTAAGTTGACTGATACAGCCCCAGGAGTCTACTTTGTTTTTGTTGCAAGTATTTTTAACATTGTATCAGAGAAATCATTAGCAAGACTAATAATACCATGAAGTTTTCCCCTGGGAGTTTTACACTTTGGGTCCCTACATTTAAAAATTTGCAAGATATTTTGAGTTTATTTTTGTACGGATGTAAGGTGGGGGTCTGATTTCATTCCTGTCCATAGGCTTTGCAGTTTTCTGGTGCCAGGTTATTCTTTCTTCACTGTGGATTCTTATCAACTTTGTGAAAGATAAGTTGTCTCAATATGCATGGATTTATTTCTAGACACTGTCCTGTTCCATTGGTTTGTATTGCTATGTAGCAGTGGCATAAAGTTTAAAATGTTTAAGATTTGAATTATATTTTCAAATCAAGAACTGTGGAACCTCCACTTTTGTTATTCTTTCTTGAATAGTATTCAGGGTGTTTTGTTTTTTCTACTTTCATGTAAAATGCCATTAAGATTTTTATAGGAATCCCATTGACTCTGTAAATACTTTGAGTGATATAGGCACTGAAAAATAATTATGTTTCTACTTTATGAATATGAGATGGTATTCAATTTACTTGTGTCTTATTTAATTTTTTTATCATTGTCCTACAGTTTTCAGTGTAAAAAGTCTTTTACCAAGTTAAGTTTATCTCAAAGTATTTTATTCACTTTGGTGCTATTGTCAATGGAATTTCCCCCATAGTATACTGTTCTGACAATTTATTGTTAGTTTGTAGATGTGCAGCTGTTTTTTGTCTCTTGCAACTTCACTGAATTCATTATTAGGTTACAAGTTTTTTAAAATCTGAATCTTTAGTTTTTAATGGATACAAGATCATATCACCTACATCAGAGTGCATTTTCCTTTCTTCCTGATTTAGATGCCTTTATTTATTTTTTTCTTGCTAATTGTGTAGACTAGGACTTCCAAGGCATTTGGAATAAAAATAGTAAGAATGGACTTTCTTAAAGAAGAAGCTTTTAGGTTTCACCATAAACTTCGTTAAGTATTTGATTTTTATACATGGGCTTTGCTGCACTGAGATGCTTTCTATTCCTAATTTACTGAGAATTTTTATCATGAAGGATAATACTGTTTTCTGATATCTTCTTCGATCTCCTTTTTCAGAGTACTGTAATTTTCAGTGTATAGATCTTTT
>NW_004955425.1:11395675-11400385 GCF_000276665.1 Chinchilla lanigera | reverse complement strand
TTTTGTCTTTGTGTCTGTTGATATGGTGTATTATGTTTACTGATTTGCATATGTTGAACCATCCCTGCATTCCTGGGATGAGTTCCACTTGGTCATGGTATATGATCTTCTTGATGATTTGCTGCATTCTGTTTGTTAGTATTTTATTGAGGATTTTTGCATCTATGTTCATTAGGGAGATTGATTTAATTTATTTTTATTAGTACAATTTAGATATGCACGATAACTGCTTTCATCAGAGGGAATTTGTACCTGTACATGATGTATCTTAGTTCTTCTTGTCATTTCAATACATCTGTTTTAATTTTTGGAAATCATTTATTTTTTCAAACCAATATCTTATATTTTGGTTATTTCTATTTTTCATAGTATCGATTCCTTGTTTTATCACTTCAATCCATTTTCTCAAATTCTTATTTTATGATCACTGTAAAGTGGTTTTCATTTGTCAGTTTCTGGATGTTGTTTCATAATTTTTTCTTTCTTTTGTCCATTCAATTCTGTAATGTCAACCTGGTGCATCTTTGTTCTTCCTCTCTGTTGCATAGGATACAACCCAGGGCCTGGGGCGCTATAGGCAAGTATTCCACACTGGTCTACAATCATATCTCCTTGTGTATGCTTTTTTTCATTTTTTTACACTTTGCCTATTGATTCCTTACCACTTCCTTTATGAAATTCATGTGCTTCACAGTCCTTAGGAACTATTTTGTGCAGGGGCTCAAATCTATTCTATCTGCTTCAGTCCTAAAGCTGCGGCTAAGACTGGATCTTACCATTACTTTCTCATCTCTGTATGTCCTTTTGCCCTGCATATGCCTTGAGTGTGGCTGCTGTTTAAGGTTTGTACTGTCAACTTTGATTTGGGTCTGGCATACGGGAATGACTTTTGTGTTTATCTTCTTAGAGAAGGGTAATTTATTTACTGTTGATAACTTATTTTGTTAGTATTTTCACTGGATTTTTCAATAGGATTATTATTTTAGCTAACATTCTGGCATATATTCAGGATTACGTTTTTTTGAGAGGCACTTACTTTGCCATAATCTCATGTCATTAAAAAAAAAGTTCATTTTGTGTTTAAGTAATAACAAAGGAGTCGTGTAACATAAGGGTGATGTCAGTGAGTATATGGGTGTATTATAATTATTGTCAAGGGTTACATGTTTTGAATTTACCAATTGGGGTAGTCATCTACTGAAATAAAAATATGAAACATATGTTCTAAAGATTGCATTTCATTTTTAAAGCTTTAAATTAGATATTTAAAGTGCTGACAGTTGTTCTATGAATTTGTACACAGGTGCTGAATATTTAGGTTCCAACACAAATAATGTAAAATGATTTGACCTATACTGTGTAACTGATTAAACAACAGAGAACTAAACTAAAGATTATGAAGTGTCTGGTGCATTATAAATAAAAGGTAATCTGATGGTCTGTATTATTGTGCTTTATGAAACCATGATTTTAGAATATAAAGTAAATGCCTTTTACAATAAGCTAGGCCAATTTCTGATTATTTACTCTGCTCAGAATGATCACCAGGAGCTTTGTGTCCTTTAGCCTGTCCTCTTCCTATCTGTTGTCAATGAGCTCTTTATAGACTTGACAAGGAAGCAAAATTATATTTCTTAACTATGAGTTCATCAAACAATCTTGGAGATATACTGCTAACATAATAACTTGTAAATTATTCTATCCTAAAGGAAAGAAAAGATTTTTTCCCATTGATGAAACTAAGCAAGATGAGAAACTCAATCTTCTCATGGATGTACTGATCTGTGAATGATATAGCACAAGGTTCATATGGTTTGTGTGAAAGACAAACTAGGAGTACACTTATTCTTAATTTATTTTATTTGATAAAATTGATGTTGTTTTCACCTTATCTCTTTGATCAGTCAGTACATTTGGAAGATGTATCTCAGCCAAATGAATACACTTCTGCACAGACATAGAGTTGAACAGAATTTTTCTTTGATCTGCAACCTCCCCTGACCAAATGAGCTACATAAAGATGTAAGCTTCATTAAAACAATTTGATAGGCCTTACAGTAAATATTTAAGGTTATTTGTATGTTTTGCATGTTGTTTATGAGGTGCTACTATACATAAAATACACTATGTTTATACATGAGTCAGTTCATTTGAAGTTGAGATCTGATGAAATCAGGGTCATTTCACAAGGATTGTGGTCGTCTTTGTGTTTTAATATAGGAGTTTTCTCTCTGAACCCATTAAGGAAGTTATAGGATACAGATATTTTAGGAATTCAGTCTTTTTCTGAATTTGTGTTTCTAAAATATTTTTAAACTACTTTTAAGAAGAGCATAATTTAACTGTAGATATCTGTTTCCATGCAAAAGAAATAGATATTGTCTTCATGGTGATATATACTTTAATTTTTAAGTTTTTTTAGATTTAACATTTACACTCACTGAGTACTTTAATTCAGTATTTACACTTTAAAAGTGCAGATGCGCTAAGGATGTAGCTCAGTGGTATCACTTGCCTAGCACGTGCAAGATCCCAGGTGTTATCCCAAGAACTATAAAAAACAAAACAAAAGTTTTCTATTATTTAAAAACATTCTATTTCATTTACATTTTGATTACTGTAAATGGAAGCTGCAGTTACACTATGTTTTATACTTGGTATTTTCTCTCCAGGCAATAAGATTTTGCCTAAAGCCATGCTTCAAATAAATAGATTTGGGTCTAAATCCCAGCCCTGCTATTTTGTAACTAAATTATTTTGGGAAATTCATCTCCCAGAATTTAGTTTTATCCTTTAAACAGGTTGTGTGAATTAAGTATGTTAAATATGTATATCAAAATACCTCTGACATAGTAAGTTTGAGGAAATGTAGACTTAATATCATCTATGTAAATTGTAATGGAGATGCAGAAGAAGGAATTCCTGGAATGTTTGTTCATACCAATATCTTACCAGAAGACCATAATGAATATCATCTTCCTTAAAATAAAATGAAATATGGCTTATTTAAGAGTAATTTAAAGTAGTTGAATATTATTTTTTGCATGTCATGCGTAAAAGGAGTAAAATAATACTAATACTCTAAAATAGTTCTCGTCTCCTTGAAGTGACAGCCCAATGCATAGAAAAAAGAATATTTGTGTTTTGGAGTGAAATTAGTTATTCTAAGCACCAGGAGAGAGGTTGGGTCATCAGTGAAGATGGTATGGTTAAGGAATTGGTACTGAGATTGCTACAACATCTACTGCTTATCATGCAAAATGGCATTTGCCTGAAGAGTTATTGCTGGATCTTAGAAGACATGGAATTTACAAAGATCTCTCTGGGGGAGATGGTGAATTACAAAGAGAATCTGACATTTTCTTCATCTCCCCAATCACCATGTTCTGTCTCAATGGATCGTGTGATAGTACATGTTGAATATTGCAGGCAACTAAGTATAGGTAAGCCAGAAAGCCTATTTGCATATAATGAAAATTTTAGTTTGAGTGTTAAAATAACTTTACAAATTGTGTTACTGAAAGTAATGTTTGTTTTTATTTCTAGAAACAGGCTTTTGCTACATAGTTCAGCCTGGTCTTGAACTCACAATGTAGCCAAGGTTGGCCTTAAACTAGTGGCAATCCTTCTGCCTCAGCCTCTCAAGTGCAAGGATTACAGATGTGCAGCACCATGCCAGGTAAGCATATTTTTTGTGACATGACTTTTAAAAAAAATTTATTTATTTATTTTTTATTTTAAAGAAAGTAGTACATGAGAAACAAACAAGAAAAAATAGAAGAGTAGCAGCATACCAGTATCATTAACATAAACAAATCAAAGCAAGAACATTCAAAGTGATACAGCGTCTCAAGACAAATTAATACAAATCAACAGTGGTTGTTACATTGCATACCACTATCCTCAACTACATTGCTCAGATTATCAGATGTAAGAACAAAAGATTGCTCAAACCATTAAAGAGAGTAAGAAAATAATTCTTCAAGAAAATATTAGCAATAATACAGAGTTTCACTAGACAAGATGGCAAGAGTTCACCATTGTAACTCCATTGCATATTGTTACCTTCAAATCAGTTGCTCAGACCACTAGACACAAGCATGCAAAGTCGATCAGAACATAAAAAATTGTGAGCATTAACTGTTCATTTCAATACACCATCAGACAACAGCAATACAGTCATTGCAACTATCCA
Source organism: Chinchilla lanigera (assembly GCF_000276665.1). NCBI lineage: Eukaryota > Metazoa > Chordata > Mammalia > Rodentia > Chinchillidae > Chinchilla > Chinchilla lanigera. The sequence continues at coordinate 11,396,190 of NW_004955425.1, read as the reverse complement.
TATATATATTTAGATTTTGCCTTCTTTCTTTTTTCTTCTCACCCTCATCCAAGTCATTCCTTCCTTTGAGCAGTTTCTTTACCTTTCCTATCATCTATTGTACATTTTGAGTTTTACCTAGCCTTTCAGGTTCCTACACCAAGGAGACAATATGATGTTTACACATGTGTGTCCAATTTATTTCATTTATGAGTATTGTCTCTAGTTGCATTCGTTTAGCTACAAAAGCATCGAGTTTATCTTTTTTAATAGCCGAGTAATACTCCATTGTATAAAAATGTCACAACTTTTTATCCATTCCCCAGTGGATGAGCATCTGGGTTGTTTCCAAGATTTGACTATAACAAATTGTGCTGCTATAAACATGGGTGCACATATATCGCTGTGGTATGATGTCTTTAATTCTTCTGGGAAAATACCCAGAAGGGGAATAGTTGGGTTAAATGGGACTTCCAATCCTAGTTTAGTGAGGAATCTCCAAATTGATTTCCACAGTGGTTTCACCAATCTACACT
>NW_004955425.1:11363045-11394086 GCF_000276665.1 Chinchilla lanigera | reverse complement strand
AATGTTTAGAATAGACATCAACATTTTCATATCAGTTGTTTACTTGCTTACAAAATCTAAAAGATAGCATCAAAAATAAAAAGTTATGTGAACTGCAATGTAAACACCAACAAAAGCCTACCACAGAAATAAGCTTTGCTTTAACTTCTCAACCGAGGCAGTCTTCACACATGACAACTGTATGTTCTGTACACAAGTATTGCTTACACTGAGAACACATGTGTTTTATTTTCTTGTCCTTTTTTGTAGGGTACAAGTGATATCCTTTTTTATTCCTCCTGTTGTTTCAGGTCTTTGTGATGTTGCATCTGCCTGTCTACTGGTCAGTTCACCGGTGTGCTATACAATATTTTTACATAGTTCCCTGGGCAGACATATTTTGTTTTTTCCTATGCTGTAAATGATCCCATATGATAGTGAGTCCCAATACTCTTCCTAAAATTGTGAAATTTTACTCTTGTTATTTTCTTTGTAAACTATCAAACAATTTATGCCACATGTTTAGAATCAAGTAAAACACAACCTTTGGTCAATGCTTTGTGCTTTAAGTGACAGCATATTTGATGCAAAACTTATCAACAATATACTCCACCTTTGGTTTTGTTATAGGACATCTTGTGGGTTTGAACAGTGAAATCTGAAGTGGCATAGTTCATATATGTAATATTTCTTTGTGTATAGAGTCTAAAATTTGTGGAATGCATTTTGGTTTATGGAGTTATTTAGAAAATAAGGTTAGTAGGGGCTGGGGATTTAGCTCAGTGGCACAGCACCTGCCTGGCAAGCACAAGGTCATGAGTTCGATTTCTGGTAACGGAAAAAAACCAAAGGAAAAAAAAAAAAAACCAAAGAAAATAAGGTTAGTAAAGGAGTGAATTAAAATGCAGTACAAAATGAGATTCAAGATTCTAGTAATATCACTAAAAGCCTTTAATGAAGTTTAAAATCTGAGAACTACTTGCAGATGTTTAACAAATAATTTTAGTTGTGAGGTGATTTCAAATATCTATGTATTTTATATTAATATTGTCTTAGTTACATTTGTCATTGCTGAGACAAAACACCCAACATTTACAAATTAAGGGAGAGAAGGTTTATTTAGCTGATGGTTTGTAGAGGTTTCAGCCCATAGTTGGTTGTCTCCAAGGCAGGGTGACATGGCAGGCAGGTATCCTAGAGGAGAAACAGTTCATGATGGGCAGAAGGCAGCAAAGCAACAAGGGTCAGCAGCTCTTTCTATCCCTTATATCTTATCCAGCCTACTTAATATGAAGAGTACTCACATCCTTAATCCTAATGCCCTCAATACTAGCATGGCACAATGAATTGATCCCAGCATCACACACTCTAGATCCAGCCACCTCTGAAAAGTCCCTATCTATGACTGCATGAGGTTTTGGGGGTACATTTATGAAGAAGCCATGAAAAATGCAGTTAATGGAAAGCATGTCCTATAGTTTACATTTAATGGTTGGTTACATCTTGTTTTACCATCCTAATGCCCTTGATCCTAGCATTGCACCATGAATTGATCCCAGCATCACACAATCTAGACCTAGCCACCTCTGAAAAATCTCTACCTATGACTGCATGAGGCTTTGGGTATACATTTAGACACAAGCCATAACAAATGCAGTTAATGGAAAGCATGTCCGTAGTTTACATTTAATGGTTGGTTACATCTTGTTTTAAAAACATACAAAAGCTTTCCCTATTCCAAACCTTGTACTGTGTGTCATCCCAGATGCCCAAAGTAATTGAAAATGTTTATTACTTTAGACAATAGCAAATTAATAATCATGAGCCATGAAATGAGAGTGTATTGCTAAATGAGCTTGATGCCACAAATAGATCAAATTGATAAATTTTGGTGTTTGTGACCTGCCTTAATTACCTTGGTTCTTAGAATATTAAATATCAGAGACTGTGTTTAGGAAGAGCCTGAAACTTCACCTTCAGCTGCCCTCTCCAGTTTGGTCCAGGTGTAATTTTCAACATGCAAGCAAGCAGCACGCTTACCACAGTGTGTGCCTAAGTGAAAATTTTGAAGCTTTTTGGTTGAAAAAAATGCATTCTGTAAAATTAAAGGCCCATTTTTCTCATATTTTACATTTCTGTATTTTACAAAATAATCTCAAGTGAACAAAATAATTCTGGGTAACAAGTATATTTGCCTAATAACATGAACATGAAAACAGTGATTTATAATTTTGAGTATGTTATTTTCACAATGGACATTTCATTATATTTCTTTAATGGTAGTAGCATAGAGTCTCATTAAGTTTTCAAGGAGATAATGAAGAACTGATAAGAGATTAACATCTGGGAAAAGTGGTCAAGAAAACTAGGGCTGTGTGATTTAGTTTAGACAGGTTTTTCCTTAGCCTGAAAGCATCTTCTACCCATATAAATATTTTTAGTCTGTTGACAGAGACTGTTTGCTTGTCGGTTTGAAGAATCATCTAAAAATGGTAAGGCTTTAATAACCAACAGCGATGTTTTGATTTTTTTTGTTTTATGTACATATTGCTGAAATGATCACTGCTTGATGAGTATATTGTCTTTAAGAGAGTTGCTTATGATATACAGACTTAGTAGTGTAAGAATAATTATTTGATAGTAGAATACTGAGTTTATATTATGCAGAATAGAGCACAATAGAGATAGAGCAAAAGTTCAACAATTCCCCATCTTAGCACAATTACTTTTATTGTTGAATGTTCTCTCCAAAACTTTGTCTATACACAAAACAGCACACACACACACACACAACCACACATATGCATGCACAAAAGATTTTGTGTCCCACTTTATTCTCTACAATATTACATCATAAGGCTGTTTCTATGTTGCTACATACTTTTTGTTAAGTATCATCTTAATGATATGTAATTTCTATTCTATCTCCATTGCAAAGGTATCACCATGAACAATCCCTTTATGTCCTTTAAGGTTCTGCTTAAATGTTGATTCTTCAAAAGCCTTTTCCCCATTAACTGCTTTGAATAGATTTTCTCTTACCTTTTCCATAGCACTTACAGTTTTCAGTTAGCTGATTTGCTTGTTCTTCTTCCCTAGAATGTAAACTTCATGGAACATAATTCTTCACATTGTTCAGTCTTGTATCCTCAATGCCTGCATCAATACATACAGCAAATTATTTATTCATAAGTACTTGTTCAATGATAAATTAGTGTGTTTTTCATGGTAATTGTGGCAGATTTTTGAATATTAAAATTCTTATTACAACATTATTTCCAATGAGCCATCTCAAGATTGTTTTAGCTCCAGGGAAAAATGTTTTGTTTTGTTTTTCCTCTCTCTGATTCTTCTTCTTGAGTTTCTAAACAGGGCTAATGACATGGCCTGGGGAGATTGCCCAATTTGTGCACTGTGGGGAAGTCCCTGTTTGCCTGTTAGAAGAGAATTGACTGCATGTATAAAAACATCTATTTAATTCATGATAGTGTTAGTGGTAACTTATTAGCACTCTTCAATCAAAGAGCCATGGCAAGTTTACTAACAGTTCCAACCGCTCTTAACTGACTGATGTTACTTGAGTTACAGAAGTCAGGGCACTCAGCTTCTTTACTTTTGAATTTAGAACATTAGAATAAATCACCAATGTTGCTTTCTTCTTTATTTCAGTTAATAAGTTCTCTTCTGCTCAGTCTATGTTCAGTGCTGTTGAGTAATTAGAAACTTAGATATACGTTTCTACTACATGAAATTTTATTTAAGCAGATTAATATCTAAATGCTACAAAGTTAATAGTAAACTCATCCATCCAACACAGTCACTTCATCCTCTAAAAGCTCCAGCTTTATGTAGGAGAAGAATTAAATTCTGGATTTCTTTGCTTTTGTGCTTTCTGATCCTGAGGAGACTGGGCCTTATAAAGGGGAATGAAGTTGCCCAGGGTTTCATTGCTAGTGACAGCAGCGCCAAGACTTGTCATGCAGAACATTTGATTCCAAATCCAAACCCAAATCCAGGGCTTTCCCAGAGGACATTTGTCCTTGTCTAACCCAAAAGTGTTTGCATGCATTATCCAATATTGTTTATCTACCTATTTGTATATGTGTGATCTATTTTATGTAGGTTGAAGGACAAAATTGCATCGTTTTTTTTCCCAAGGATTATGTAAAGAGATAAGAGAAAAGTGAATATATGAAATGATATAAGGATAGAAAAGCTTACTTATAAAGGAATTTTACAGCATGAAGAAGAAAAAAGCAATTTAGGTTTCCATGTTTAAACATTGAAAATCAGAATGAAGACAGTTTCAGTGGGTAAAACTAAGCCAAACACTTTCACAAGGAAATTTCTTCCCTAGCAATCAACGTTTAGGTTAAAAAAACCCAGAGATACTGATTTGTAATTAATGATATCTAAGTTCTTTTTCATGGTTATATATAGTTCTAGGGTTTATATACTTTATTATCCAAATTAGAATTATTTTAAAAGTGGAAAGGGAACATGTTATTATCTTACAGTGTACTGAGGCTCCTTACTGTGTTTTTATTCGGTTCTGATGGTCATAGCATGTTGACAATTTTCTGCATGGAACTTCAATCTTACCTCCACTTGTAGCTCACCAGTTTATCTTCTTATTACTATGTATTTTCACACCAGGTAGTCATTTATACCACACCATAACAACCTTTGAGAGACAGTGCCAGGCAATACTTCCCTCTCTGATGAGCAAACAGGTATATTCCCTATAACCTAAACATTTTGCCTTCATTTGTTAGAGAAAAACACCCTAAAAACACAATTCAACATGTATTTTATACTGATGCTTATTTTCTTAAGAGCCAAAAATATAGACTTCTTAGATATCCACTAATATATAAAAGAAAATATTACATAGTTAAAAACCTAAAAATCATTATCCAGTGCTTAGATCTCTTGGAAGTTCCACTGTTTTTTTTTTTTTTTAGTTAATAATAGAAGACAATAATTTTTACTTTTCTAGAGAAAGAGTAAGTGTTGACTAATTCTCAATTGCACAATGATATCTCATGTAAATACATACTGACTATGAGTTGAAGGTGTTTAATCTAATTAACATACTTTTCAGTCAAAAGTGATTTACTGTTGGATTATTAGTGAATTAACTTAGTCTATTTGAACACTGTCATTCAAATGTCAAATTTCTAATAATAAAAATTATATTGAGTTTAGTATTTTATTTCTTAGGCATAAATTTTCCTCCCCATGTGCCACTGTCACAAAAAGGAGTAAATGAGACTTTATGGACCTTTTGTATTCAGAAAAAAATATTCAGTGTTTAAGCTATAGTCCAGACAGAACTCACTCTATTAGCACCATAAGTAGATATAATATTCTGTTCTAACCCCTACTCTATACTTACTCTCAAGTTTTAACAACAAAATATCCGATAGAAAGGCATGAAAGTTGTACAAATGTACTTGAGTCAAGATCAACAACTAGACTGTTTTCTTCATAAAAAGATGAGCTACATCTGTTTATCCCACACATGGCCTAGACTGGGGGGAACAAAAGGTGCTCAGTAATTATCTCTTAAATGAATAGATGAACTCCAAGAATACATAAACCAAGCTACAGCATGGGAACAATTGAAGGTGATAGTAGTGGGGGTGTTGTTGTTCCTGAAATTGTCAAACATGTTACATGCTGATCCAAATACTTCCTGGACAAGAAGGTGGCACTGAAGGTTCTGCGCACATAGAAGTATGTTTTCTTTTGAAGTAAATGTCAACTTGCTACTGTTTAATCTAGCTCATTTTACAACAGCGTTATTTGATCCCTGCTACCAAAACAAAATACCATAGACTAGAGGGACTAAAAAAGAAAAATGTATCTTTTATGATTCTGGGGGTTGAAGTCCAGGGCCAGGATACAAGCATAGTCCTTGGAAAACTGTATAAGAACAAGTTTAAGATTCACTGCTCTCTAGGAGTGTGAGGAAGTGTAATGGCCTAGGAGATCAAGTCACCAAAATTATAGGAGAAAGCTCCCAAACCTGAGGAATGAGATAGATATTCAGGTTTTGGAGCAATATAGGACTCCAAATGACACAGCTTAAAAGAAAGACCTGAAAGAAAATAATTGCCAAGCTGGAAAGCTAATTCTGCAAGGTTGTTCTTCAAAATCCATGGAGAAATAAAGACCTAATGTAAACATAAACTAAAGATATTCATGACTGTGAAGTTAGCAATGCAGAAAGTACTTAAGGGATTCCTCAACATAGAAGAAGAAAATTGCAACTATGGGACCAAAGGAAAGAATACATCTAACTGGGAGAGTAAACAAATGAATGAAAAGCAGGAGTGAATCAAATACTATAGAAACAAGAAAATGACAGTAATTAGTATGTATTCTTCAAAAATAGCACTTAATATAAATGGTCTTAATTCTCCAATTAAAGGACAAATCTGAAAGACTAGATTTAACAAAATAAGGCCCAACTCTGTGTTGTCCACAAGAAACGCACTTCCTCTGTAAAACCAGACACAGATTGAGAGAGAAAGGATGAGAAACGATACTTGGAGCAGCTGGAGTCCATAACTCAAACAGTAGTAGCTATACTCAAATCTGACAACTTAGACTTCAGACTAGAATTGGATAAAAAAGGCCACTGCATATTGATAAAGGGAATAATTCACCAAGAAGAGATAAGAATTACCACATTTCCCCCAAGTTAAGACGAGGTTTTATATTGATTTTTTTTTTGCTCAAAGGAGCAAAGGAACAAAATAATGCTTATTTTCAGGGCATGTCTAATTTTTTCCATGTACAACAATCTACATTTATTCGTGTACTGCAATCTCATCTTACTCAGTTGTTCATGTACAAAAATCTAGATTTATACAAATACAGTCATGTCGCCTTCTCCTGGAACGCTGTCATAACTCTCCAAACCCCAAATTCTGGCCTGAATTTCTTGTGACTCCATTTCTTGTAGAATCATTGGCCCTGGTCTCTCATGTCCAGCTATAACCCTGTCCTTAAATGAGCACTGCTTGTTCATCTGCCCTGCTTATAATGCATTGTTACTACACACATCGAATTGTGCATTGCCTATTGAACTGTAATGATTCATATTAGACACGACCATGTCCATTTGTTATTAAGTGAACATGTTGTTTGTGCATTGTGTCTGTGCTCTGCTTGGTCATTTGGCAGTAAGTGCTGGGTTTATCTGCTTCTCAGGCTCTTCTGTCTTGTCCAGAGGCACCCCCCAGGTATTAAAAAATATTTAATTATAACATCATTTATTTGAAGTATTAATGTCAATAATATTCAATTATATATTAACATTTTATAATTTAATGTGTCTGTCTTGCATTGCAGCAGATCTATTAAGTGTATCTTCCTGGGACTTGTTTTTGGGGTAGGGCTTATGTTATAAGCATCCTGAAAAATCATTCTAGGACTTACTTACCAGTTAGCCTTATTTTTGGGGAAATAGAATATAAATATATATGCAATGGAAATTGGTGCACTCTATTTCATAAAATATACTCTGTGACATAAAGGGTAAAGCAAATATGCACTATTGAGTGACCTCCATATACCACTCTTACAAATAAATGAAATGGGCAAAAATATCGACAAAGGTCAGACATGAACTTCACTGCAGGTCAAGTGGACTGCCATATGAATTTTGAAGGAACACAGTTAAATCCATAGCAATCACTTATCCTCAAGTTATGGCACTTAAGTGTTCTCTAATTTACACTTAAGAGCTGTGTCCTCCCTCCATCAAACAATTTATCCTCACATCCTCCACAAGTATTTGAAATAGAGATGCCCCCCAATCTTTTATTTGAAGGGGCTTGGTTTTAGGACCTCCTCATGGATACCAAATTTGTGAGGATTCAACTTCCTTGTACAAAATGGCCCAGTACTTTGGTATAAACTATGTACATTTTCCTGTGTACTTTAAATCAAGCATAGGTTTTCAGGAACACTTAATACAATGTGAACTAAATATAAACAGTTGTTACATTGTATTATTTAGAAAATAATTGTAAGAAATATGCCTACATATGTTCAGCCCTGAGGCATTTTTTTGGAAATGTTTGCATTTGCAGATGATGGCATCTGCTGATTAGAACCCATATGGGGATGGAGGGCCAACTGTACTTTCAGAAATGTTTTTCTAAAATATGAATTGTTATTCTATTTCTTCAAAATAACTCTGTTTCTTCTTAGCCTCAAAGTCCTTAGGAGAAAATATTTATATGTAGTGTTTTGAGCCAACTCTCATAATATTTCCAGCCAGCACCACAGCTCCCATTTTGGGTATGAATTTAGAAAAGATATTCATGTCTCCATATGAATACATCTGGAGCAGACTAGGAAAACCCAGGGAAAATAACAGATTTGGAAAAGTAACGTAACTTGAATGTCAGTTAACAGCTTTTTATGATAAGGAAATGCTCAATACACTTTTAATTGCTGGTATGAATACCAAATATAACTTTTCTGGAGATAATTTTGCAATTTCAAGCTGTCTGATATATCCAGTGTCTTTGATCAACAATTTCATTTAACAATTTTTGTCACTTGCAAAATTATATAAAGATATATAAGCATAGTTATCTATTACAGTAACAACTTTGTCAACATTCTGGAAATAATTCAAGTGTTCATCAATCAAGGACTGGTTAAATCAACTATGGTACATCCACATAATAAATACCAAGTGAAAATGAAGATTGTTACTGTTTTCTATAGTAGAATAATCTTCAAAATGTATTAATTTTAAAAAGAGAGGTGGAAAAAAGTATGCATATTATGCGATCAGTTATCTAAAGTGATATATGTACGAGTATGTTTGTGTGTGCTCATATACATACATTTATTATTTATCTATATTTTTAATGGAAAAAAGCAAAAGAGCAATAGCTACTGTTAGATATGGGAGTGAACAAGTTGGAAAAGCAAGAGACCATAGCTGTACTATTCTGCATGCATCTTTTTTCCAGTGTAGACTTTGTAACGATCTTACTATTTTATATATTTATAAAAAATTTAAATAAAGGAAATCTGAACATTGAAAATGAAATCAAGTGAATGAGTCCATGTATCTATTGAGTCTTACTGTACATGAGGCATTCCTGCAAAAGATTTTAAACCTAATAATTTGCCCAGGCTTTCCTATTGGGATCTTTGAGAAGGACGTAAGAAATGCAAAAGTAAATTATGCTGTTTTAGCAAATTATAAGGATTGTGGAAGTGTGGCTCTTGCTATTCTGAGATAGTTATGTATATCATAACTATGTATCTATGTATTTATATATACATTACCTGCATGTTGTGCAATAAAGCAAATGATCATATTGATATTGTTAAGGACAAGATTTTAGGCAGGTAGGTTTTAGTTGCAAAATTGAAATAAGTAAAGTTCTTAGTCTTGAATTTTAACTAGTGATATTGGTGTGCATATATAATGTATTTTCACCAATGGATATATGTTCTTATTCGTTTTTGTACAGTGGGTGGGATATGAAAGTTTGAACAACTACCAGGTAGATTTAGCCATCTAGATTATGTTATTTAAATAACATTTTTCACTAAAAGAATTATTTTTTTGAGAAACAGCTAGTTCCACTTATGGGTTAGAATACTACATAAATAAATAAATAAATAAATAAATAAACTGCACGCATAAAATAATCCTAAAACACCATGTCATATCAAATAGTAAGAATAGTATCATGCATTCCTTGATACTATTGGTCAAATTCAAGTATTAACAAAATTAAAAATTTCAACAGTTGAAGACTCATTAATTGTGATTAAATACTTGAGTTGGTAATGATATATAGAATAACTTTGGATTATGTTAGAAAACAAATTCACTAGAAGATAAAAATACAAAGACCATTTATCTTGCTTTTCTGGTGAAAATCGTATCTTAGTGTAAGCCTGTAACTGATAAGTGATCTATCCCTTGATTAAATCACTTTAGGTTATATTTAAAGAGGAAATAATTGAATGGGAAGGTAAGTATTACCCAATCCTGAAGACAGTGGGTCTTGTCAGTGATAACAGTGGAAGTTTACCTTATTGAAATTAACACCTGGTTTGATGTGTATTTGAGGAGAAACAAAGTGTTTTTCTCTTATAATCAACACCATAGTTCTGATATCAAAAGGGGATTTTTCCGTATACTTTTTAATAGACTGTCTAGAAACCAGAGCTCCCACTACCCCCTTGGTTTGATTAATTTGCTAGGATGTTTTAAAGAACTTATAAACAGTTTATCCATGTGTTATGGTTTGTGTCTGGATGTCCCTCAAGGCCTCATGTGATCATAAGGTGGGGGCTTTTCCGAGGCAGCTCAGTCTAGTGTGTGATTGATTCATGGTCCAGTGCTGAGAATAAGAGTGTGAGTGCCACACCCGCCCTGGGGCAGATAGCCTGCATACAGTGTAAGGACAGAAAGCTTTGTCTCTCATGCTCTCTTGTTGCTTTTGCTGCCTTTGCCACCATGAATGATTACCCCTCTGCCATGTGCCACTCTGCCTTGGAGCCATCCGATTATGGCCTGAAACTTCTTCTGAAACTGTGAGCTAAATAGAACCTTCCCCCTTTAAATGTTGGGTATTTTGTCTCAGCAACAAGAAAAGCAACTAAGACACCATGTTTACTAGCTTTTTTTTTTTTTTTTTTTTTTTTTGGTACCGGGAATCAAACTCATGACCTCAGGCTTGCCAGGCAAGTGCTTAAGCTGCTGAGCTACATCCCCTGCCCTTACTAGCTTTTTGTTAAGTTATATTATAAAGGATAGATATGAACAGCTAGGTAGAATATATGCACAGGGTGAAGTACAGGAAAAGAGCATGGGGTTTCTATGTCCTCTGTAGGTGCACCATCCTCTAGGAACCCCCACTTGTTCAGCATTCAGAGACTGTCTGAACACCAAAATCTAGTGATTTTTATGGAGTCTGCACCACCACAGACCAATGTAGTCATGCACCACTGATAATAGGAATATATCCTGAGAAATATGCCAGCTGTTCTGTCATTGTTAAAACATCATAGAGTGAACTTACACAAACCTAAATGTACAGCCCCTACCTACCCAGGCTATTGAGTATACTATATTGTTCCTATGGTACAAAGCTTCTTGTATCATTTTGATGATGTTAGGGAACACATAGAGTGCTGTAGTACATCTAGTACTAAATACTGTTGACAAATTGTAGCTGTTATTCTTGATATGTCAACTTCATTGGATTGAGAAGTGCCTAACAAATTGGTAAGGCTTGTTCCTTGGTGTGTCTGGGTGGGTCATGGGGGTATGGCCTTAGTTACTGTACATCTTCCCTTTCCCATTTCTTAGAGTTGTTTCCTGCTCTGCTCTCTGGCTGCCAAGAACTAAACAGCTTTGCTCTGTCGTGTCCTTCTGCCATTATGTCCTGCCTTAGAGCAGGTTGACAGTGAACTGATTTCACTCAAACCATGGGCTAAATTGAAATTTTCCTCCTTTAAGTTGTGTTGGGGATTGTGTCCAGCAAAGGCAAACTTCCCTAATACACAACTGTAGCACTCTAGTAAGTCATTGAGTATCTTGACATACCTAGACTTTAAAAATATACAGTAAAAATAAAGTGTAAGGGTTAAAAATGTAATGTACAGTAGTTATCATGAATAGAGACTGCCAAACCAGAAGTTGCACTGAGCGAACCAATGAGTGGTGTATATAGGACATTTAGGACATTCTTACACACTGCATGTGACAGACCATACACTGTATATGTAGGCTACACTAAAGTTATAAAAGTTTCTTTTTCTCTATAATAAATTAAGCTTACTTTGCTATAATGTTTGGGTTTATTTTAAAAAGACTTGTTGACTCTTGCATCGATGTTTGGTTTCTGTTAAATTCTACACTAAAATTTTTCTTGCAGATCTTTCTTCTTTTTTTCCCCTTCTTTTTACCTTGCTCCCTCTTCTATGTATTTCTGTTGTGGTTCTCACTTTAGGTTTGATGTCTCTTGCAACCTCCTCATCTTTGGGAAAATTCTTTGCCTTCACATATGGACCCCTAAGTGTCTTCTTTCAGATATCATTCTTATATTCTTTGATATCATCTCAAACCCAAGCAATATTCTTAATGCAGTCAGAGATTTGTAATCCTTCTAGAGTTGCATATGTTTGTTCAATGTCTTCCTCAGCTGTAATGTAGCATGAGCAAAGATTTACTGTGTCAATTGGGCTTTAGAGCTGTTCTAACTCTTCCATGTATTAGAACAAAAAGATGTTATTTGAAGAAAGAAACTACACCTTAGTAACAGAATGAAGATCACACAAAAAAAGGAAGATGTGCAGGAGAATAACAAACAATAAACAAAATCTTGAAAGGTATCTTATTCTCCAAGCAGCGCTTCTCCATTTTCCTGACACAGAAATTCAGAAGGGTATCTTGGAAGAAAATTCAGGCCATCCATGGCTTTTTATTGCTTCTGCAGTGCACTGGAAGTGTGTGTTCAGTGATACGCTCAAAAAGGCTGTGGTTTTCACTATGTTGGATTATAAGTGGCTTCCATTTGTAATCAGCACCACTGCCCTCCTCAAGCAAGCCTGTTCTGTTGTTCTTAAAAGTCTTGAAACTTGGTATTGATTTTGTCTCCTTATGATGAAAGTCCTTTCAGGTGTCCTTTTACAGGATAGAGGGGAGTCACCTAAACTGAAGATTTGCTCTGGCAAATAATTTCTCTTCACAAGCAACTTATCTAGACATTGCAAAAAGTCTTCACTTGCCTTCACATCAGCATTTTCAGTCTGTATTCATTTTCATATTCTGCAAGGACTAATGATTCTTGAATCATTTAAGCCACTCAGCTAATAGTAAGTTCAACATTGCAATGATATCCAGCCTTTACTTTCAAGATTATGATTAAACTATTTATGTAGCCATAATTCTTATGCTGCTGAAAAGAGATCTACTTTGGTGTCTGATCTTCAATTTAGAGTGATAGAAAAATTTTCCCAAATTGTATATAGTATCTTACTGAGTTTGTGTTAATCTTGTTCCCTTCAATAAAGCAGATAGATTCACACTCTCTATTCCTTTATTCTTATTTTTCATGATCATAGCCAAGGTGAAAAGGTGCATGTTTGACTGGAAAGCAATAATTAACATTGATTTTTGTAGTTCTATTTACTTTTCATTTCATTTATATTTCAGCTACTTATCATGGTTTCTTATTAGCAAATTTAGCAGTAGACTTTGTATTATTAGACACAATTATAAAGAAATTTAATGGTGGCAAAAGTTTGCTATCTGACATAGTTTTTCAAATGTTTCTCTCTCAATGGGCTAAATAATTGTTTTCTTTAAAGTAGCATCCACAGCATTTATTTAGGAATGGAGGTATGCATCACCTGTAGTATTTATTAAGCATTAATTGAGAAAGATGGCTTTAGTTTGATTCAACTGAAGGTTCTTCAAAGACATTAATCACAGGTATTACTTTCTTTATTTTTATTCCTCTAGGCAATGAACTTATAGGTAGAAAGAAAGATGAATTTCAGATCTACAGTATCCAAGACGTACTTGCATGAGCTACCATTACCCACCCACAACTGATATTCACACTTTTGTAATTGCTCTGTTCTATCAATGAGCTATGATCAACTTGAGAGAAATGTCTCAGTGAGAGTTCAAAAAATGTTTTTCAAATGAATGTCTTATTTTACTTGCAATTCTACTGCATAAAATCAATAATATAAAATATTTTATCTCCCTATATTTTCTAACATTTGATAAAGGTCAGTTTCAAGGGAATTGTTTTACTGACACAATTTTCTCTCCATGCGTGCAACTAATAGGACTTGTAGCTGTGAAACTTGGAATAGGATTCTGAATGTGACTTATTACATTTTGGGGATACAGAGCATATTGCATCTTCCTTGAGCTGCAGTTTCCTCTAAGAGGGCACCTGAGATCCTGGTTGTTTATTTTTATGCAATAATGACAGAACTGTAGGCAGGTAGACTGGAATGAGGGGGAAGTTTTGCTCACTGAGACTCAGAAAATTCCTACATACACCGTAAAGCAAAGAGAAGAATTGCTGACATTGAAAATTCTTAGTCCGCAGTCTGGCTCTATGTAATAATGTTCTCAAGTGTTATTCTCTTTGATGTAGTAAATATACCCTGTAATATAAATATGAGAAGTCACTTGTATTTCTGTGGGGTTTAGATATTTCCATAGTTAATACTTATGCATTGTTGTGAGAAAAGTGGAGAATTTACTTTTTTTTGGTATGTTATGCATGTGTGTGCCAGATACTTCAGTTATTAAGACTACATCCATGGATCTAAGAAATTTATCATTTTGTACTTTTAGTTCTGCCACCTTGGTATGAAGTTCTACTCCATATTTAAAACAAATACTGTGTATTAATCAGTAGACATAACTACCTTTTTTCCCATTAATATTTGCATGGAATGTATTTTCTAAATATTTTACTTTTCTTTCTTTACATAATATTCTATTATTTTACCTTTAAATTCAATTATTGTACCTTTACAATATTCTATTATTGTACCCTTATATTCAAACTGTGCAGTTTTATTTTAGCTTTGTAAATAACAATATTGATGTATTTTAATCTTTCTTTTTTTTAAAATTTTTTTTTTTTTTCTGGTACCGGGAATCGAACTCATGACCTTGCACTTGCCAGGCAGGTGCTATGCCACTGAGCTAAATTCCCAGCCCCCAATCTTTCTTTTTAAATCCAGGCTATCAATATCTACCTTCTTGAGAACTTTTGTCTGTTAATTACAATATAGTTAATGTTAGGCTTGGTATAAGTCTACCATTTTGCTATTTGTTGTCTTATTGTCCAATAAACTATTTAATTTCTACTTCATTTCTTCTCATTACTGTTACACGCTTGAAAATATAAGGTTAAGAACATGTAATTACAACTTAAAACAACTGATTTCCTCCCCAGTATCTAACGAAAGGAAGCAGAACAATCACTTGTATTTGCTAATTCTTCATTCCTTCCTTTAGGTCATGAGCTACCATGCAGTAATAGTTCTGTTTTCTTACAGTTCTTCGTTTCCTGTTAGTGTTGGTATGATTCATTTGGGATTTATTGTCTCAACTTTGACTCATCTTAGGAGTTTCTGAAACATCTGTTTAGAGTTTTCAGCTTTCCAGTTGTTCTTTTCAGATGGGCTTAATCACAATCTCCCCTTTCTTAATTAAGAATTGTCAATGGATTTGAAGGGATTTCTGTGCAAACATTAAGACTTTCCCATCATGGCCTCTTATTCTCCTGGGGTTCCTATTAATTTTTCAGCTGCCCTGAGATTCCTAAATTCTGACTTCTCACTCCTGAAATAAAGAATACTGCAGTTTTTTCAGATAAATGTGAATGCTCTTGGGTGTAATTTTTCCTTCTATGTGTAACCCTTTTAATTCCTGCCTACTTTTAAACACAAGAGCTTTTAAAAGCACATATGTACAATCTATCCTCTATTTTCAATGGTTCTATGTCAGTAAATTATTCTACAACTTAAAATTTGTTTGTAATCCTGGTGTCGACCCTTGGCACTTTCCTAGCCCGTAGTGACTAGGTGCAGAGTGGTTAAAGTGTGAGTCCTCCAATGTGCACATTCCCAGCTGACTCAAAGAAGGATAAGATTCACCTTCTCACTTCAGCTTTCACACAGATTTTATAGAAGACAGGGGTGATGAGGGGTAGGGCTGCATTTTGGGTCTGGTGGATGGGATTAGAATCCCAACTTTGTCACCAGCAAGCAGGCACTATCGGAGGCAAGTGTCTTAACTCTTCTAGTCTAATTTTCTCTTTTATAAAATAAAGAATAAGAATAAAAACTTACTAGGGTGAGTGTTTTTATTTTTGGAATCAATCAATGTGAATACATGTTTGGAGATATACTACAATATATAGTATATATTTACATATTTTCTTTAGGAACAATGAATGATTATTCATTAATTCAGTGCTCACAGTAACTTTATAGAACATGACTAGTGGAAATATTGAGCACTGTCTATATAGCTAAAATTTATGTGGCTTATTGACAGGATGTTAATATTATGCAGGTCCCTCTGCCATGAGCAAGAGAAGAAATCTCTCACTGCCTCCTCTACTGCTGTGGGCGCTTCCTGGCAGTACTGCATTCTATTCAACTGGATACTTTTTGTCTGTGTGTAATCACATCACTACATTTAACTGTATTTGCTGGAAATACATTCTTTCAACTCAGCAAAATAGGCTATTAGTTTTCATAAGAAAGAAGAGGAAGTGAAATAATAGGGAACTTGCAGTCTAGGCTGTATAAGCAGTGGTGGGAATAATTCAAAAGAAGCAAAGGATAAGTTCTTGGTTTATTTATTATTTTGTTGTTGTCCATCTTGGGATTGAACACAAGGCTGTTTCACTGAGCTACATCCCATGTCCTTCAAAAAACTTTCTTACTTTTAAATTTTTTCTTTCTTTATTTCTAAAAAAATTTAATATAATGTCCTGCTAAATTACTCAAGCTGGTCTAGAACTTGCGATACTCCTGCCTCAGCTTCCCAGCACCTTAGAATTACAAATGTGTGACACTATGCTTATTTCCTACCATGGCACAAGTGGAGGTAGCAGAAACTTTATGTGGCAGGGCCTAGTGAGAGGCCGGAGGTTACAGACAGCACGTGGATTTTAAGTGACCAAGAAATAAAAGGATAAAAGGAAAAACCTATCCACACTGAGAAACAAAAATAAGGCTTGACTCTTCATTTATTGAGTATGTGAAAGAATAAGTTAGTAAATAAGCAATTTGAAAGATAATCATAATATAACTCTTAAAAGAAAGAAAAAATAGTAGGAGAAGTTAGCACTCCACCTTTATAATTATCTGTATAAGATAAACATAATCTGATTTCAGCTTTTGGCAAGTCAGGAAAATATTGCATATCTTGTTATACAATCTTCATTGAATAATATCCAATATCCTACAGTTAAGCATAGCCTTAAAAGTTCATTTTATGTTTTAATTTTAGCCTGATAAATAATTATTATTCCCATTTTAGAACTGAGACTTCTTAAGTATCGTATGCATTGGAAATCTTAATAAATCACTGTAAGAATGTAGAGATAGGATTGATGTCTTACATTTGTAACTTTTCCGTTTCATTACTTTTAAGTGCATTAACACTTTGAATGGGGTAGTAATTTCTGCATAGAAAGTAATGTTTAAAGTTTGCCTTGTATCCTTTTCTCTACAGAATAGAGGCAAAATGTTTAAAGTACTCAGGAGATGTCCAGCTACAAATTAATAACGTCCCAAGTTCACATGTATTTTCCAATACCCAGACACCATTCCTCCCAAAGCTAGTAGATATTCCATGTCTAGAAGCTAGGTTGACCTTTCCCTATATAGGAAGATAATAACAAAACATTTCTCTTTCAGAGCAGAACTCTTTCTAATATGTCAATTTAAGTATTTACATAGATTTCATATAGCATGAGAGCTTCGGGACAAAGAAGGAGTTAAAGGCACACTTAGATCTGAAAAGACTGTTTCTTTTTGTCTTTGTCCATTCTTCTAGAAAGAGAAGAAAATAAGTCTTCCACTAAAGGAAGAGCAACTTGCAGAGGTAGCAAAATAGGTACACTGTATCTAGTGTTTTTATTTTTGTAAATATCCTCATTTCTTAGAAACTCTCTAGCACAGTTAGGTCATTTATGGCGTTCCTTTGTGCTGATGACATTATTTTTAAGATGACTGATGATTATAGAATTAATTGAAATACCAAAAATTGGTTTACTGCCTAGGCTTTGGAACGACTTAATGGGAACAATTTCTGTTAAGTACAAAGAACAAAAATGCTTTTGCAAGAAGGTGAAAACTAAGTACTAATAAATCTGAGGTTGCATTGCTTGAGGGAAAACTTTGGAGCTAACCACTTTGTGCTGTATGGCTGACTCAATAGCCATTCCACGGCAGGTTCAAAATGCATTTTCTGCAGCATTCTCAATAGAACGCTGTGAATCTGGTTCAGAATGGGAGAAAAATGAAGAATAATAGAATTGTAAGTTAGAGACTAAACTACATTCAAAGGTCATTAAACTACTCCTTCTCAATTTACACTTGAAGAAATGTAGCCTATGCTGGTGAAGAAGGTGAAGTGAATCATCCAACGTCATGTGGCCAGTAGTAAACTCAAACCTTAACTGATAACTCGAGTCTGATTCTCTAACAGGGGTTTTCACTGAAAGAAGGACAACACCAAAATCTATTCAAACAGAAAAGCACTGATGAGAGGGGGCTATAAGTAGCATTTCTGCTCCCATTTCTAAAACTAACTTTGAGTAGGACAGAAATAGGTGGTTCTCTTTGTTGTTTGAATGACAAGATACTTTGGCAGGCAGGCAGGCAGGCAGGCAGGCAGGCATGTGTGTGTGTGTGTGTGTGTGTCTGTGTGTGTTTACTACTTTCACATTTGTGAACTTGCTACTTTCCTAGGGGCTTCTCACAAACCAAAGATCTTACACTCAAAGCTTAGAGTTAGAATGTACTGACATGTAAAGTAATATAGATAATCATAAACAATAAAATATTATGGTACCAATTTGATATTTTCTTTCATTTTACCACTTTGACTTTCCGGTTCATTTTATCTAATCTTTAAAACCCTAGAAATCATTCCAAACTCTTCTTACTACCTATTTTAAATGTTTTTTTCTAATTCATGTTTACTTTATTTGACTTCCCAGTTATATATATATCTATAAATATCCTCATAAACATATATAAAATACTTATATATAAAATTCATCCCAATATTTTATGTAGCAATACATACAAATATATGTAGTCATCAAAATTGTGAATTCCTATTTAAAATTCTTTTCTATTTCAAGCATCTAAAATTCACTCTAAGGAGTACAAAAGTATTCAACAGGTGTCTGGATATCCACATATATTTTATATTAGTGAGCATTCCCCAAAGAAATAGATATTTTGCATATATATGTAGGTACATTCAGCATGTGATCTACTTCATGGAATTCATTGATTCAAAGGTTAATCTATCTGGATGCACCCCTGCTGACCCACCTGGAAATAATTTTTAAATCTCAATGCCTCATGGCCAGCTAAATTGTGCAATTCACACACACACACACACACACACACACACATAGTAAGATTACTGACCTCACTTTCATGTTGTAATCTTTAGTAATAGCACTGCATAATGAGTTTTAAGTCCATTCTTTATTGATTTTAATCAACTACCATTATCTAACCAGATCACTGAAGACCGGTTTTTATTTCTTTAGTAATTAGTTATTGCACATCCTGAGTTCTTGCTTCCACTCAGATGAACTGTATCATTTTTCATGACAATTACTAGCACAATAAGAAACAGTACAATAAGAAATAGCACAATAATAAAATTCTGACGTTTGCATTCTTACATAATTGATAACACTGATAACCTAACAGTACTTATCATAAAGAACTTGGTATATCAAATTCACTGTTAATCAGTTGAAAAATAACAGTTCATCTGATCCTATTCTATTAAATGAATATGATTGCTGTCATTGTTATGTATGGAAAAATTTTCTTAAAGTAATCAAGCAAGTTTCCTAAATCTCACTGCCTGAAAGAATAGAGCTCATCAGAATCTCCACATACAACTGTCCAGTGATGACAAAAGGATGCAACTGTATAAAAATTCATAACACTAGACTCAGGTACATTTGGGTGCAAAGTAAATATATTCTAGTAATATATATATATACACATATATATATATATCAAAGTAAATATATACTATATAGCAAAGTAATATAAATATATATTATATAGCAAAGTAAAATATACATATAGCAAAGTAAATACATACTAGGTGGTAAGACTTTATATACTTGGAGAAACCAAGTGTTAGAGTCAATATTAAAAGCTTGGAATTTTAGCTTCCTAGAAGGCAGTAAAAATAAAGAAGGCAAACTTGGCAGAAAGATTAGGGGAAATAAAAATAAACCTCCTTTCATAGCAAACTTTTGATTCTCAACTTAAAGACACCTTTTCAGTTATGTCCTTCTTATGTCCAGACTGTCTAGTTAGATACCTCTAAATATTCCCTTAAGAAATAGCATTTTTCTACCACAGGCTATGTATGTGTAATAGTTCTTTGTAGTGTCAAGTTGAATAAGACACACTTAGTGGGTTACTGGATTAATGGAGCACAAGGAGGTGTGTTTAGATGACTGACTTACTGAAGAGGAAAGACCTACCCTGGATGTAGGTGACAACAATCAGTAGACTTATAGCTTGGATGGAATAAAAATTGAAAGAAGGAAGTCTGTCTTTTTTCTCTTTCTTCAGAGGAGCTCTTGTCTTCGCCATTGCCTTTGGATGTTTGTTCATGCTCCCAGAATGCACACTTTATCCTTCCAGTGCAGACTCTGGCTTTTTCACATGGATTCAGACTCACATTACACTCTGCAGCAAGCTCCAGGGCTTTCTTTTTGACTATGGCTCTCCAGTATATAGAGAGCTCTTTTGCATTCTTCTACCCCTACGAGTCACATAGGTGGTCATAATAAGCCTGCTTTGTAAATTGTTTGTACCTTTATATTTAATATTAAACTTGTTCCTCCAGTGAACCCTGATACAATATGAAATCTCCTGCGTGTGTATCTGATGTGTGTGTTCCAACGTGCGTGACCTCCAACTAATCTACTCAGTGATCTGCACTATGGAGGAGGGATCTGCTCAGACTTCATGCTCAGAGCCCAGAGAAATTTCTGAAGCATCAAGGATGATTTTCTTTTCTTTCCAGTACTGAGAATTGAATTCAGGACATTGCGCTTGCCAGGAAGGCACTTGTGCCACTGAGCTATATCCCCAGGCCCCAAGGATGATGTTAAAGATCATGGATAACTTTCTGGAGTTCAATGAAGGTGTGTTATAATAGTAGGGTAAGCAAGCAGAAAAAACAATTTCATCATACAGTAATAAAATGAACTTTTATTTGTCTTTATTTGGTGAAAAAAGCATCTTAAGGTGAATTTATTTTATTCTGAGTTGTAATTATTTTTAAAGTAAGAGAGTAATAGTGTTTTGAGACACACCTCTTGTAGGGAACCTCGTTGATCTCTCATTTTACCCTGGAGAGAAACAGCAGGGGGTTTGAGAGAAATAGACAAGAGACAACAGCTGGGGTCAAGTGGAGTTACCTCTTACCTGATGGGAAAAGGACTGACTTTAACAGCAGTGGCGTTTATTGTGTACTCTTGCAAAGTTAGTATCAGGAGAGGTAATGCTGCCTAATGTCTAGTGACTAATTGTCCAGACAGGATGCTTTTTCCAATACTGAGGTAGCTTGACTGCTTGAGGCACTCTGGCTCTTTGCTGCCCCCCCCCACATGACCAAAAACCAGCTCCAGCGGCTTCCAACAATACCTAAATTTATTTTTTGCTATAAAATAATTCAACATGTTTTTGAAATGTCTTCCAGGTTTAAGGAAAACAAATAAAATAAGATAATGTATTGGAGTAAGGCTGCATGAGGGAGAACATCTAGTTGGGCAAATTTTATTAATATCATAATATCTAAATATCACAAAAGCTGAAAATTAAAGCTATGAAAAGGTGAAGATTACAATAAAATGCAGAACAGGAAAGTGGATAATACCTGAGGAGGAAAAACATAGAAAATAAACAAAGCTTTAATAAAACAGACTAGAGAGAACTAAAACCTTAAATACTTAAACTGGAACCAAACAAGAAAAAACCCCAGCTGATTTGTGAAGATAGAAAAAAAATGGGAAACTCAGAAGTGAAAGCCCTAAGCAACTTGAAGAATGTGAAGGACATTGGAATTCCAGTATCCAGAAGCTTCTAATGTCTGTATTCAGATGCATTTACTTTACACACCCAGTTACCATACAAAATACAAAGTGGGGTGATTGTAGGGGATTATTTTCAGAAGACATTCTTAGCTCTGTAACAGCTGAGGTTCTGGTTAAAAACCATACCACAAGTAAGAAAATGATGCTGAAATCAACATACTGGAAAAGCAAATCTCTAGAGTTCTCTCTTAGGTGGTTTCTAGAATTTAATTGACCAGATTGATGTTTCCATTCAGGAGATTTGATTCTCTGTTGTGGCAATCTGACTAGCCCTAGAGCTTTACTAATCAACAGATTGGGGATTTTTACCAAAGGGGCCAGGCTCCATCTAATCATCTTTAGGGGTGGAGGTCTAGTAGCTTACAAGGTACCTTCCCAAGGCTGGGATAGTAAGTTGATGCTAAAGATTTCATTATTTTATATGAATAGTTATGCAGTAATCACTAAATGTTTCAGATAGGCATGGATTAATCATGCAAAAGTAGTCTTCAACTCACTGTGGAAGAACAAGATGCTTACCTTTCCCAAATTCCTTGCTGCCTAGTTTGTGGGACCTGATTCTGGTCAATGAGATGTGATAGGAACTTTCTAGGTGAGCCTTCTTGAGAACTACATTTTTTTTTTTTTATTTTAAAAGTAAAAGGAGGAAAACATTAACAGACAGACAACCTTTTACAAAATAGCAAAAGAACAGTACAGACAATACAGAGTTACAAACAAAGTAGTAGGAAATTAACAATGTTTGTTATGTTACATATTGATATCTTTAAAGTGGTTTCTCATGAAAACAGACAGAGACATGCAATATTGGTCAATCAAGGACTCACTGACAGTTTCTTTCAGCAAAGAAATAGAAGACAGTAGAATAACTATGTTAACTATCCTGTATATACATACATACAAAATTTCTCCTTCTTTCCCTTCTTTCTTCCCACATCCCGGTTGCCCGTTACCCTTGAGTGTTTTCCTATCATTTCACAATGTCTATCATACCTCCTAGTTTAAATTAGCTCTTTCAGGTTTTACACTAGTGAAACAATGTGGTGCTTTCACATGTATGTCTGATTTATTTCACTTATGAGTATGGTCTCTAGTTGTGACCATTTACCTATAAAAGCCTCAAGTTTATCTTTCTTTATAGCTAAGTAATATTGCATTATATAAAAGTACCACAATTTTCTTATCCAGTCCTCAGTGGATGGACATTTGGGTTGCTTCCACAATTTAGAGAATTACATTTTAATAGATCAACTGAACTAGCAATACATTTTTTTACCTTTTCAGTCATTTCTTCTTCTGATCTATAATACAGACACAATACTTGGAGGTAGAAGGGCTTTCTTTATGTATGGAAACAAAGTCACATGCAAAGGATGTGGAGCAGAAAGATAAGTAATTTGTTTTTTTTAAAAATGTCATTCTTGAGCAACAGCTCTATCTCAGTCTGTTTTTTAAGTGATTAATATATATTTCTATGAGTTTCTGCCACAGTTGATAAAGTGTGGTTATTATTGTGGTTTACCACTAGTCCAAAACATTACACTCAACTCATAGACATGCCAGACAGTTGTGGGAGAAAACCTTACACATGTAAATGAAAATCTTCAGAAAGATACCTAAAGATGTGATCATGAAATAACAAGCAGTTGCTATGAGTTTGCATAAAAATAAACAAGGAAATATTAATAAAAGTTAAAACACAAAGCCAGGTCACAGAATGCTATGTTTGAATTAGAAATATTTACCATGAAAACTAGTATGGGAATAAATAGGCAGGTTTTCATTGTAATAAATATGAAAGATTATGTAAAAGTAGGTCATTGTTGCCACCCACATTCAGGGTAGGTGTCTCTTTTTCCTAAGTCAATCATCCAGACACACCCAGAACTATGCTCCATTAATCCAGTAACCCACTAAGTGTGTCTTATTCAACTTGACAGTACAAGGAACTACTACACATACATAACCTGTGATAGAAAAGTGCTATTTCTTAAGGGAAGCTTAGAGGTATCTAACTAGACAGTCTGGACATAGGAAGGACATAACTGAAAAGGTGTCTTTAAGTTGAGAATCAAAGGTTTGCTATGAAAGAAGGTTTATTTTTATTTCTCCTAATCTTTCTGCCATGCTTGCTTTCTTTATTTCTATTGCCTTCTAGGAAGCTAATATTTCAAGCTTTTAATATTGACTCTAACACTTGGTTTCTCCAAGTATATAAAGTCTTACCACCTAGTAGAATATATTTATTTTTGCACCCAAATGTACCTGAGTCTAGTGCCTTGACCTGTAGTGCATTGTGCTTATTTATAGCCGAGAGCATCCTTCAGTGTTACGTCCTATAGTAAAAAAAAAAAAAAATCAGAAAATGCTTGAACATATAAAATTCTAAAATTGAAGATTATCGAGGCAGAATTCATCACATTCATATGAAGAAATATTCCTCATTCTTTAAAAATTTTGATTTTGAATAATAGGTACTAAGGGGCAAAAAACTTGTGGAATAAATTGATATAGGAAGTCCTCATAATGTTTCTACATAATTTCCAATTTTTACATATCAAATCATACATGATCTTCAACTGTTAAATTTTACCAAATAGTATCATGTATGTGAATGAAATAGGGTTGTCTTCTCTGGCAAGTTAACGACTGAAAACTTGTGTAACCTGAAAGCTATTTTCTTATTTTTGCTTGCATACATGTCAAAATAGATATTTATATATCCATCTATTGACCTGTTATATGCATCCATTTGTGTCAGTCTTGGGCAGATAATGATGCTGTCCATATGGCTGAAGAGAAGTATAATATAATTTTTATTACTTTTACATCTTTGTCATGAGATAATACTTATTGTTTATTTGTATCATTGTACAGTAATGAATTTTCTAAATATTATATAATACATGGATTATTTTATCACATTAAAATAATAAACATTTTAAAAGAGAGTGAGGCAAAAACCTTTCAGCAGGCAGCTAATAAAATCTGTGAGGCATTGACTGCTTGTATAAAACTCCATGTGTTTTTCCTTCTTATATTCATTTCAGTTGCTGTTCAGAAGACTGTTTTGGATGTAACAATAAATTCTGGCAAATCCGTGCAATCAAATTCAGCACTTCAGCTGAAAGATCAGATTTCACTTCTTTAATGCAGCAACCTCTGGATGACATAGTCTCATCATTACTGTACTTTGTAACATGCTACATTTTAAATATATCTGCAGGGTGAGAGGAAAAATGGGCTAGTTTAGAATATTAGTTCTTATGAGGTGATCTTGGATCAGTGTCAAAGGATCACCTGCGAAGTATTAAAAATTAAAATCTTCACTCTGGATGTGTGGAGTCTGAATTGATGTGGGTGAAATGAGGCAAGCTGGGTTTTCACAAACTTTCCATGTTACCCTGATGCATTCTTTAGCTTAAGAACTACAGCACCATCACCAGCTTGGCTCGAATTCTGCAAACAGGGCAACAACAAAAACAAAAGCTCATGGTATTTGGTACCAGAGGAAGAAGGGAACATTGTTATATGTATTTTAAAAAGCAGAGATATTTACTTTCAATGACTAGAAGGACATTCTCTCTTTAAAAATTTTTGAAAGTTTATTAGTATTCTGTGAAAAATGTAAAATAGTTCTTGACAGCTGTAGCAAAAGCCAGTTATTGAGGGATTTGATTTTATATACATGTACATATGATAAGTTTTTGGAGTGATGAATGTGTTAGTCATTTTGAAGGTATCAATTATTTCCAGATTATTTGTACCTGTGTAAAAACTACCTAAAATGTACAGTTTAAGTAAGTGCATCTCCCATATACCTCAATAGTTAGTTATACCTCAATAATTAGTTATACCTCAATAAAGCTAGCTTTAAATAAAAGGCTGCAGGAAGAACTATTAGCCACACAGCAGCATTAATATGTTAAAATTATTTCATTTATAATGTGAATTCAAAATCATGTTCCGATTAGGATTGGCTGTACAATTTCAGCCTCCAAGATTGAGTTTGTGTTTGTGGTAGTATTTTTTCCAAAAGAAGGCAAAAGCATATCACATAAAACATTTTAGTAGTTTAAATTAAAAAAAAAAACACAAACGTGTGCTGGAGATGTAGCTCAGGGGCACAAGCACCTGCCTGGCAAACACAAGGTCCTGAGTTTGATTCCTGGCACCAAAAAAACAACTTGTGAGCAGTTGTAACATCTCGAGGTAAATAGGAGTCTGTGCTATAGTTTTTGGTTTTCCACTTACTATGCAAGTGTCTGTGTCTCTACACCCTTCCTCTGTTCCTATTGAATTGAATAGTTTACTAGATGTTCAGATACCAGTTAAACAGAGAAAATTCTTTCGTTCTTAATTTTGTCACAGCGAGATTATCTATCAGTTGAAGACATGGTTCAATATTTGATTGAGGAAGAAATCTTCAAGTGAACAAAAACATGTACGGGGTTATTAAATGAATCTCCACTAACATTTACATTGAAGACTGCTCTGGCAAGGTTTCATTGACGTGATATTTGATCATAGGAATCTGGCAAACCAGGCCTTCAGATAATTTTATACTGCTCTGCCTAATGTCCATTGGCTATAAACTTCTTTTTTTTGTTGTTGTTTTGTTTTGTTTTTTTTTGTTTTTCTTCTGGTACCAGGAATTGAACTCACGACCTGGTGCTTGCCAGGCAGGCACTGTGCTGCTGAGCTAACTCCCTAGTCCCTGGACTTCTTTATATTAGAATTATCCAAGAAAAAGTGTAGAAAGCAATTAACCATGAATCTGTTTTTAAACCACATGGTTCTTTTGTGAGATACAGTAGTGATAATTTTGACAAAGTATTTATCGTATTCAGTTAATATTCTTAAGGTGGATTTTATGAGTTTGAAGCTACTTTTCAAATGTATTTTGATTTTATATATGCGTCTGACATATTTTAGGACAATTTATGCAGAAAACAAAATTAAAACTAAGAAAAGATGTTCAGTTGCCCTGAGCCCATGGTTAAGGCTAAAATAACAGTGAACAAATCTGAAAAAGTTTAACCTGAGGTGAATTTTGATTTTGTGTTATTATAAATCTTAGCACAAGAAATAATTTTTGTATGTTCTAAGACAGAAATGAATCAGATCTTTTAAAATATATAAATAAGATATTGTACTAACAAACATAATAATATACTAATACTTTCAAATTAGTGTGCTAATGGAAATAATATGCAAAGATAGTATTTCAGTAACCATAACTTTCCTCAATATTATTTTTACAATGAAAATATTCATACTTTAAAGTAGTTCTATTATGATCAAATTTACATATGTTAAAATGTAAGCATTTTTGGCATACAGCTCAGCAAGTTTTGAAAAATATGTACACTTTGGTAATCATCTATGAACATACAGAAATTTTCCTGCATGTTGAAAATTTCCTCCGGATATTTCAGTTCACCCAGCCTCAGTGAATTTCACCCCTGATGTATACATAGGAATGCTTTCTGAAATCTGTAATACCTTGACTGGAATGTGTCAGCAAAGTATATCTCTATCTAACATCAAATTAAAGCTATATGCCTTAGCATCACAGTTCACATAAGAGCAGTGAGAGATTTCAAGGATAAATACTAAATCTCGAGGATGATATTCCTTCTTAATTCTTGTTTTAATATAATCCCACAATTTAAGTATTTATTATTTTGCATGTCATTGCAAAATGGAGTACAATTATGAAAGGTAATGTCTCTAAATCATAATTATGTTTAAATAAATCTTTAGCGTTTCATATTTTGGAAATACAAGTCAGTCTGTATTGCCTGGTTTATTTTTTTTGGTCTTTTCTTCCTGTAGCAGGAATCCAACTCATGACCTTGCGCTTGCCAGGCAGGCACTTTGCCGCTGAGCTAAATCCCCAGCCCCATGTATTGTCTGTTTTGAACCTATTTTGGGCTCTTGCATGATGAATGATTTGCAAGGAATTTTAGGCTTTTATTTAATTAAGACTGCAAAATAGGGACCAAAGTAAAGGAGAGTCGAAATCTGGTTAAGCATCTTCTCTAATCTCACAGTAAAAGGAAATAGCCGAGTTTTTCTACATTTGATATATTCTATCCAGCATTTATGTATTCTAAATTATTTTAGAATAACATTCAACTGAATTCATGACTATGAGTGAGCCCAGTTATCCTAATCATTCTTTCCCTACCTCCAAATGTTTACTTTATAAACAATAATGTTTAAGGGAGATATTAGTAAATCAGAGAATTCTAGAGGTAGGTAGAGTAGATGACCATCAAAAAAAATCTGTTTCAAAGTTATCTACAGTTTCATGTCTGTCAAGATACTTCTTTGCTGAAATACTAGAGTCTGAACTTGTCAATATATTAACTTAAAGGTTTCAATGCATTACAAATATAAAGTAGTATCTTTCTGGGGAGAGGTACTTTTAATATATTTGGATATAGAAAAACAAACATCAAAAAGACTTAAAATCTATTTATCAACTCTTGAGAGTCAAGAGACACACAAAACAGTTATTAAATGTGGAGGTTCCAAGTCTTGCTGGTGATGACTGGAAAACAAGAAATTCACAAAGATGGCATTTTATTATGGAAAACCTCTTGCTATCCTTACTTAGCAGGTGAAACAGAGCGGATGTGCGGATGAGACAATGCTGCTTCTCTGCTTATTACGGCGTTATTTAGCTCTTGGGAGCTTCCAATTTCTGCACATAATTTTGAGATAATAAAAGCTACCTAGTAAAATTGCTGAGGCAATAAAACATAGAAATAAGTATAAAACACTTACTAGAGCCTCTGAAACTTAGTAGAGGTTCATCTTTCTTGCAGGTCTAACATCCTATAAGTAACTGAGAGTGGAATTGGCCTAATTGTCAGATTGATAATATTTATCTACACTTTACTTTTTATTTCACTATACTGGAGTGCTTAGCCCTTAGGAATCTACAAAGGGGGCTGAATTTTATAGTTTTTTTTAAGTGAAAAAGTCACTTACGTATATACTAGGACATAATCTATCTCTATTAGTTTGAGCATAGCCCTTGCTATTAAAATGCTCTCTTATACATCTATTTAAATATTGAAATAGTTCTCTGAGATATTCTTTTTTATTTTGTCAGAATCTCTGATTATAGGAAAATATTCTTTGTGAAGTAAAATCTAGCCTGTCACTACTGTTACTTGTTAGGAATTGATCTGTAACTAGAACAACTTTTTAATCTATGAACCTGGAGGATTTCTTGGAATGTTTCATCTGTGTCTTATGTGCTAGAAATTCTGTCTTCTCTGAAAATTCAAGGTAAACAGCCTTCTCTGAAATTTCATAGTAAACATTCATCTGAACACCACATTATGGTTAAAAATAAAGTGGGCTTGTATTAGGATAGTTTTGAAAAATTGTCTAGTTTTATGTAGTAAAATTATATCATCTAATTGTTAATTTGAAAGTGTTAAGAAAAATATAAAAAGGGATCATATTTTAGAATCAAGTGCTCAGTTTATCTTTCCTTCTAAAAACAAAACACTTATTCAAACTCAAAAACAATTAAACAATGGTATAAAAAATGTCACATTGACACGATGGATTATTTGATTAATGATTAGGTATAATTTGTGTAGTCTTAGAACTTCATTCTATAAACTAATCATTTTGAAACAAAATTTTTGTGTTGGAGATCTCTTCAGTGACACCTAGATAGAGTTGCAAGGTTGTACTGTGTTGTTGAGGACAGAGAATCTTCTGGTCAAAGCCTTGTGTGCCATGGCACTGGTCACCTTGTCTCTTGGAAGCCAGTGATCTGTAATGATCTTGTACGGAGAGGTCAAACCAGCATCTTAAAAAATTCAGAACTGATTTCCACAGAAGCATGTGATCTGGGAGTTCTCTAAGACAGAAGGCAAGCTGAGGTTTGGCTACCAGGTGAGTACGTGTTCATTCAGGCTCCTGCCAAAATAGTTGTGGGTTTTACTTTCCTTCAATCTGGCTCATTTCCTGACTTCCCCTCCATGGTTTCTGGTGTATATTCTTGATGGAAATTTGCCAAAACCTATCTTCACCACGTGTTTGAAAGTTGTGCTTGGGATCATGTAAAATATTGACTTCTCTTTATTTCTGATTAGGATCTCATTCTGACCCCAACAAAATCTTGAGATTATTAACAGAGTGGTCTCAGGCATCTGTGAGGTTCCAGTGGGAGGGTTTGAATGTCTCTCTCCCTCCAAAATTGCTGTTAAAATGACAAGAACTCAGACTTTGTGCTACTAAGGGCAAGGAGGATAAGCTTTGTGTGACACAGAAGGTGTCAGTGGCCCTATTTTTTGTCTTGTAAATCAAAAAGAACTATCTTCTTTTCCTTCCAAGAAACACTGCTAAAAGCATTGGGAACTGGATGCACCACTGTCTCTTCTACCTGCTGGCAGATTGATCAGCAGAATACACAGAGTATATTACACAGTACATGGGTGTTGCTGTCAAGAGTTTGCAAGGGAATAGATTGAATACAGGACACATAATTTATAGGATTAGACTAAACACTAGAGATGGAAAGAATCCAGCTAATGGCCTGGATCCCGCAGCAATGTCCTGCACGAGGCCAGGAAGAGCTACAGCCCATGGCAATGTCTTTCATGAGTCCAGATGGAGACCTGACAATGTCTCATGCAAGTCTGTATTAAGGACTTGCATTGGTAAGGTGCAAAGGTCAGTTGTGGAAGCTAGAAAGTTTGTACTAGTGGGATAAAGGATCTGTGCCACCAGGCTGAGGGATCTGCACTGGAGCCAGGAAGTGATGCTCAAGGCAAGGACTAGAGCTCTGCAGGAGAGAACTTCAGCCATCCTCAGCAACAGCAAGGACCTGAGATCCTCTGATGAGAAGAATAGCTGAGATTATATCTGGAAAACCAGTGTGACAAGCTTCTCCAGGGGAATCAACAGGGCACATTTTCCCCTCAAGTTCTGCTTTTGTGCTGTTGGCAACAATCCTCAGGTAGGCCCTCCACAGACAGCACCATGCTGATTCAGTTCAGCTGGGTGTTACAAGTTATTAGTTAATCCACCATAGTGGGGATATGTAGGAAGGCTTCATGAACTCCTTTGGAGGAAAATCAGAGAGAGAGAGAGAGAGAGAGAGAGA
>NW_004955425.1:11308094-11362945 GCF_000276665.1 Chinchilla lanigera | reverse complement strand
GAGAGAGAGAGAGAGAGAGAGAGAGAGAGAGAGAGAGAGAGAGAGAGAGAGGGATATGAAGAGAGAGAGAGAGGGACAGAGAGAGAAAGAGAGATCTATAGTTCTACACCTTCATGGAATTGAAACAAGAGCACTTTGCAACTTGACCTAAGCATACACCCCCCCAAGAGTCAAGAGCCTGTTGAGGACTGCAGCAGACATGCATGGTGATTTTCAAATCCTCTTTTAGGAAAATACTTGCTAGCTATGTTTAACACTATTGGTTACCTGACCACCTACACCTCTGAGGTCCTTGAATGTTCGGCTCAGCTTTTGAACAGAAATGTCATCTAGGGGCGACCCATGACCAGAGCAAGGTGAGATTCTAACAGGGAATATTAGAATCCTCTGGGCTGGCAAAGGGTATACCAGGTCTGGGTTTCAGGCAGATAGAAGCCCCAGGACAACTCTTCTTCCTTTCTCTTTCCGTCCATGAGTTTTATTTCCCAGTAAACAATTTGTATTTTCATTCCGTCTTGGCACTTGCTTCTCTAAGATTCCAACTAGTTAAAATAACTAAGAATTGTGAGGAGTGATTTTTGTCTTACTTCTGTCTGAGACCACGGATGAGAAAAATTCACCAAGTGTCCAATAACAAAATCAGGCATGCATGCAGTACAGAAATTGTCCACAGTTGTGTCTAATGTAGCCCCTGACAGTATTCTTTCTGTTATGTGTGCGTATGTACTCACTGCAGTCTAGTGCAGTGATGGCGAACTTTTGAGTTTTCAATGATACAAGCAGCCACTGTCACACATATGCCATGAGTAATTTTTCTAGGTATTAGTTATTATTACTGTCAAGAGTATTAATATATTTTATAATTATTGTTATGAGCCTTATTACTAGAGGAGCAACCTAAAGAGAGATATGTAGCCACACATACGTATGCATTAATCTCCATTTTTACAATGTAATTGAAATACTCTAGTAGACTTCTAGTCTTAACAGTTTTAAAATTCATCAATATATGATAGGAGAACAATGCATTTGATTCAAAATTAAAAAAAAAAAACCATTCAAAGTAAAAACATGTGATTGAAATCCAGGTGTGGTAATGCACACCTGTAACCCTAGCACCCAGGAGGTGGAAGCAGGAGAACGGCTATGAATTCAAGGCCAGCCTGTCTAAAAAAAAAGTAATAGATTCAACATAAAATAATTACTACCACAAATAAGACCTTAAATTATAATTCAGTGTAAAGGAACTAACGGTCAGACACACTATTTTATAGTCATAATTTAATTTAATTTGTAGCATAAGTAAATTAAGAAAAATTGAGGGATGCTACAACGTCTACAGTAACTGCTTTCATTAAGTAGTAAATTTCATTACCTATTTGGTTAAATAATTACAGTATTAAGGTTAAATATTAAATGCCGTTTTAATATTCTACCAAACAGGCCAGATTCCATTTCATTATTACAGCATATGGAACATGAAGAGAAAGAGTTTTTCCTGATAGAAACTATATTACAAAGAGTAAAATATTAAGCAATTTTCATTCCTGGATAGAATATTTGAAATTGCTCATTTAAGTAAATGATGGCTATAACTAAAAGACTACGGAAATATCACAGGGAGGAAATAATGTACTGTTTATTCAGCACTTTTACTAACACTTTCACTTGATACCTGCTACCTTATAAAATCATTTATCTTTTAATGTACAATTCTATCTGGAAAATTATTGCAATGATCCATGGGGGTAAAGAATATGTCATATATCAAAGCTCATTAAAGTTTTCAGTTCATAATAGAAATTAAAAATATTGGAATTCAAGATGATTATGCTTGTGTTGCTTATTTTCATTGCGGCAGAAGTCATTAATAAACTCTTGGTAAAGCCACTCACTTGAACCTGATGCAGCTTCTGAGAATCATAGAGAAATGGATTTCATCTGAAATAGAACTGTATGAATTGTAGTCAATTGAAGGGTCTGAGAGTTTATTCATGTCAGCTTCTATTACAGTTTTTAAGCTGAAGCATAAGTCCTTTCAGTTCTTTAAATATTCTTTCACTATCTAGTATACACTAATTATTGTGTCAGGCTGAGGCAATTAAAAGTACAAATCATGCATGGCTTTTGCCTCAGTTGGTGACATGCAGTTCATACTTGCAAGCAGGGTGATACTATAAGTGCTATAATTGATATATGGTACTGAAGCAAGACAACCAGCGAGGAGAAGCAAATACAACCCTAGATTGACAGTAAATGCAGTCCAGGAGGGTAGGGTTTTAGTGAGCCTGGAAAATAACCAGTCTAGCCTAGTAAAAAAAAAAAAAAGATGTTTCCTGAGAGAAAACCGTTGTGAATGGTGAATTAAAAATGCCTTAGCTTCACCATACAGAACAGTAAGGGTTCAACAATGGTTTTTACACTGCATATTATTTTCAGCTCAGTCATTCCAATTACCAAATTCAAGTTTGCTTGTTTGATCAGTCTTACATCCTTATGTCTAATGGACTAAGCAACTTCGTTGAAGATAACAGTATGTAATATAACAACCATTGTGAATTTCTATCATTTTGTCTTGAGGTCATGTATCATTTTTGGTATTTTTGTGTTGTTTTGATTTTGTCTTCATTGTTGTTTTGTCAGTTTTTAAAAAAATTTTTAAAATAAAAAATGCCTCAAAGGTTTTTCTTGAGATATGTTTTAGAGCTAGGTCACAGAATTTGGAGGTTAAATTAGAATTGTGTACATTAAACACGATGCATAGGGAAAATGGGTACATTTTAACATCAGAAAATGTGAAAAATAGTGTAAAAATGGAGACTGTAAATCAGACATTATGTATGCAGAAATTTCTGAGGCAGACACAAATGTGGTACTTCTTTTCCTCACCGAGTTTGTATCCATATAAGTGAAAACGAAAATACTTCAGCAGACAGGCTCCAAATGATTATTATGTGTTGAAATCTGTGGTTTCACAACCCAAGGTTGGTAATGATCTGTCGACTAAACACACTGACCCATCCATGTCATGTCAGGAAACATGCCTCTGAATCTTTCCTAGTCTTCTCTTTTTTTTTTAAATAGAATTTTTAAGAAAGCAGGTTTAGGTTTACACAGTATCAAGAAAAAGACATGGAGATTTCTCTTACACCTCAAGCACACACATTCGCATCTTAATGCAGCTACTGATGTCTCCCATTAGAATGCCACATCTGTTAAAATTGATGAATCGGCACTGACACATCATCACTCAGTACTTTACGTTAGGTTAACTCTTGATGTACATTCTATGGTTTGCAACAGATACTTAATGCATATATTTCTCATTACTACTTCAAACAGAATAGTTTTAGGGCCCTAAAATATCTTCTACACCACCTCACTCATCTTGTCTTATTTTCTAAAATGCTAAACATAAAACTGTCGTACAACTAAGCAATTCCACTTCTAAGAATCTACTTAAGAAAAATGAAAACATATTTTGACACAAAGACATATATGCTAATGCTCACAGGAATAGCCATAAGCTAGGAATAGTCCCAATATCCATAAATGATGAATAGGTAAATGCAATATGGTTTATTTACTACCTAATATAAGACTACTCATCAAAAATAAGCTTAAAGAAATGTTACAACATAAGGGATACTCAAAAATATTTTGCTAGGCAAAAGCAGATGTTGGTGCATATTTTTCCATTGGTCTGCTTATTTGTGATTATCTTGTAGATGAAATAGTTTATTTCTCATTGCATACTCTTGGAAACAAGATCGAGAAAGAAGAAATGCCTTAGTCTGCATAATGTATGTTTGTAGAAAGTTTTATAAATGATGTGACAAATAAACCAATATAAAAAATTTGGTATTGAGAAAATTTGCTATCTACATGTAGAAGCACGAAACTAGACCCATACACTGTACCACATAAAACAGTTCAAATGAAGGAAAGACTGACAGGTAAGACCTGACACTATGAAAATATTAGAATAAAACAGTAAAACTTCAAGACACTGAAATGGACAAGGAATTTTTTGGATATGACTCAGAAGCACACAAAAACAAAAGCAAAAATAGACCAATGGATTGCACCAAACTAAAAACTTCTGTGCAGGAAACAACAGTGAGGAAACAACCTGCAAGATGAGAGAAAATATTCACGAATCATTCATCTGACGAGGGCTTCATATGTACAATATATAAGGAGCTCTAACAACTCAGGAGCTGAAGAGCAACAGCCCAATTAAAATAAGTAATGGTACACAGACATTTTTTTAAAAGAAAATATATGAATGGTCAACAGAGATGTGCAAAAATGCTCAACATGAGACAGGTAAATCAAAATCACAGTGAGATATCACTGCAATCCCGCTAGAATGGCTATTAATGAACAGAAGGTAACAAGTGTCAGTGGGGTGGGAAGGAAGGAACTCTTGCATGCTACTGTGGGGATTTAATTCAGTGCAACCACTGTGGAAATCAGTATGGAATTTCCTCAAACAATTAAAAATGAAACTGCAATATGATCCAGCATTCATCTGTGTAGCAGAAGTATACATATACTGTGCCCCAATCCCCCTTTCTGTCTATACATGAATAAACTGAAATAAGAAGATGTCAATATATAAAGGAAAGAAACATGTGCTCCTGTGTTTATTATAATCCTATTTACAATGGCCAGGCAATGGAAATGTCTCAAATTCTCAATAGATGAATGGATAAAAAAGTGTTATATGTGCACAATGGGATACTATTTAGCCACATAAAAAGATGAAATTCTGTCATTTGCATGAATGAAACAATATCAATGGAACTGGAAATAATTTAATTAAATATATTAAGCTATGCAAAGTATGAAAGTTTTAATGAATGGGGAAGAAACACCTACCCTGTGATGTTTTCTGACAATATACATGTGTTCCCCCAATTTACGCCCCCTTGTATTCAAGTATATTTCAGTTGACTTAGTGAGCCACAGTCTTACCTAACTCCCCTTTCATGATTCTTTATTGTGTCTGAGCTCATAGTCAAATTTCACTTTATTTAATCCCTCCACAACCTGAAATACATAAGAGAACAGCAGAGAAGGAATACTTTACTTATAATTTTAAATTTTTATAGCTTTCTTAGTACATGTTTGTAGTAGGTAATGATTACATTTGTCACTGTGAGTTGGTATATGAACACTGCACATTTAGTTCTTTTTTCATCCCATCTCCTACCCTTCCGGTACCTCTTTCATCTCTTGGTTCCCTTCTCTTCTGCAAAAAATCAATCTCCTTGTTTTTTACTCTCTGTCCTTTTCTTTCTTTTTTGGGAGGGTGATGGTGGTGATAGGGTCTTGCCTGGCTGGCCTTGATCTCTCTACTTAGGCCAGGCTAGCTTCAAACCCTCAATGATCCTATCTCAGCCCTCCAAGTGCCAAGATTATAGGTATGTGCCACCATGCCCAGCTCCTATTAGCTATTCTTCATTGTGCTGTTTGCTTTATTTAAACTTTGGGTTTCTCATAAAAGAGAAACCATGCAGTATTTAAGCTTGTGGGCAGGAATCCTATAGAGCTGGTAAACTTAAAGACAATTGTTGGTATTATCTGCAGTGACAGGTCTGGAGGACAAGGTGCCCGCTGATGAATAAAAAAGGTAAAAGAGATAAGAAAAACAGCAGAGGCAAAAGTCTGGGATCAGGGGGCTTACAGCCTCTGGGACTGCAGCGCTGATCACTCATCTCAATCGCCTTTTATTAAAACCCAGCATGGAACTCAGACCATCAGGAGAAATTCATTATCCCTTTCCATTTCTGCCTCTCAGCCAATGGCAACAATCCTCCCACACCCCACACCATGTGCACTCATTATGGCTGGGGACCATGAGCCGACCATCAGTAATCAATCCATTAGCAATCACAGTCCTTTTCCCACAGACAATATTTTTACACATTGACAAATTCAAGTCAAAAGCACTAGGGTAGACAATAAGATAAAAGACTGACAGTGACAGGCAAGAATGTAGAACAATTATTATCTTCAAATTTTTTGATGGAAGTTTAAGTTGGTAATAATAAACAATATCTACTAAAGCAGTACATAAACTCCCTACTATCACAAAATTCTAATCATATACTGTCTATTGAATTGAATGAACATGAAAATGTCTACAGTATTTATAACATCATCATTTGTAATGATCACAAATTTGAAAGCCTGAAAGATAATCTTAGTACAATTGATAAGTTGTATTTTAGTCAAAATTGAATATTATAATAGCAATCAAATAAAAAAGAGTTGCTATATGGTACAATGTGGATAAATCTCATGGACATATTATGAACAAAAAAGCTAGATGTAAGGTAGTATATACTGTTATGTGAGTCTATTTACATGAGATTTAAAATAAAACATATTTACTACTAAAATTATAGTAGTTACTGTTTGAGAAAAAAGGGTGAATTACTAGGAGGGACATGAGGAAGATTTTGATATAATAGTTATGTTTTTTATTGTTTACAAAGTGGATTAACTTTTTATTATGTACTTTGTGAAAATTTTATTAAATTCTGATTCATGGCTTGTGTATGGTGCACACATAACTGATATAATATTGTCTCATTTTTAATTAATTTGGAGAAATGATAACTGAAAGAATAGTCATCATAAATAAAGAGGAAGAAATTATGGCCTAAGTATTTAAGAATTTGGACAACATATCTAATAATTTATTAAATAGTTCTCTTGGAGAAATTTCAATATATATTTCAATCTCTTGTAGGTGTTTTACAAACAATGCCTTCAGGTGTATCAAAGGAGCACTTCAGTGCCTTGATAGCTGGAAATATACATCACAAACTATAGAGGTCATTTTCTTCCGGGTTGGAGATGGGGACTAATTAGCAGTATCTTCTTCTTCCTTTTTTATCTATGGGTCTTTCTCTTTCTAACTTGAGCTAGAAATGACCTTAGCACTGGAAAACCTAATAAGATCTTTTAAATTCACATTTGAATAAAGTCTTCCATCCATAGATTTTCTTCACTCCATAGCTAGGGTCCAAAAGTACCACCTCAATGACTTGTGTTAGTATGGAGAAATGTTTTGAATTAAATAAGTCAGTGGATCTTGTAGCAGTCTCCAGAGAAAATGATATTCATAGTAAGTGCATTTTTGTGTGTGAGGTAGAGAGGGTATACGTAAAAGTGATGTGGGGAATGGCAGGAGGTTGGTGGAGGAGAGACAGAGGGGATTAAGGAAAGAAGGAGAGCAGGGAAAAAAGAGAGGGGTAACTAATCAGTAGTAAACACATGATCGGTGAAAGTAGGAACAGCTGAATTCAGATATTGCCTCCAGTATGATAATCTATGAACACTGAGTCAATTGCATTTAGTACACTGAAAGAAAAGAGATAGATCATAAAAGATTCCTTGAAATAGAAAGGCTGATGCTAAAGTATAAAATGAAAAACTAATATAACAGATTTGAAACATTTTTATTTTTTGTTTTTGGTGCTGGGGATTGAGGCTAACACCTGTACACGGTAAGCAAGCACTCTACCACTGAACTATAACCCTGGTCTATAATACATATCTATTTATCAATATCTTAATAATGCATCAGTACTAATGTTAGCTAACACATACTATTTTGTTCATCTAACTTACCATCACTTTTTAGGATAGTCTTACCATATTTTGCAGAGATCTAGAACCAGAGTTCTTAAGAGTTTCCATTTCTAGAACAGCCCATCCAACCGGCAACAATTTTGAGAGACATGAGATGAGTTTTAATATCTGCTCAAGTAGCAAAGGCTTTTCTTACTTTATTTCAAAAACTATTTCTCTTTCATTAGTTACGTTTGTATAATGCTTTGTGAACTTGCAGTGAATTTGCCTCCAAGACACCCCCCGCCATCTAAATAAAAGTGATTTTCTGTTTGCGTGCTAATGTCAGAAACATGTTCTGGGCTTCCTCCCAAGTGTACACAATAACCATTTCAAAAGGAATGAGAAAATGTTATTTCCAATAACACATTTTAAAATTTTGATTTCTGTTGTGTTCAAAGCTTCTGAGAATAAGTTTCTATCTCAATAATGTAAAAATAATGTCCATATCAATTATACACTTAGAGGAATTCTTTCTCCTTCTCCACTGGCTGTGATATTTATTGCATCAAAGAAAATTTGTTGAGCAGCATAAAACTCTGTGTTTGATACACAGGGCCATTTAAGCTTGTGCTACAAATTCTTTCTTTTTCCTTTTTGGAATACATTTAACTACTTATCAAAAATAGTCATAGAGAATAGTTATGGACTAGAGGGTCAGCGGAACTGAGGACTCTATCATCAGTAGGCATAGTCCCCATTATACAAGAGGAAGAAGTTCTAAAGCTCTTGTGTACAACATTATTCATATAGTTAATGGCACTGCACTGCATGGTCCAAATGTGTCAAGTGGGTAGGCCTCCTGTTGTCTGAACTTGCATATTACTTGATCTGTTATGCATAATAACCATAGTATAGAAACAACCTACATCCACAGATAGATATTTGGATAAAGAAAATATGATAAACACAAGCATTCATACAAGCACACACACACACACACACACACACACACACATACACACACGCACTGGCACAATGGAATACTCTTCAGCTTTAAAAATAACAGGGACATTTTGTCATTTTTAACCTTGTAGGTGAACCAGAAGATGATATATGAAATAAAGCAGAATAGAGATACAAGTATTCAATATGCTCTCATCTACATAGGAAATCTAAAATATCAAATCAATAAAAGTAAAAAGTGTAATGGTGGCTACAGAGGGTAAGAATGAGGTGGAGTGGATGAGGAGCTAGAGAGCGTGGTCAATGGGCACAAACAGTTTAGTAGGAGAGATTCATTCTGGTCTTCTATTGCATAGCACAGTGACTGTAGTTAGTAATCATGTCATTTATTTCAAAATAGCTAAAGAGGATTTAAATATTCTCACTACAAAGAAATGGTGAACATTTGAGATTATTAGTATGTTTAGAAGTCTGATTTGATCATTTCACAAGGTGCACATGCATTAAAATATCACATCATATCC
Organism: Chinchilla lanigera; assembly: GCF_000276665.1. NCBI lineage: Eukaryota > Metazoa > Chordata > Mammalia > Rodentia > Chinchillidae > Chinchilla > Chinchilla lanigera. The sequence goes on along the minus strand of NW_004955425.1, from coordinate 11,353,868 downwards.
TGCAAATATTGTTATGGCTTATGTCTGGATGTCCCTCTAAAGCCTCAAGCGGTCATGAGGTGTGGGCATTTTGGAGGCAGCTGAATCTAGAGTTTGTGATGGATTCATGATATAATGCTGGAATTAAGGGTGTAAGTGCTACCCCTGCCCTAGGCAGAGAGCCTGCATACGGTATAAGGGACAGAGAGTGGCTTGCTTTTCTCTCCTCTCTTACCACTTTTTCTGTTTTCTGCTGCCATGAATGGCTGCCCCTCTGCCATGTGCCACCCTGCCTTGGAGCCTGTTGATTATGGACAGAAACTTCTACAAACTGTGAGCTAAGTAAACCTTTCCTTTTTTAACTTTTAGGTACTGGATAGCTTGTGTCAGCAATGAGAAAAGTTACTAAAACAAATATAGACAATTATTATTTGTCAATTAAAAGTAAAACGTAAAATTTAAAACCAAATTTCTTTAGTAAAATGTAATTATTCTCTGACTTTTGAGTTCTTTAAAGAGGGGCTATTACTGTATAAATTTTTACTCTTTTGTCCATAAAATAACTTAAATACCTTAAAGAGCATTTCAGGGAAAAGTACAATGAAAACCTTATCTTTTGGAAATGTGCATCTGAACAATCATTTTCATTAGACTGAAGAATCATTTTCATTAGAATAACTTCCATTAGAATCAAGAATAATTTTTCTCTTTAAGTTAGTTCCAAGCAGAAGCTTATAAAGAGATGGCAAATTTAGCCAGTGTATTCTCCAAAGTTCTATCTCACAGTATCACCAGGAACCCCACTATTTTGATGTTCTACTCCTTGTCTCATTCCTCTTTCCTCTTTGTATTGCCAAAATTTAAATTTGGATGTCAATTGTGAGATATTTTTATATTTTCTTAAATTGTTACATATGAGGCGCTATTTCCCCAAGAATTTATCATAAATATATCAGAGGAAAATATACCATTACATAGTCTGGTTTGTAATTGCCAATAAACAAAGTGAGGTGATAGAAGCAGGATTTGTACCTGTGGTTAGTTGGATTCTAACGTGCTGTTAGGCCCAACAATTTTTTGCCCTTAACCCCAGAATTGTGATTATGATGAGATACATGATTATGTCATGCTACATGGCAACAGCAATTCTGAAGATATAAGGTTTCTGATAATCAGTTAGTTTTGAGATTTCCTAGATAGGTCCAATCTAAGCATTCAGGCCTTTTGAAACCAGAGTGTTTTCTTTGATAGTAGTTGGTAGAGGGCAGGAGGTTACTACACAAGAATGATTCAGTGTGTCACAATGATTCAATGTGTCAGTGACACAATGTGTCAATGTGTCATGCTGGCTCTGGGGTGCATACAAAAGGACAGTTCATGAACTGAGGGACCTTAAATTCCCCGGATGCATTTTGGTCTCTCTGGGATATCTTCCTTGCTCTTATGGTTAACTTCTGCAAATTTGCTCCTGTTTTTCTGGAGTCCTGTTTCCGTTGAAAGGATATAACTTTGATTCCTAGAATTCATTTCCAAAAGACACTAGAAATTCCAGTTCCTTGGTAATATCTGGTATTGCTCAATCGACCTTATGAATGGCAGCTGCTACTGTGCTCTCACCAATGCCAGCTTTTTTTTATTATTGTGTTTTTCACCCTTGGAGGCATCTGGAAAGCAAACCTCTTGAGAGGCCTCCGGGGCACAGTGAAGAAGGCATGTTTGATTTGCACCCACTAAAAGGGTCAGAAAGCTTTAGTATTTTCACACTAACTTGCACTTTGTATTGTTGAGTGTTGTGCAAGAGTGTACCAATGTTAACACTTGCTACACAGCTGTTAAACAATCGGCTCTCTGAACAAATAGAGTCATGAATGATTTCCAGTACGTTACATCACACAAGAAGGACAAAGACTAAACATATGATTTAAAAATTCTGAGTAAACACAAACAAAACAAAAACCAACCAAATAAAGACACTGGAGAATAAGAAATGTACATCTTGTGTCAATTTCCTGATGGGAAATCTTACTATCAGAAAATGAGCTCCAATTGGTGACTGACAATGCAATGAATATTAATTTGGGTAGCGAAATCTTGTTCATTTATCCAGCAAAGACCCGACATTTACAAAGGGAAGAAGTTTTCACTAACTGCTTACTGTAAGTGGAAATTATAAGAGGTGGTTTGGGCAAGAAACTCTCTGTTAGGAAAATTTTATATTCAATGAAATCTTAGTCTAAGTTTTTTCCAATCTTGTAAACAAAGAATCCCTAGGGCTTCTTCACAATCGCTACCACCTCAGCAAAAAAGGTGATAAGTGATAGGCAGAAGTGATGAAGAGAAACACCTGTCTTTCTGTGACTTGCTCTGAAATTGAACACCTTGCCTTTCATTCTTCATATTTATCTCTACTTCCCTCTTTAAAACTCATACCAGCTTCTGTTGGCTCCAGCTTTGCTCTGAGGTGACTAAATATATAAAAGTAATAATGCAAAAGGAGGAAGAAATGTGAGGTATTAAACCAGAATTTTCTGGTTGATGTGATTTTTGGCAAATATTTTCTCTAAAGAGTGAGTTAGGAAGCATTTTATATTTGTTGGCTATACAGTATATTTGTGCAGCCTACAGACAGTCAGAGACTATTGGTAAATGGCTGAACACAATGTGTGTTATAATACAACTTCATGTACAACACAGGCTGAATGTGGCCCTTGGACCACTGTTTGGAGACTCTGGGTTTAGGTAAATGAACTTTATTACTAAGTTTCTGATCATTCTGATTTTCTTAAGTGACACGAAAATATAAACAATAGATTCATTATGTAACATTTTTCTCTTTAATAAATGTTGATTTGTGAGTTAATACGTGTGTGACACTATTTTGGGGCCTGGTGATGCAGTGATGAGTCACAGAATTCCCTCTATCACCGATCTATTAGTCAAGAATAAGTGACTTATGCAGATAGACCAGGTTACTGTATATTATGTCAGGTATGGCTACAAGGAAAAAAAAATTAAGCCATGTAAGCAGTTGGAAAGAAAAATGCTTTATATTGGGTTACTAAAACAGAAATCACAACTGTTAGGGTGACAGTGTAATAAAGACTTGAATAAGTATAAATGCCAAGTAAATAACTGGAGGGTATCCTGCTGCAAAGTGCAAACCATTGAGACCAAAGACTGACTGGGAGAGAGCCCTGAGTACGTCCTTGGAGCAGTAAGAACTCCATGATAGAGCAGAGAAAACAAGTAAGAAAGAGGAAAGGGATAATGTTAAAAAAGAGGCCAAAGCCTAGGTCTTATGAATTCTATAGCTCATGGTGGGAAATCTGAATTTTATTGTGCTACTGTCAGGAAGCCATATGGGCACGTTGAGCAAGAGAATGAAATATTCTGAGTCATATTTTAGAAGATCCTCAGTAAGCGTGCTGTGAAGGGAGGGTGAGCAAGAGTGGAAAGAGGGTGACTTATGAACCCTGCACCACTCTAGGTGAAGGATAACAGAGGCATGGATTACTCTGGTTTCAGTCAGATGGAAAGAAGTGGTTGGCTTATGGATATATTTTGAGAGTAGAGCTGACAAGATGTGCTTCTCACAGCTTCCTGGCATGCGTATTGTCATATTAATGTTCCCTGGTGAACTGAAGGTCTGCTGTGACCCTAATTTGATAGAATATATTTAACCAGAACTTTGATTGTCTTCCAGTATCTCCCCTAACACCAGGTGGCATATCCAGAGCAATAAATATAATGAGATAAAATAGCTGTCAAAAGAAAACAGGACAGGAACATTTTTCATGGAGCACCTTGTCACAGAGAAAGAGGATAAGCTGATGCAGCTTCAGCCCAAATCAGGCCTTGGCTGTCAAAGTTGCCTCTTTTTTCATGATGCAACACATTTCTAGTTTCCCCATGATAGAAGAATGTTTTCTAACACCGGGGCTTTTATGGATTTCCTCTTGACTTTAATGCTCAAGGACAGCACAGGGTGGTTAGTGGGTAAGGCAATACCTTTTAGATATGGTTCTGCTGGAGACACATCCTGGGAAACATCAGACTGAGGTCAACTCCAGCACCCACAGTCACTGGGATGGAAGTGGCAGGTCTCACTGGCACATTGCACACTGCCAAGGATGACTGCACACAATCCAAGTGTTCCACTGGTAAGCTCACACAACCCCAAATTCAGAACCTTAAAGCTGTTTTGAAGGTTATTTTATGCAATAGACAGCCAATTGCAAAAATTCTCTTATCTTACCTAAGGGAGCCAAAGCAGAATGTGATTGTCTATTAACACACAATCAGAGAGTGACAGAGTAGAGACTGAATTTGTGAAGACTTTTTTGGTAGGAGCTAGGGGTGAAGAGGTATCACCACTGCTTTATTTCTATAACATAAGTGGTTATGATGGTTTTACATAGAGCTTGTTATTCCTAGTGATGGCAGAACAACCTCCGTTGTGTAATTTTGAAGAACTGAGAATGTGAACAACTTTTTTCTTCTAGTTATTATCATTCAGTTTACCACTTCTGACTCTGATGTATTCTCAATAGAAGGGTTTATTTTATTACTGATTTTAAATCTTCAGTGCTTGACATATATTCATCATAGGAGCACTTGGCCTGAATCAAACTGATTATATTTGAATTCCAAATACTTCAACATTAATAGAGGGAAACTATCAATACTCTTAGGACCTCAAAGTGAATCTAGTTTTCCCTGGTCATAAGACACTGGACAGTGATTCTTACTATACTGATTTTTAAAATTTCCAGTATACAAGAGGTTTGGTAGGAACATTGCTCCTGATACAAGAACTCAATAAGATACATACTTGTCTTGACAACTAGACTCTTAATTCATATATCTAGGTCCTAATTGATCATCACTAATATAATACATGACAAAGATACTTGGAAGGAAATAATTATTTATTGATCAGGACTTATGATGCCTCCTTTTATATATTTTAATTTAGCAGACTGAAACTTTATGGAGACTTAGTAGTACTGCTTGTCCTATAACTATTTCCACCTTATTTTGTACATTTATTCAACATACATTTATAAATTACCAGTTCTACGACAGATGTTTTTACAAATACTGACTATGTGTCAGAAAATAAAATTGGAAAAACTGCCTCATGGAGCTTGGATTATTGATGGGGAATGGAGCAGTTAAAGCGAAAAATAGTTCAGCATTTTAAGTGGTAATAACACCTGTAAAGAAAAAACAGCAGGGAAGGAGAAATGGGAGTTCCATTTAGAGAGGGCTCATTAAGTCAAACATGGTATTTCAATAAAAAAAAGAAATGGGGGGGGAAGGAGTTAAGAATGTGGATGTGTATTAAAGGAAGGATACAGGCATCTACATGGTAGAAAACCTTATTAGACTAACACCAAGGAAGTCAGTGTATTTGAAGCAGTGTGAAGAGTCATAAAAGTGGGAGATGAATCACATAAATGTGTAGGGATGGAGAGGTCACTTTAATTTTTTTTTTGAGACAGAGTCTCACTCTGTAGTTCAGGCTAGTTTAGAACTCACTATGTAGCCCAACCTGGCCTTGAACTCATGGCAATCCTCTTGCCTCAGCCACCTGACTTCTGGGATTAAAGGCATGCACCATCAAACCTGGCTACTGTAAAAATATTAATTTTTACTTTAGGAGAGATGGTAAGTCACCAAAGAGATAAGAGACTTTTGGAGCAGAGGTGTTATGTCCAGTAACTCATGATCAAATTACTTTGGTTTGTGTGTTGACAGTAAGTTGTAGATTGACAAAAAAGAATCAAGGGGTTGACTCAGAAAGCCATTACAGGGGCTTAGGTCAGAGATGTTTGCAGCAGAATAATAGTGGTTGATGCTGGAAGGAAAAGGTCAGATTATTAATATAGGCTGTAAGTAGAGCAAATTGGATGATTTGATGTATTGGTTTTAGGATATAAGACAGTATCCTGCAATGACTACATTTTTTTCTTCCTTTAAAAGTGAGAAGGTGGAGTACTTATGTGCTAAGATAAAGAAGAGTGTAAGATAAGCACATCTGAAAGAGACTAAATGTTCAGGGTTGGAAATTGTCCATGTTTCAAGGTGGCATTTTGCTTTGTAGTAAGCCTAAAGTTCAAAGAATAGGTTTAGGTTGGAAATGCAACTTGGAACATCAATGTATAGGTAGTATTTAAACTCATGAGAATGTAACATTGTCAAGAAAGAGAGGACATAAATTAAAAAAATGGAAGGGAACAGGTACCTGGGGTATATTCCATTGCTTGAGAGTTGGGGAGATGGGAAGGAATCCACAAAGTGGAAAAATGAAAGGTGGTTAGAAAGGCATGCAGTTGTGAGAAGTGTGATGTTCTTTGAGACATAAGAGGAAAGTTTTTCTGGAGGAATAAATAATTGTCAAATGCTATAGAATCACCACATGAACATAAACTGAAAAATCATTGGACAAGCCTCAAATGATCAAGATTTGTCACATGTGTGCCAGTTCCTCTCAATGAATATACTTGTTATGTATCACAAACATACACTAATACAAAAGTGCAGAAAGAGAAGAAGAATAATGGATCATGGCAACAAATGAGATAGTGGTCGGCAGGAGATAGTTAAGAAAGAGTCAAGGAAAAGCTCTTGAACAAATAAGAAGTGGAATTTAAAGAAAAAATGGGAGATATGCCCTTAGAATGGGGCACAAGGAGCTGCTTTTTTTTTTGTTTTGTTTTGTTTTTTTCCGGTACCGGGAATCGAACTCATGACCTTGGGCTTGCCAGGCAGGCGCTGTGCCGCTGAGCTAAATCCCCAGCCCCATGGAGCTGCTTTTCATGAGACAAGAAAGGAAGGCACCATGCACACGCAGGTGCAGAGAGGTGAAAGGAAGTATTGGTGGGAAATAAGGTAATTTTTTTCATATGACTCCCATTCCTTCAATGAATATTTTATCTGCTTTATGAGATACACATTGAAAATAATTAAAGCAAGCTAAATTGTTAGGATCTACCTATAGAGAAGAACTGAAGCTGTGGTGAAGGCTTAAGAAGGGGAAAATTTTAAAGGAGTTGTTGAAAAACAGCAAAATGAATGAACTATGAAAAATTAGTAAGAATGATGGGCAGCCCTGTGTTATGAGACCAGTGTCACTGCCTTTAGTGGTAAACCCATGTGCTGTTTTTGAAAGTGCAGAGTTAGCTGAGAGCTGAATTTAACCAGGTTGTGCTTTTTTCCACTAAAGCACAATGGAAAAAGTGAAATAGAAACTAAGGACTGAATGTGTGTATGTGTAGCATATTGTAATACTGGGTTCTTGAGTTTAGTAGTGTTAAGAATTGGTAAAAGAACCTGAGGCAGTGTGAGTGCTAATGAAACAGTGATAGAAAAGTGACTAGATGGTAGGTCCTGGTGGTATTAAAGAGTTGTTGTAGTTGGGTACAACAGAGAGTAAGCTTGGGAGATAAAGAGATTTTCAAATGATAAATATTTTGGAATATTTCAGAATACATACAAATGAAATTGAGGGTGAAATGTTTTCAGAAAAACAAATTCAAATGTGTGGCAGATATTGTTGCTTACTGGTAGATCCTGTTTCTTCTCCAGCTTGCTGCATAACATTCAGTGCCAACCTTGCTTGAGTTCAGGTATGTTTATGTGAGTTGTTCTGCTCAAAGCCATGGGTCTCTTACACACGGAACTGTTGAGAAAGCAAATTTGCTTCATTCTTTACACTGCTTTTTCAATCTGCAGTTGTGGACATATTGAAATGACCATAATTTAACAAATGAAGCATTATAATGTTCTGCAACGATGTTCTAATAAAAGTAAAAATTGATAAATAAAAAGAAATGCTGTAACTCATGTGAAGTACTTGGTCTTTGATGAGATCAATTAAGCAATGGGAGATTAGCAAAGAAAGAAAGAAATATCATATGTATTCTGTGGATCATAGTAGGTGGTATCCCTACACAAAGCTGAATAAAACTTTTGTAAAAAGCAACAGAAGCCTCTGCATGAGCAACACATTCTTCAATATTTGCTCTTGAGAGCTGTGTGGGTTCACACGGTGATTACAACAGTGAAAAATAAACTTTATAACATTAAACCAATGAGAATTTGGTGACCGTTGTTGGAACATAATCTATGGCATTTGGTCTGCTACAAATTTATCGTTATGAAAAATCACTGGTAGGATGGATAACAAGATTACTGATGTTCAGCACTTTGGGAAGGTATGGCAGGAGGAGAGTAAGCTCAAGACCAACCTAGGTAAAATTTTTTCCCAAATTGTGCATTTTCTTTTTACTCTATTGGTTATTTCTTTAGGTGTGCAAAAAGTTTTTAATAAAATGAGATCCCAATTGTTGATTTTTTGAATTATTCCCGTGCAGTTTGGTTTTTGTTCATGAACTCTTTGCCTACCCTTATGTCTTCAAGATTTTTGCCTACTTTCTCTTCCAGTAGAGTTTCAGTCTTTAGCATTTGGCAAGTCAGTGTCTACAGCATCATTTATTAAAAAGGCTATCTTTTTTCCAATGAACTTGTTTGTCCTCTTTGTAAAAAATAAGGTCATTGAGTGTGTTTGTGATTGTGGCTGCATCTTCCAGTCTGTTCCACTGATTCTCAGGGCTGTTTTTGCTAATACCAGGCTGTCACAATAGTCTTGTAGTATAATTTCAAGTCAGGGATTTTGATACCTCCTACCTTGCCTTTGTTGCCCAGGATTGCTCTTGCTATTCTGGGTCTCTTCTGGTTCCAGATGAACAGTAGAAAGGTTTTCTCTAGATTTGTGAGATATGCTGTCCCTCAGACAAAGCACTTCTATCTAGACCATATAAAGAATTAAAAAAGAATCAGGTCCACAAATTCAAAGACGCATCCCAAAAGTGGGCATAAGAGATGAATACACACATCTCAGATAAAGAAATACAAATGGAAAATAAATACATGAGAAATGTTCAACATCATCAGTCATTTGAGAAATGCAAATTAAGGCAACACTAAGATACCATCTCACCTCAGAAAGAATGGCTATCATGAAGAAATCAACCAATAGCAAATGCTGGAGGGGCTGTAGGGAAAAAGGAACACTTCTCCACTGTTGGTGGGAGTGTAGACTGGTGCAGCCACTGTGGAAATCAGTCTGGATATTCCTCAGTAAACTAGGATTAGAGATCCCATTCAACACAGCTATTTCCCTTTGGGGTATTTTTTCCAGAAGAACTAAAAACAGCATATCACAGTGATATATGTGCGCCCATGTTTATAGCAGTACAATTTGTAATAATTAAATAGTAGAAAAAACACAAATGCCCATTCACTGAGACATGGATAAAAAAGATGTGGCATTTTTATATATTGGAATATTACTGAGCTACAAAGAAAGATAAAGTTGAGGTTTTTATAGGCAAACGGATGCATGTAGAGGTCATACTCATTAGTGAAATAAATCAGAGTCACATGTTTTAAACATCATATTGTCTTGCTAGTGTAAGAACCTGAAAGAGTCAATAGAGTCTAAAAGGTACAACAGATATTGTGAAAGGGAAAAAAACTGCTCAAAAGGAAGGAACGACTGTGATGAGGGAAAAGGGAAAAGAAAGAAGGGGAAAATATGAATATTTATACACAAGATAGCTAAGATAATTGTACTGCCAGTTTCTATTGTGTTTTTGAGAGGAACAGTTAAAGTTTGTTTGATCAATCTTACATGCCTATATTTGTTTATCTGAGTAATCAATTTGAAAATACCAATACGTGATATAACAACTACTGTTAATTTCCTATCACTTTGTCTGAAATTCTGTATTGCTTTTGTTGTTTTTATGTTGTTTTATTTATGTCTCTGTGTGTTAATATGTTTTGGTTCTTTTATCTTTAAAAAAAAGACCAGCCTGGGCAACTTGACAACTTCACATGACTCTGTCTCAAAATAAAAAATGCTACAGATATAGCTCAGTGAAAAGTCCTCACATTCAATCTCTAGTATCACCCTGCCCCAAAGGAAAAGAAAAAGAAAGAAAAAAGATCACTGATGGGAAGAAAGTCAAGGAAGGCAGGATGAACAGGCTAGGCAGTGTGAAAATTTAAGTCACTGAAAATTTTTACAGGTTAGACTTGAGGAGAAAGGCAATGAGGCAAGAGCTGAAATTTTCAAGGACTAAATGGGAATGATTTGATGATCTTAAATTACTCTAGCAGGTAGTGTCATGTGAGGACACGAAGTTCAAAGCTGGGAGGTTTAGGAATGGGGAAGAGAATAAGCCTCACAGGTAGCTAGAAGAAGAATAATTGAAATCTGCCTATTTTAACACAATTGCTCAAGGAATTTATTATTATAAAATTACTTGCATTTTTCAAATAAGATACATTCAATTGAAATAATACTCTTATTTAAGAAGTTCAAAAAAAGTTTTAGATGAGCTCTTTCCTAGCTCTGTAGCCATAAAATATACATTAAAATAAACTGAAAAATGGATTTCTTATTCAGGAATCTCCACTTATTAGAGAATTCCTTGTGTGCATCTAGGCTTTTACTCCAATTCAGTTTCAGTACTTGTATTTAGTGTTAGTAAATTAAAAAATGCAATTTTCTTCTATATTTGTAATGATACCATGTGCCTGAAGTATTTTACTTGAATTAGCATATATTCTACCTTCCTTTTAAAAAAATTATGAGTATAATTTAATTTCTCAGCATAATTATGAGTATAATTTAATATATTTAACAAATTTAGGCTTTCAGGATTTTCCAGTTAAGAGTTAAATAGTTTGGGTACTAATGTTTTTTTTTTTTGTGAATTTGTTTCTGTTGCTTGATTGTGTTGGTTACTTGACAATTTTAAGAACAGGAATAACAGGTATAAATTTATATTGAAAATCTATTTAACATCATAGACAATCCTTTATAAAATATATTTAAACCTCATAGCAATATTTTGAGGTAGGTTTTATTCACATATATAAGCAATAATTATTGTACCAGAAAATATGTTACAATGAAAAGAGAAAAAAGGTTTTTGTCTTTAATGGTAACTAGAGGGTAGGATTCCTTTAGATCTCAAAATAATAAATATCTGTTTACTTTGAATGTCGTTAAGAAATTGCTTTAAAGATTCCTTCTTGAAAAATTTGTGTGAATTTTATTGAATTATTAAGTTCACATAAGAATGACAACTAGTATAAAGTAGGACGGATTCAGTGTAGAAAGCAATAAAAACTAACTAAAGACTAATACATTACTTAGACTATTAATTTTATAGCTTTTATTGTCAACCTTATGAGTAACTCTATGTTGTGATATAATTATTTCTATTTGTTTTTGTATTTTTCCTTTTTGGCTATACTGTCAGAAGCGTATAGTGCAGCTTAAGTTTGATTTTATTTCTGATTTTTGTCATTCTTCATAAGTCAAAGATACAAATTTAGTATTTGTTATGGCAGTATTCCAAACTTAAGTTTTAAACTCTCACCTTTATGATTTTTAACGTGTGCACATAAAGACAATAAATATGAAACACTATACCATAAGTTTTAGATTTTAATATGTGAATATCTACTGTTTCCTTCCTTGAGGCTTCACATGTCTGTATTCCTCAGATCTTATTTGGTAATATGCTATCATACAGGAACAAACTGTATAATCCAGTAATGTTAGAGAATTTGTTGAGTCCTATAAAATGAAACAAAAGGCCAGTAGATCAAATAGAAGAACAATATTTTGGTGACATACTTTTTGTATCCTGGGCTCCAGACCAATATTTCATAAAATGATTTTTGCTTAATTACTTATATGTTTATCTCATATATATATATATATATATATATATATACACAATATAACACACCTTATATATTCTTAATACATCTAAAAATTCAACATTTCCTACAGTGCTTGCTTAGGAGATTCTATAATTGTACAATGAATATTATAATATCTCTTCCTGAAAGTACCATGAGACAACTATTTAAAAAGACATTTGGAAGGAAAATAATATTTTCTTCTCAGAACTTAATTTAAGAGCAAAAAACAATGCCAGGTATGCTGGTGTATACCTGTAATACCAACAATCTGGGAGGCTGAGGCAGGAGGATCACAAGTTCAGAACCAGCTTAGATGATTTAGCAATTTAGCCAGATTTTGTCTCAAAATAAAATCCCAAAAGGCTAGGGTTATAGCACAGAGAGAGATTATAGCACAGTAGATTCAACCTCCTACTACTACAAAAAAAGAGATGAAGTAAAAATATCTTTAAATCTAATGTAGCATACTGTGAAACACTAGGGTATTTCAGTCATTCATTTAAGCTCTGACATTGATCCCTTTTTGCTGTTTTCTGCTTGTTTGTCTGACTATGGTCTTTCAAATGACCAAAAATATCTTGAATATCAACTGATCACCATGATCAGCATTTCTTTTATAACCCCTCTGGTTATGTATTTCTGTTATATATTCTATTCCTTCTGATATTCCCTTTCTAGTATGTATCTCTCTTTGCTGGGTTTGTTAACATTAATCCTAAACTTTTGTCAATAGAATGAATTAAACATATTAAGGAACCCTTAATCCAACTTAACATTTTATTTCTGATGATCACTCAGGTTGAATTAATTAGCATACCTTTTGTGAATAATTTACAAACTGAGAATGGATACTATCCTTGATTGGGATGTGTTTCTGTGGGACTGTAAATCAATATTCATAACTAAGAGTTATATAAAGGAAGGACTCTGTACCTCATTGGTGCATTGTCACACGATTCTCCTGCAGTGGTTGAGAAAAAGCAATTGAGTAAATGACACCCTTTGATCATACTATAATGAGAAAATTTGGGATGAATGCAGAGAAAAAAATACATTTTACTTCTGGAGATATTTTTAGGAATTTCATATTGCTTCCCTTACTAACTTTTGAAAACATACCAAAGTAGAGACACAGGTGGAATTTTGGGGGCGGGGGAGATACAGGCTCTTGACTAGGAGGGATTCCCTCTTCTGTTCTTTCGTTTCCAACTGCCCCATATATGAAACTGTCCTGGGGTCAAGGTGGGAGCATTGCCCATGTCTGCAGTAGCGTACTTATGCTGTTATAACCAATTTGACTTCAGTCTTGATCCTAAGTAAACTGGAGTAGACTACTTTTACTCTAATAATTACCTGAGAGTACTTTGTCAGGGTAGATGAAAATGACACTAATTTTAAAACTGGACAGTAGCATGGCAGACTGAACGGTGGCCTCTTCAGTGTGTGCATACATAGTCCTTGGAACCCTCACCAGGTCACATCACTTGCAAAAGGATTAGTTGGGTGGGCCAAATCCAGTCACAGAGGCACAGAACTTTCTCTGGAATCAAAGAAGCACAGTTCTGAGCTTGAGAAAGGTTTGACTCACCGTAAATTCTAAGAATGAGGAGTCACACATAAAACTGAATGGAGTTTCTAGAAGCTCACAGAAAGCAAGAGAAGGAACATAAACATCCTATACGAGAAAATACTGGCTTCTGGATGACAGACAAACAGAAAACGGATCTCAGTATGACAACTGCAGTGAACTGAATCAGGCTAACAATTTGAGTGAGCTTGGAATTGGATTCTTTCCCAGATCTTCCGGTAAGGAACATTAATCTGCTAACACCTAGATTTTAGCCCAGTACAATCTATGTCAGACTTCTAACCTACAGAATGATGGGAGAATATGCAGGCATTTGAAGCCATGGTAATTTTATGGCAGCACTAGAAAATTAATCCAATTAGTATTGAGATTTAAATTTATGACTTGAGCATGTAACCATCTTTGGGCCTCTACATCTTCATTTGTAAAATGGACAGGATAAGTGTATCTAACTCATTGAATTCTACCTGGTAGGTCTATAGGTGTCACTAACTCTAGTTAGATAGACACAAACATCATTCCTTAGAGGTTGCCAGAGTGTAGTAAGGTACAATAAATGAACAAAAAAAGTAAATATCATGCTATTTACAAAAATCATTTTTATTAAATTGAAGGCAGGCAAAGGAAACATACACTTTTAAATAGAGAGAGTTAATAGTTCACACAAGTTATAGATTCCTCACTGTGCCTAAATCTCTGAAACTAAAAATATCCAGGCTCTTTTCAAAAAAAAAGAAAGTGTTTTGTTCTTTCACTAGGGTTGTGCCACAATGTGGCAAGTGTAAACATGGACATGACAGAGTCATTTAAGACAATTTAAAAGTATGCAGTTATTTGGGGGGGAAGCATTAATAGTACATGAAATGATACATAACTTTGATAATATTATTTCATATTAATGTAGTAACTTGATTGGCATTTAGCTCAGCTCTACTGTTTACAATGTCTCTGATTGGGTTTGCATGGAACTACCTTTGTTATAGTGCACTGTATGCAAATAGTATTTGTCAGAGTAGTCTGAAGCCTGGTCATTTGGGCATTAAATCTCTCTGCATAATGGAATTCTTTTACCCTTAACATATTTCTGGTTAGTGAAATATATTAACTATTATTTGATTCTTCCACTCATATAAATTTAGTATCTGGACATTTTTGCTTTATGTAATTGTGGAAAAAACCTAACGATATTATTTTTGGCAAATTAGCTGGGTAACTTTGTAAACTTTTAAGTTTAAATATTATTAATGTTCATTTTCTACTCGCACCCACTGGCTGATAACCCAACTAGACTGCCAAAATATGTGTGTGGAGAATGAGGAGTTCTGAGCTGTTATTATTTAATCACAAAATCTTCAATTTAACTGAATCATGAAGAAGGGCAAATGTCAACTATTAAATTATTGATGCTTTTTGTTATGCATTCATACAGATGATCCTAAAAAATTGAATAGAGGATGTGTCTTTGACTCAAGATCTAAGCAGTTAAGGGACAAGCTCTAAATGAATTCAGATTTTTCCCAAACTTTGATCAAAGATTCACATGCAAGGATGGGTACTACTTCTCTGATCATTCTTGAGATGAAACCTTATCTAGAGATTAAGTTCCCTTGGACACAGAAAAACAGAAGATTTAATTATAGTCATGGGTTGCTTAATAATAGAATATAAGCTAAGGAATGAATTGATGGGTGATTTTGTTACTTTGTGAATATCATAGAGTGTCTTTACACAAACCTAAAAGGCATGGATCAATCACATAACCTAAGGTGGGGAATCTCTAATCCTAAATCTACCCTAGTACCATATTCTCAATCCTACATCACACACTTTAGACCTAGCCACCTCCCAAGACTCCCACCTGTGACCACATGAGCCCTAACACATGGTATATTAGTTTGAAGAAAATTTTAATTTCATAAGGAGAAAGAGTAAATTCTAAAAATAGTAATTAAAATTATGGTATAGTAAATACTCAAACCAGTACCATAGTCATGAATTTTCATTACCAGTATCATGCATTTTACATAATTGTATGTGATATACATTTTATAAATAGCAGCACATAGATTAGTTCACTTATGATTACCAACATTATGACAGACATGTGAATATTGCATTGTGCTACTTACTATGTTATAATGTACTGGGTGATAAAAAATATTGAGTTCTATTGTAATTTTATGGGACTACTGTTACATGTACAGTCCATCATTGACTGAAATATTATTTGGCATTTAGCTGTGTATAAGAATGAAACTGTTAGTGACTCATAGATTGAATATTAGAATATTCTAAATACAGTCTATTTAAGATCCAAATAATATTAAATTACAACTTGAATGAATACCTCATTTGAGTGATGGCAAATAAAGTCTTCTATAGGGTCACCAGACAATATGTCAACATAATTCCATCTAAATTCTGGAAAAAAAGTGCAATAGTTCAAGTTATATTTTTATAATTCAAGTATGCATAAGTATAAAAATACATTTGTTTGAAGAGACAAAAGCTGAAACCAAAGAAAATAAAGGATAAGTAGGGAGTATAAATCCATGCTGAAGGCTAACTCAGCAAAAGCTCAATGACAAAAAATTGAGTAACAAGGATGTGGTTTAGGAAGACAGTGTCCATTCTTGAATAAGTATAATCTGTGCATATGAAAATAATAGCAATAATGCACACTAATTTTGAGAGCTTACTGTGTGTCAGCTGTCACCTTTACAATAAATAAAACCTATGGTAAAGTTACTATTCTCAATGGGAAATAAGGGAAATTAAATTCATGTAGATCAAGTAAGACATCTAAGAGCACATATTTTAAAAAATTAATTTTATAAGAGAAATGCTGATAGACACATTCTTAGGCAGTAAAGACTCAAAAGTCTGCCATAGGTCCTGATGAGATATCCTAGTAGAGTGAGAGGTTAAAGATGACATATTCTTAATTTTGCAGTTGAAAATTGAATTTTATTTTATCTTTCTTTGAGTTTGAGGTGGACTTAGCAATGTGCTTGACCAATATAATGGGGCAGCACTCTAAATGCTGTAACTACAAAGTCTAAGTCATTAGAAGTTTTCCACTTCTAATGATCTCTAAGAATGCTCACTGGTGAAGGAGTCAAGCTCCATGTGTGACTTGTGACTACACCAAGGTAACATGCTGTGTGGAACCTTAAACTAGCTGCAGGGGGAGACACTGCAGAGAGCCAGAGGCCTGGCTGGCCTCAGCAGATCCAACCAACCATTCCAGGCCTGGCACCAGCATGTTAATGAAGAAACTGTCAAGGGTATTTAAGGAATAAAACAGCAGAGAGAGCTGCTGTTTTGATATTGATAATTGATACTGGGGCTGCTTTCTGGTGAAAGAAGACTCATGACACATGAAGAGAAAGCCAATAACCACTCTCTTTGTTTTAGGAGTGTTTTATCTTATATGTTCAGTGAGAACAAAGGCTTCCCTTGAGGAATCCTCAAGATAGTTTATGAAAAGTATATATTGTACTTGAGCTGACAGTGTTGGGAATAGCATAGAAAATGCGCTCATATCCTGTAGCTTGAAAGGCTATGGCCTCCCTGCAAGTCATGCTGTGCATTGTCTTTATAGTCCTTACCTGACTCCTTAGGACAGGCCACAAACTAGAAGGAAAAACCCCTCGATGTTCAGAACGTATAGCCCCAGTGAAGCTGGCCTAGCAACCTCCAGCTAGTTGAGCTGCATTACTTGAGACTCCATTCTTTATAGAGCAGGAGTGAATTTATTTTATTTTATTTATTTCTTGCACTTTGCTTGGATTTTCTTCATTTATAAACAGAAAGTATAATTAGTTTTTATTTTATGCCACAAAAGTTCAGTTTGTTTTGTTTTACAACTATCAAAATGCAGAATGCTTTGAATAAACACATATAACACAGCAGGGAATATGAGGACAGGATTCCAATTATGCCATAATGGTTGACTTCAAAGAAAAAATGTGTAGGATAATGACATTTGCCAAATTAAACCAAATTTGGCCTAATGCTATATCTGTGCCCTACATAATCTACCTTGGTGTAAAAGCAAATCAAAAGCCTAATTTAGGAGCATACGTACTTTTGTGACAAATAGTGGAGTCTCAGTAAATCATAGTATCCAAGCTCCAGCCACTGACAGGCTGCCACCTAATCTGATTGTGTCCATGTAAGGCAAATACTAAGCTGCAACCAGTGAAGCTGTTTCTGTATGTCATTTCCCTTTTCTGTATGAAGATATTCTCAGCTTACTTTGTGAAGCAGAAGCAGATCTCTCTGAAACTCTTTGTGTTTTGACTGCTGTCTGATTGGCTAATCATTCTTTCCTCATTATATCCTGTTAAATGTAATTTGTTTAAAGTTTTTCTAGTAGAGGTTTCACCAAAGAAGTTGGAGCCCATGATGTAAATTGTATATCACTTAGGGAAACAAATTTGTAGTTGTATAAACTAGAGCAAATATCTGATTGATGAGTAAATAATAAAATCTGTGGAAATATTTTGTGACACTATTATGTAACCAAACTGGGTATAGCAAAACTTTTGCATAAACAATACCTATTTTTACATATAATTTATTCTAGGTCTAGTGAGACTTGGAATTCAAATCCCATCCAGTCTATGCTGAATATAGTTTATTTTTCCACCATATGGTAGAGATTCACTTCTACTAAGTGGCATCATACAAGAGGAAGAAGATAAGTTCTTATCCTGATGGATATGAAAGGATTTAAATTTCCTCAAAGTACTTAATATACTGGGGCACTGAGAACTTTGCCAACTTGATAGGCTAAGACTAAAAATAATTGCATTTTTATTCTAATTTGGCTCAAGATCTTGATTTACAAAATGTTATAAACAGCAGGCACTGTTGACACAAGCTGGTTAGGACTATGGAGGATGAATATTACAAGATAGTCTGCTGCTTTGAGGTGATTAGATTCTTAATTTCAATGTAAATAGTTAAATTCTGAATTTGTGCACATTTTAGAAATGTCTCAGTCCTATGTTCTCCATTTTAATTGTATTATACACACATTAAATTCTTTCTTCAATTAAGAATGTGGATAGTGAGATTTATCTTATGAGTAAGGTTAATGGACTTCAACTAAAGAGTTATTTCTAGTTTGGCTTTTGATAATGATGTATGTATTTTAAAAGAAAAATCTGGTAAGCTTTGTATTTCTTGTTTATCATAAGGACATAAGAATATCATATCACAAATTATTAGAGTGAATACATGTAAAACACTAATATTATTATCCTAATATTCGTATTTTTTTAAAATTATGGTTCTTAAACATCATAACTTCTTCTAAAGAACATAGCTCAAGTCCAAATTCCATCTGTTCCTCTAGTGTTTTAAACAATCAGGTCCTTACAAAAATATTTCTGTAGACTAGGGGGCTGGGGATTTAGCTCAGCAGCAAAGCGCCTGCCTGGCAAGCACAAGGTCGTGAGTTCGGTTCCCGGTAAAAAAAAAAAAAAAAAAAAAAAAAAAATTTCTGTAGACTAAACAGGGTATAAAATTTTGTATATAATATTTCATTTATCACTTTATTTTCTATTTTATTGATTTACTGAGAGCAATTAACAATAGTAACTGGCTACCCTACAAGCAAATGGATACTGATTCTTTTTAATTAGTTGTTGCAAGGATATCAAATCATATAAGCAATAAGGAAAACTTGTAGAACCTCAACACAATGTGTGTTTTCTCATAAAATTTATATGTTCTTTCCAGAAAATTTTCAGAAATTTATAAGCAGGTGAATATAAAAGAAAATAAATTGGAGTTCCAAAGATGTAGCTTATATAAATTTACAGTGTTTGTATCAGTTTTTGTGATTTCTGCATTGCTAGAAAGCTACTGTTCAAAAAAAACATCTTGCCATTTTTGCTGACAGTTAAAAACACAATATACAGGTGTAGGTCCAGTCAATACCAGATAAAGGCTAATCTTAAAGTTATCTATCAAGGGCATTGCTTAGTGCAGGGAATGTTTGGTGTTAACACCAACATAATACTTTCCAGTTGTATCTCAGGTCAATAGTGTGTATTGAATAATTAGAAGAAAATTGCCATCTCCAGAATAGAAGGGAGAATTAGGCAACTCTGTTCTTGGATATTTTGGATTCTCACAACACTGTCCTGCCCTGAGAAACAGGAGGGCTTCTTGGCTGCAAATACGAGGTCATTAAGACAGCAGATATGGAGAAGTTGTCATTTTCATCACTTGCAATAGCTGAGGCTTGGTTATCTTACATTTTGATTTGAGTTTTGGTAGAGACAAACCTTATTCAAACCATAATACTGCTTAAAAAATAATTTCAGTGACTTCCAGAACTGACAAAGATTATGGAATGTAAAATTTACCTGAAATGAAACGTTGGAGGGTAACAGAATGCTTATAAACTTAAATATAATAGTTCCTATATCCTATATTAAGATATAGGAGCTATTTTTCAGACAAAATATAAACTACTACTTTCAACAGGAAACCCACAAAGTAGTTTAATGTCATTGTTATGACACGGATCTCAAGTTCATTAGATGCCATTTATGCAGAAGGCAAAGGAAAGACTGTATATTAAAGGCATTTTACATCATGATCGCAAACTACTTGCTTTGAATCACTGTGTCCTGAGACCTATGGGCACGTGCTGTGGATATTTTACACTTTCACTTTCTAATCTCTGAACATGTGCTAGGCCCTTCTCCCTTGGCAACTTGGCTTTTTTCCTTCAACCCTTAAGTATTTACAACCTACCTATTCTTAGCCCTTCTTCTTCGCCCTACGTACCCATAAATCTTCAGGAACTATTTTTCCATTTTATTTTCACAGTGAGCCAAACTCCTTCACCTGTGTTGATCCACCTGATCCTCTGTAAATGAGCCGTTTCACAGGGAGCACCCAGGACAGTGAGGGAAGTCAGACTTCCTCCAGTTCAGTAGTTTGCTTTTATAGTAGTAGTAGTAGAATTTATTAAAATCTTGAATGTTTCTTTCATTTGAGCTTGTTGTCTTAATCAGTTACTCTGATACATGATGTCAACACTCTCCAGCTCAGGTGAGCTCTTGGTGCTTTTCATCTTGTCTCATCAGATGTTTGCCAAATTGCCACTGTGACTCAAGCACTTTATTCAGTGCTAGGTAGAAATAAGAAATTAAGGGTGTAGAAGCAGAAATACTCAAAGCAAACAGTGTGGGCATGTTAACAGAAAAAGAGCTCTGACCAATGGTGTAGCGGGGAGAATCAAGTGAATCATACCAGGGTCAAAGACTCTACTCTGGAAAATCAGGTTGGGATTTGAAGGAAGGCTAGATGTTAGGAGGGCATTAGGAACAGTGTATTCTGGATGGAGGAAACAAATAAATAAAAAGAAATAATAATGAAACAGCATCATGTCTACCAAAAGCCATTAAACAATTATTTGCCACAAAGCACAGGATATGTTTTCAGGGTTGTTGGAAAGTAGCTAGAGAGAATAAAATGGAAAACTCAGCAATGTCCTTTTGCAGTAAACAACAATCTATGAGTACACTTAAGTATTTTCTCTTTTTTTTGAGACAAAATCCACTATTATAATCATTTTTAAAAGTATAATTCAGACACAGACTAATCTCATATGTTTTTATTCATTTATAGAAAATAAAATGTCAGTTTCTAGAAGGAGAGGATAAATAGTGGAAACTGGAAAGGAAAGGATTGAGGGAAGGCAGAAAAACAGGCAAGGTGCATGAAAACACAGGGAGGAGGAATTACTTCTCATTTTTTTTTGTAGGAAAATAGGGTAACTTTGTTACAATAATCCCATGACATATTTTAAGACAACTAGAAAATCAGGGTATAAAAGCTCTCAACATATAAAAATGATTCATGTTTGAGGAAATAAAAATGTTTATTAGTCTGATTTTATTATTACACATGGTATATATGTATTGATTTATAAAGGTATATAGATATTATGTTTTTTAAGTAAAAAATTTAAGAGCACAGTTCAGTAGTGGTTAGGTTATCCACCATGTTTACAACCATTAGCACCATGGAGTTCCAGAACACTTCTTGTACCCTTAAAGAGAATGATCATCCTTCCTGTTATGGTTGATACATGGTGTCAACTTGAGGAATCTAGAAGCTTAACTCAGTAACTCAGCAGTTCTACATCCTGGAGTGAAAAGGACATGCCCTTCCTGTTCTAGGATGTTGTTCATTGTGTCAATTTGAGAGGTTTAGAAGGTTAACTATGTGAAGCCAGGGTCCTTACTTTATATTCATCCTGAGCCTGTGCAAGAGCAGGGCCTGCAGATGGTG
The DNA here is from genome assembly GCF_000276665.1 of Chinchilla lanigera. Classification (NCBI taxonomy): domain Eukaryota; kingdom Metazoa; phylum Chordata; class Mammalia; order Rodentia; family Chinchillidae; genus Chinchilla; species Chinchilla lanigera. The sequence goes on along the minus strand of NW_004955425.1, from coordinate 11,332,189 downwards.
TGGGTGTAGAGGACCACCCCCTTCAGGGCAGGTAGGCTGCATAGAATAAAAGGGAAATGAAGAAGGACTGATTGCTGGTTCTTCAGAGGAGCTCCAGTTATCTCCTTCAGCTTGGTCATCCTTTCCTGGCATCTGGTGCAGACTGTTTGGCTTCCACCTGGGACTTTTCAGCTTTCTGATGTGGACTTTTTGGCCTTTGTCATAGATTCTTCAGCTTTCCATTGCAAACCCATCAGCCTTCAGGTATGGACTTGCACAGACATGGTAGATAGCTCCAGGCCTTGGACTGGACTCTTCAATCTTCAGCATGCAGACATCCACTGATGCTTCCTCATTCAATTCTGTGGCTGACCATTGTGAGCCAAACTTGGAATTTCTAGTGCATTTGTATATCTTGTGTCATATCTGTTTCTCAAGTAAACCCTGACTGATACACTCCCCAATGTCCCCTCTTACATGCCTTGGAAACCTCTGGTCTACTCGTTCATTTGTTTGCTCTTTTGTTCATTTGTTTTGAGACAGGGTCTCTCTTTGTTCTGGCTGGCCTTGAACTCACTGTGTCGGTCAGGCTGGCCTCAAACACACAACCACTCTCCTGCCTCAGCCTTCCAACTGCTGGGATTACAGGCATGCACCACCACAGACTGCGGTCCCTAGTCTACTCTGGACATGTAATATAACTTGAAGCATTACACTTACATTACTTAGCATAATGTTGTCATGTTTCATCCACATTGTGATGTATGCATAATTTGTTGCTTGTAACGTCTGAGTAACATCTCATTATATGAACACCTTGGGTCTACATTTGGGGTGTTTCTACATTTCAGCTACTATGAATTGCATTGATACATACAAGGTTTTGTACACAAAATAAAAAAACATGTGTTTTCCATTTTCTTGAGAGTAGAAGTGCTTGGTCATGTGGCAATTTCCTGTGTCATTTTTGGAAGGAACTACCAAACATTTTCATGCATCTGCATCATGATTACATTCCTACCAGCAATGCATGAAGGTTACTATTTTTCTACACTTTCATAAATACTTCTTCATCTCTTTCAAAAAATTATAGCTATCCTAATTGCTGTGTAATCTCATTATGGATTTAATTTGCATTCTTCTAGTGATTAATGAGGTTGAATATCTTTTCACATGTTTATTTATTTTTTAGAGAAATGTCTGTTCCAGTTTTTTTGTCTCTTCTTTTTTGGGTCATCTTTTCTTGAATTACAAAATTATCTTTATATTTTTTGATAGCACTCCTTTATCAAATATATGATTTGAAAAAATTTTCTCCCTTTCTGTGAATTACCTTTTTATTCTCTTTGCAACAGATAAGTTTTTAATTATAATGAATTCAATTGATCTTCTTTTTCTTGTTGCTTGTGTCTTAAGTGGCATAGCTAAGAAACTGTTGCCTAATGCAATTTCATGAGGATTTATACCTATGTTTCCTTCTAAGAGGGTATACTTTGTTCTTACATATAGGTCATTCTGATCCACTCTAAGTTAATTTTGCATATATTTTTTGAGTGGGAGGTAACAATTCTTTTTCCTTTTTTTTGGATGTAGATGCCCATTTCTCACTGCCTCACATGTTGAAAAATACTCTTATTTATTCCACTTGACTACTATTGGCATCCTTTTCAAAATCAAATCACTATAGAAATATTAATTGCTGGACTTTCAGTTTTATTCCTGTGATCTATGTGTCCATTCTTCTGACAGTACAACAGTGTTTTACTGCTATAGCTTTGCAGTAGATTTGAAAGTAAGAAGAGTAAGTCCTCCAATTTTGTTCTTTCTTGTAAATGTGAAGATTTAGAGTTCCTTGTGTTTTCATGTGAAAGTAGGTCAGCTTCCCTAGTTCTCAAAATGGGAAGTCAGAATTTTGGTTGTAATTCTATTGCCCTCTCAGAATTTTCAATTAATCACAGAGGTTATTATTTTATTTTACTTTTATTAAGTAGACTGTGAACATGTTAATTCTAATAAATTAATATACATGAATTGTCTGCCAAAATATCCTACTTAATTTAGATTTGAATAAAAATTAAAGTTTTCATAAATTTTTTCCACAGAATTCTTGAATGAGTAAAAAATATCTTATTTTATTTGAGTTTCCTTAATATCTACCATGGATTCATGTTTAGATCTAGCGTATACTGTCCTTAAACTAAAGACATTGTAATGGTTTCATAATTTTGGAGAGATATTTACCTACAACCAACCTAAGATTCTTGACAAAAGCAATTTTTAGCTGTTATAATAGCATTATCGATTTACCTTTTCAACTATAGTGATATAAAGCCTATCTGATTTATTTTTATATAGCATTCTTGAACTTCAAAATTTCAAATTAATATACTCATTTATAATATTTATAATTGTAGGATAAATTTCTATATTTAAACTTCTATGTATTAATCTTGCATATTTATATGCAGAATATTCAATGCACAATATTCAATTCAGACTGATACTGAAATTTACGGTGTCAATTAATGTGGCATACACAATACATTGTTACTTAAAAATGGCCTGGGAAATTGATGTACCTTGACAAAAACACATAAAATAACAATAAGTAATTACTGAGTTAGTAAGTCCTAAAACTAGAATCATTAGAAATACATATTCCAAGAGAATTACTGTTACAAGATTTCTGTTTTTACAGAGGGTTTTTGTTTTGTTCTAGTCATTTTTTGATTTTGGTACTAGGAAATGAGCCTGGGGCCTTCACAATGAGGTGAAATCTGTATACCAGACTTTTTTTGAGACAGGGTCTCACTATTATCACTAAATTTCCCAGGCTAGGCTTAAACTTCTAATCCTCCTGCCTCAGCCTGCCAGCAACACTTCTGGTATTATAGACATGTACCTCCATGATCATCTTGACATACAGTTTTCATTCATAGAAAATTCAAATTCTTGAGCAATTTATATATATATATATATAAAATGTATTTATAGTCATTAGGTTAATTTACTTTTAGTTTGGTGGCTTTTTCCCTAAGAAGATGATTAAAGCTATGTAGATTGCCAGGTGATTTAGCGAATATGTTTAGATAATGACATTAATGTTTTAATTGGTGCTTTAGTGGAGGATTTGTGGATAATCCTCACAGAATCCAATGAATTGTTAATTTTTCATTTTGAACTCTCTGTAGAGTTTAGGGCTGCGGATGGTACATAACAAGCTCAAGTGTGTAGACTCTGCCAGCAGGTCTTTTACAAAGAGCCAACTAATTCATTTATTGTCTTTGGTCAGCAACAATACTGAAGGATTGATAAGATGGGGCAAAGCGGACTCAGTTCCTTATTTTTAATCACACTATTTTGAGCAAGATTATTATTTCCAGTACATTGATCCTTTCTTCCTTTTAATTTCCATACAAATTCATATGTGTCAGACATATTAGCTGATAGTACAATTATCATTATTTAATTCTGATGGTTAATTTATGGAAATCATAACACTCGTATACAACAGTTGCTCTGAACATAGATGGTTCCTTTGTTTGTTGTTTGAATTTGAAGTGATGTTGCTATAGAAGTTCCAGATGCCACTGAAGGCAATTAGAGCAGTTCCTAGGATTATGCTGTCAGGTTCAGAACTGAATTGAGCAGAGAAATGAGTGTTAGCTATTGTAAGCTAAACATATGAGCATAAAAAGTTTTGCTTATGCTATTAGAAGGAATATTAGGTGCCAAAGGCAATTCATTACATTTGTATGCAGCAGGCAAGGCCAAATAATTATTCTGACTGAAGTCTTTTAAAAAACTACAAATATTCTTATGTGAAATAGGTGGGAAAAAAGTGACTGACTACACAATCTCTTAGTTTGTCTTCACCAAAAGATATAATCCCTATGCATAGTGGATAGAATTAAGGAAGAACTTTCTTTTCTCCAAATTTTATGTATTATTATCAAAACATGTACCCTTTGGAGGCAATTAAAACAATTAGGTAAAGGATAGATGGTATATCTATTGAATAATTCATAAAGGTTTAGATACAAATACTTGATCTAGAAGTGGATATTCTTTTATAAATGATATGAATGTAGAGATTATTTAAGGCAGAAATATGAAACTATCATAGACACTCAGCAACTGGTAATCATTTTTATTAAATATAATAGAAATAGTCTGAGGAAAGATGCACATATTTAGGTGGGTATTTTGCTTGATTTATATATAAATTAAATTCTCAGAAGTAATGATTGCTAAATTATAGGAAAACACTGATACGCAGTGTATGTGTAAGTGTAGGAAACTTAATAGATACATGTGTAAATGCTTGGGTAGAAATGCTGTGGTTGGAAATTTGAAATAAGTGACATTGAAATATATTATTTCTGGAAAGGATTATTTTCCCTCCAGAAAGACTTCTGAAACAATGTAGCTGCTTTTAGTTCATTAAAGCACAAATATCATAACACAATGTATTCTATGTGTGAAAAGTCAGTCACAAATGCAATTACAAGTCTCAAAATCAAATGAGTCTGGTAACACATGTATGAAATGCATGATTATTTAATTTTTTACTGTGAAAGATACTCACTCTCCAGCCAATAAAGGCAACTACTGTTTTTAGAATTCTTGTCTGTTTACTTTGTTTTTAAAAATTACTAATGAACAAAAGTGTTTTAGGTTCTACAGGACTTGAATTTCATATCATGTATTTTCCAGTCAGAAGCAAATACTTTCTCAGGTTACTAACTTTAATCAATCCTGCATTCTTAACTAAATAATTTAACCAGCAAGATAGAAGGCTAAACTGAAATTTAAGGAGATAAATTATTCTCAAGTTACCTTTACTATTAGACTGCATACATATTTGCTTAAATGCTGCTTTTTTTTTACCTCCTACAACACTCACTGATACTCTGTTTCTTTTAGCTAGTAGCAGTGAGACAATCCCCTTCAAATATAATTACAAGATTGAGTTCACTATTAAAGAGATTCAGAGAACTTTAATACTTATTGTTTACAATCCCTAGTTGGATTAACTGGTGCTTTTATATTCTGAGACAGCACCCAGAACATATTACAGGGGAAGGGAAGGTAACTATAATCTAGGAAGTACTTAGGGTAAATTGAAATGGAGTTTTTACACTTTAAAAAAAGATGTTTACTGTTTAACATAGTTTTTATGATTAAAAAAATAACATCATCTTGAATGAGACCAGGACCGTTTTTTGTCCAGCGTAGTCGTATGGCAGCTGTTGGATGATGAAATTTAGGGAAGGTGATTAGCTAAGGTATTTTTAAAATTCACTCCAATTTCTTTTCAGAGAGACAATATTGTGTCAATATTTTGAAAAAAATCCTGTCTGTGTTTCAAAAATATGCTACAAAAGTATCATGGGTAGAAAAGTACAATTTTGGTCCATGGATAAAGTTTTCTAAAAGAATTCCCTTTCAGGGTATTTTTCAGACCAAAAACTTGTCAATACTTTTAATGTTAACCTTTCTAATAGGTAGATAGTGATGTCTCATTGTGGTTTTAATTCTAATTTTGATAACACTGATAAAACTGCACATCTTCTAATGTCCTTATTTAACATTCATGACATCATTTTGGTGAAGGGTCATTCAAATATTTTGCCACCCTTGTAATATTTGCCTATATAATTGAATTTTTAGAGTTCTTATTTTTAAGTCTATTATCCTGATACAGTTTCTTAATTTTATATGTTATTTCTTAACATTTCCTCCTTGTTTTGGGCTTGAATTTTCATCCTTAGTAATACCTTTCAAAAACAAGTTTTTAATTTTGATGAACTCTACTTTTTCTCTGTTTGGTTTTAGAGTTAGTGCTTTTGCTTTTGTCTCTGTGAAGCTTTGCCTAACCGAACTTGCAATATATTAGTTAAATATTACTGAGTGTCTAACCTTAGCTATAGTTTTCTCATAGAAGGCCTGATCACCTATTTGAAAAGTTCCCTTTTAATTTTACTTTTTTGAAAGTTTTTAATGAGAAATGGATATGAAATTTTGCCAAATGCTTTTCTTTAAGATGAAATGATTTATTATTTTATTTTTAAAAATCATCCTTCATATGCTTAAAAAATGAATTGTTTTAACTGGACGTCTAAATAGTGTTCTATTCTAGGATAAACTTGACCTGGCATCTGTGTCAGTTTTTTTTCTGGTTCTGTCACTGAACTCAGGGCCTTGTGCCTCCTCTTCAGCTGAGGTACACTCCAGGCCTATGAATCCTTTTAATACGTTCCTGACTTCCATTTGCCCAAAATTTATTTAGAACTTTTCATCTACTTTTTGAAGGACACGCTGTGTAATTTTATTTTCTCGTCATGTTTTCGTAAGTGTTGGAATAAAGGTAAAAAGGACACCACTGAATGTAATGAGATGCAGTCCTTGCTTCTGAATTTTCTGCTAGAGTTTGTATATAAATGGCATTATTTCTTTCTTAAGTAGATGTAAGTCTATTTTGATGATTTAAGGTTTTCTGAGGCTACTTTGATTGCTTGTGTCTTTTAAGGAATTTGTTCATTTTACTCAAATTATTGAATTATTGTCAAAATGTGTCTCGTAGTGTATCACTAACCATTAATATGTCTGCCTTCATTGCTGTTATGACCCTTTTTGGGTTTGATTGTGACATTTTGTATTTTCCTCTTCAAACTTCTTGATTTTCAGGCTACAAATACATGTTCTGTCAACCTCCAAGAGTCATCTTTTGTTTTTTCAACTTTACTGTTTTTCTGTTTTCTATAACATTGCTGTATAGTCAACATTCATTGTTTCTTTGAGGAAATTTTTTTTAAATTAGTGGTACTTGGGCTTGAACCAAGGACCTTCACACTGAGCCATATTAACAGTACAAAGATTAAAGTGTAATCTTTAATTAATGATGAAAACCCAACAGATCAAAAACTGGGGGTATTACTAACTCAGGACTAAGGGAAAATTAAGCTCATAATACTTTTGCCGGCCTTGGAGAGTAAGAGCCCCAAATCAATGATCCGATTTTTCAAGTTAAAAAAAGAAATCCTCTGCCTTCCCACATCCCAGTTGTTCCTTCCCTTTGAGCAATGTCTTTCCCTTTCACAATATCTATTGTACCTTTTGGGTTTCATTTACTCTTTCAGGTTATTTTTTGGGTAAATACTTTTCATTTTATCAATATGAAACTAAAGAGTAGGACAATTCAGATTTTATTCCTGCCTTGACAGTATCCCTGAAGTGCACATATGTGTGTGATATACAGTGGTATCTTGGTTCATGAATTTAATTTGTTGTACGATTTTGAAAAGATGGCCATGTTCATGTTTGTGTGGGAAAGATGACACAGTTCTATTTGTCACCTGATGCGAATTTTGCAAATAGAAACAAAATTTTGCCAAATGCTTTTCACTTTGCAAACCAGACTATTTGCAAACAAAAGTGTTTGTGAACCAAGTTACCAATGTATTACAGATTTTGAGATACAAATGTCTCAGACTTTAAGGGAATGACCTAATTTTCTTGTACTTAATTTGTTTGCCATTTAATTCCCATATGAAAAGTAAAATTTTGCTGACTAATACTCTAGGTTCTGACTGAAAGCTAATTTCACCATAATCACATTTGAGTTTGTGCAATTATAACCACTGGTGTGATTACAGTTATATTAAGTTTTATAATTCAATTAGATCATAAAGTTTATTTCTTCATATTTCTGATTAATTCTTCATAATCTGACACATAAAAGGGCAAGTTTTTTAATACTTTTAAGTATTTTTTACTTATTTTAGCTACATAGAAATTACTTAAGTAAAACTAAAACCATTCTCTTGAACATAAAATCATCCAGACACAGGAGTTTTTCAGCAACTTGGCAGTTTCTTTCAACAAACAGAAAACTGTTTGTCTTTGTTAACACATCTGTAAAAACTAGTTCCTTACATTCAGGTAAGGACTGTATACCAGAGGTGAGCAAGCAATAGCTTTTCAGGTAGATGTTTTTTCATAAATAGAGACTTTTACAACCTAGTATTGCCCATTGTTTTACTTATTGTCTATGGCTGCTTTCTTCTTACAATAGCAGAATTCTGACAAAGATTCCACAGCCAGTGAAGCTGAAAGCATTATTGACCCCTTTACAGAAAAATGTTTGCTAAGCTATATTTAGTATAATGGGAAAATAAGAGAAAATAACTTCTAGCAAAGTGTAAGACTAAGTAAAATCAAAAGTATGCTTTTTGATTTAATTCTGTTTCTACATAGTGAAAAGTTTGTTTGTTTGTTTTTTCTATTTTTCTTTTAGTGCTGGGGATCAACCCCAGGGCTTTACAATTGCTACGCAAGAACTCTACTACTGAGCTATAATCCCGAGCCTGAGTGACTGAAATCTTTTAACATTACTTTCCTGGAAGATGAGCGTGTTTTCAAAGCATGGTTAAAACTGAATTTCTAAACCAGCAGTTTATCCTTTACCAGGGTACTATGAAGACTTAGCCCATTATAGCCAAATAAGACGGCCAGGAATTCTCTCAAACCTTTTCCTTCTCTTTTATCTGGGAAAAATCTATAATTGATTGATAGCTGAATTATGGAAAAGTAACTCCAGGGCAGTTTTTAGACCCAGGCCTTCCCATAATAGCTTCAACTTTTACTTTTAGAATATTGGTCTTGGGGTTTTAAATCATGAGAATGACAAATCCTAGGACCAACCTAGTGGTAAAAATTTATGCCACCTTAAAAGTCCTTAAAGGATAAAGGACAATGTGGAGAGACAGAGAGAGGGAAAGATGCCTGAGATTGCAGATATGTGGAGAAAGAAGATTTTCCAAATCTGTCCACAGAAGGTTATCACAGAATAACCTTCTAGTCAAGCTCTTTAAAAATTCCTGAGTCATAAAATTGGGAATGACTGCTCTATAGTATTAAATGTTGGGGTAACTCAGTATACAGTAACATATAAACTGTAATTGTTGTTAGTAATACCAACGTGCTCCAGCCAAAAATTGTTTTTAAAAATCTGGATAATTAGTTTTGCTATAGTTTAAGCCTGCAAACAACGTTCCTGAAGGGAGGTGGCTACCAATCTGTGAAGATTATGCTCTAAGCTCCAAGTATTGCACCTTCTGCCACAGACGCTACCTTTTAAGCAGAGGCTTACCTTTTACTGTGTATTTGCATTTGCAGATTCCTCATAAATGGAGAGATTTACAACCGTTCTTCCAAACAAGTGAACAGATGACATTGTCATGTAGACTGTCATGTTGTCATTGTCGTATATATGTACTCCCTTGACAAGCATATTGTTTTGTTGGTATAATTAGTTTTGATAAACACATAACATATAATTATCAGTAATTATATCAATTTAATTTTTGGCACCTAAATTTAATACTTTTCAGTTTGAAGACTTCCCTTTATTGATTGTCAGTATATGAACACAAGCCAAGAGCATTTTGGAAACGTATGAATGGCAATGATCCAGAAAGAAATTGCAGAAAAGATAATTAAAATAAAATGTCCATATTTGTATAGGTAGGCATTTTGTTTTTCATTATTGCTTTTATTGACTTTCTTATAAAACAAAATATGTCATGTATTATCTAAAACCACAACCCTTTGGAGAATTAAAAATGGACAAAAAGGTTGGATACACTTTGCAATAAAGTTAAGGGGAGGCGTTAAAGGTAAATTTCAGCATAGAGATTAAAGAGTCAAATGTATAACGCTTTATTTCTTTAACAAAACAAATGATGATTAGATATGGGCAAGAGTGAAGTTGGTATGTGGGCACGATAGCATTTTTAAAATTTGTGGTGGAACGTATTAAAGAAACTTACCTTTGCTCTCTTTAGAGGACCAAGGTGTTGTCTGTCTTCAGTTGAACCTGTGCAAGCGAGTCCGAGTCCGAAGAGGGCAGGCGCTGTGCACTGGTGAGCCAGGTCACTCCGCAATTCCTAGACCCAGACTTATGACTTCACTGTATCTTGTGAGCAATAATATCGTATCTTCTCAAGGGTCCGAGACCTTTCCGTGTTGGTTTCAGTTCCTTTCAAACCTCCTTTAAATATCTGAGATTTTACACAGAATATCATGGGTAAATCTCAACTGTTTTATTCTTCCCATTTATTTATTTATTTATTTTTTTATTTTAAGGATAAAAGGAGGGAAACATTAACAGACATACAACATTTTACAACATATCACAAGCACAATACAGACAATACAGAGTTACAAACAAAGTGGTAGGGAATTAACAATGGTGGTTGTATTACATATTGATATCTTCAAAGTGGCTTCTCATGAAAACAGATATAGACATGCAATACTGGTCAACCAAAGACTCATTGACAGTTTCTTTCAGCATAGAAACAGCAGATAGAAGAACAACCATGTTATCTATCCTGTATATACATACATACAAAATTTCTCCTTCTTTCCCTTTTCTTTTCCCACATCCCAGAAGCCCTTTACTCTTCGGTGGTTTCCTATCATTTCACAGTGTCTATCATACCTCCGAGTTTAACTTAACTCTTTCAAGTTTTACACTAGTGACACAATGCGGTGCTTGCACATGTATGTTTGATTTATTTCACTTATGAGTATGGTCTCTAGTTGTGACCATTTAAATATAAAGGCCTCGAGTTTATCTTTCTTTACAGCTGAGTAATAACTAAGTGAACGCAACATGAAGTATATTTATAGCTAACGCGATGTATGAGAATCTTTCTTTGCATAGGGAGAGAAAAATATCAGATTCGAAGTTCAAAACTGAAATTTTGATTCTTTTTTATTATGAAAGGCATATATACATATAAAAATTGGAATATTTAGATAAATATGAAATCAAAATACAACCCCATCCAATGATAGTAATGAATATAGATGTAAAATAGTTTCAGCAATGCCTGGCCCAGAGCAAGCAAACAACCTCTGAGTGTGTCATGTGAGCATTATTACATGCTTTGGCATTTGTCCTTTGATGGCACCTTCCAGATGTGTCGCCCTCAGGGTTTTCTATGTGGCATTACCGTTTTCAAAAGTTTTTCAGGCAAAAAAGTCATTCTTCTCTTTATTTCACACCATAAATCCAGGACATTAGATAATTAATTGGTTCTACTTTTATTTTTTAATGTGTTTACTTCTTTATTAGTACATTTTTGCAACATATAATGAATATTTTTATCCTGGGATGTTGGTGGTACTTTTAGTGTACATCCAGAATGCTTTTAATAGTACATGTTTGCAATACATGTTTATCTTCCTTTTGTGGAGTTTGTCTGTGTACATAATCCATCTTAATTTTTTTCATCTTTCCCTTCCTTCCCTCCCCCTTCCCTCTATCTCTCAGTTCCTTTCTCATTTGAGAAATGTCTATCTCTCCACTTCCAAGTATCTATCATTTTGTCTTTTATAATTTGAATTTCTCACACAAGAGAAAAATTTAAAGAGATATTAACAAGAAATATTAGGTAATCTATTATTGACATGCCCTTTTTAAGGTGAATTTTTATATAAATTAAAAGGAAAGAATCACATTAAGTTTGTTCATTCTTTGTTCAAAAGCTTTCTCTTGCTAGGAGACAAAAGTTCTTTAATCAGAAGTCAAAGAAATAATTGTTCCTGGAAAAAACAAATAATTCAAAAAGTAGAGATATGAGTCTGATTTCATCTACTTTAGGGTAAAGGAAATTCCATTACCTACTTATAGAATAATATGCTTTGACATTTGCTTTAATAATTCTGACTTTTCCATTCTTAAGATAAAACAATAGTAGTCCATTTTCCAACATGTCAACTTTTCTGAGAGAAATCCAAGAAGTACTACTGAGATCTGTATGCTTTTGTAACTTTCATGTCACCATCTCTGATTGTCACTGGTGAAGGATGTTCACATATCTATATTTAGGAAATGTTTGTTATGTTTATATTCATTATATCTGGTAGTATTTCTTTCTCATCTCTAACTATTTATTTGCCTTGGCATTGTTGTTGGTATTTTTTTTGCTAAAATTTTTTTGACCTTGAAATTATTACCTTACTTGAAAGTAACCAGAGACAAATCCTTTTCTAGTCCTCTATTTATTTTAAATGTTCAGAATAAACCAATCTATAGAGAAAGAAAACATTCTTGTATTTCACCAGGGAAAATGGAGAGTGACAACTAATCAATATAGTGGTTATTTTTACAGTGATAGAATATTCTGAAATTATATACTAATGATCACAAATCTGGGGATATTTGCATTACTCTGTGAATATGCTGAACAGCATTGAATTTTATACTTTAAAAGGATAAATTCTATAGTTTGTGAATTATAATCATTATTTATATCATACAAGAAAAAGTTTTAAGCTCTTTTCATTAAGCAAATATTTGGAGAGACAGTTTAAAATGCAAGAGTTTAGGCTGTGTAAAAGACAGTGAATTTTCACATAGACAAATGATAATTAGAAGTGTCATTTATCAAATATAAGTGATAATCATAAGTCCATATAAAACTTGCTGTGACAAGATTTTAAGGTAGTTTTACCTTTTCAAATTGAGCTTTAAGAAAATTGACAATGAGATGTTTTCTTAAATAAAACACCTTGATTTAAATTCTTAAATTTGAAGACAGTTTTTTTAATTACTCCATGCACTGATATTATACCTAATATAAACTTAAAATAAGTTGATCTTCTTAGTTAACAGTAAGGCTGGTGAATAACATGCAATAAGTTTGTCATGTTCGAAGCGAAAGGGGGAAAATTTGTTACAAACACTTATATAAAATGTAATAGTCATCTTGTTCATTATGGAAAGAATGTCCTGACACCTGCAATTTAAAGAGTGCATTCTTATTTTAACTCATAGCTTTAGTGGGTTCAGTCGATGGTTTACCAGCTCCATCACATACACAGGACAGTAGAAGAGCCTGTGGAAGCTCCTGTCATATCATGGTGGCCAGAAAGCAGAGAGGAGGGAGGACTTGGACAAGAATACAGTCTTCCAGATCTTGTCCCAGTGACTCATAAGCAATAAGGTGCAACCTCCTAGAAGCACATCAGCCACAAGTTCATCACTGGATTAATTCATTGGTAAGTATAACACCTCCATGATCTAAGAACTTTCCAGTGCTGCACTACTGAAGTCATGACACGTATTAGATCTAAACCATAACATATCTCCTTGGCCTGCACAAGGCTCATGTCCATCTCACTGCGCAAAATGCATTCAATCTATCTCTAAGAGTTACCAGTCTTAACATTTCCAGCATTTCTTAAAAGTCCAAGTTCAAAGTCTTCTCTGAGCCGTAAGATGCTTAACCCTGAGTTCCTATAAGAATATAAAAATAAAAAAGAAAGTTAAATACTTCAAAAATACCATGGTTAAATATTTCTAATCTTAAAGGGTGATAGCCAGACTGAAACCTAATTGAGCAAACATTACATCCTGAAAATCCATACCCAGTACCTGGGACAGGTGGTGGAGACATGTGAACTACAAATGGCTTGGGTAATGGCACAACCCCCAAATCCTTGGTGGTTGCAGTCCTCATGACCTCTCTTCAGCTGGCTCTGCTTGCTGCTTGTAACTTTTCTCAGCAGATATTTCACATTGTTTGATGTCTCCAACTTCCTGAGGTTTCCACTGCACCTTTGGCTTCACTCTTACAACCTAACACACTTGGGTGCATACTGCCTGGCCTCTCAGGCATTCTTTTAAAATCTGAGTGGAAGTTTCCATGACTGTGTAGCTCTTGCATCCTGCATGTTTGTCAAACTATCATCTCACGGGTGAAATCAAGGTCTGCTATTAGCGCGAGCAGGGCCTGGGCTCCCTTGTACCATTACTATTGTGGTAACTGAGTGCCCAGATGGCTGTGAAAGATGAAATGAAACCCAGGAAACCATTTCCCTGTGTGGCTTCTCTCCACTGTGGGCCTTAGTGGCTCTCTTCTCAAATGAAATGTTTATACTCTAATACTTTGAGTCTGTGATGGGTGGGGTCTTGGTTATTTCTGAAATGTCTTTAGCCCATTTTTTCTATTGTCCTATGGAAAGTACTTGGATTCTTTTTCATGGTAATCTTTTCAATATCCAATCTTTTTTGAGTCCAACTTTATAGGTGCTCTCTTTCTGGGAGGTTACTTCTTTTCTTTTCTTTTTTTTTTTTTCCTCTGGTACCGGGGATCAAACTCACAACCTGTGCTTGCCAAGCAGGTGCCACTGAAGTAAATCCCCAGCCCCCTCTGGGAGGTTACTTCTTAACAGCTATATTTGTCTTTTCCTGAGAAAGAAAAACTACTTTTACTCTTATTAAAAGCAGTCTAGAAAATCATTTATTAATGTCTCCTAATAATTAGATATAAATTTTGCATAAGTGCATATCTTTAAATTGTAGCCTCAGAAATTTCTCTGAAAAAAATTTTCATTACCTTTTGTGTTATTATTCCCTGTTTAAGGTGGATAAAAAAATCATTCCTTTATTGTGAAAACTCCCTAAATTTTAGCTCCATTTCAAAGGTGTGAGTTTGACAGATAGAGGAGCTATCATAAATATGCAACTACAGATAGGCATTACAATTGTAAGTGACTCTGCTTATATTGCAGTGGTACATGCTTTGGTTTTAATTCTTTGGGATCTGAGGGCATTACTTAAATTTAGCCTTAGGGAATTTGAAAAATGGCTGATTAGCTTTTACTACTTAATTAAATTTGTTAATATAAGAGCTGAGATAATGAAAACATGTTATTGATGAGGTATCAGGTTACTAAATGCTATCAGGTCCCATAGTGACATATGACATTTATAATGCCAGCAAAATATTACTGGAAAATTATTGGAATACATTTCATCACATAGCTTATAGTACAACAAATATGAATAAAGAGACTACTATAAATATTAAAGAAAATATTTGTTATATATGTTAATAAAGATAAGTACTAGATACTCATTTAAAATGATTGCTAATGCATAGAAAGATGGAGATTTTAATTTCAAATATATATAAAAGTCTATAATTATTTAACAATTTCAAATTCCTTTAGAATATAATTTTCCTTCCATTTATAATTCAGAGTACAGTATTTTAACATCAAGTGCAGTTATATCAAACACATATTGCAAAGATTCCATGAATAGATCCTTTCCTATGCACACCATGTCCAATAAATTCTGTAATTTTTATCAAGAAACTAAACTTAGGTATGCAGTTCTTCTCATACCTGGGAAACTTACTGATTAAAGCCATGCTTATGTTTCTACTAAATATACAATAAATTACACAATGAACTGAATGTAGAAAGTTCTAGTTTCCTGTCACGGCATTTTGAAGAGGGGGAAAAAAATGCCCACTTTAAGCAACATTACCTGAATTTTACACTACAGGCATTTGAATGTGATGCTATTAAAATAAATTTGATTTTTATTTCATTATAGATGTTTGACCATTGGGGATCTGATATTTTATATATATATATACACACACATATATCACACAAGATCTGATATTTTATATATATATATACACACACATATATTTTATATATATATATACACACACATATATCACACAAGATCTGTCCAATAATATAAACAAAGTTCTAAATATAAAACAAAATGCTTAATAGCCAAAGGTTATTGTGAGGTACAAGCATCAAAGAAAAATAGCACAAAATGCCAATTGGATTTTGAGATTTGGATAAAAAAATTCAAATGAAGCAGTGGGTGTCCATGCCTACTTGCCAATTGTGCTTATATTGATTAATTGCAAGATAAATTAAATGTAAGAATTTTAAATCTATAAAAGCTGACACTTTAAACCTTATTCAGGATGGATTTTTATAAAGCTGTTTCTAAATACGCTAATCTCATTGAAATTAAAAAAGGATAATAATCCTTGTCTGGCCTAAATCTTTTCCCTGACTTGAGAAAGCATCAGTAATGTTCAGATGAACCTGTTGTCCAAGTGATAAGGAACAGTGGGTGCATCTGTAGCTGCACTTCCCAAGATGATGAAGGATTACTGCACAAAAAATAACAGTTTGGATGTTATTTTCCTAAAAAGCCCTATTTAAGGAGCCTGTCTATAAATGGCCTCTGTGTATTGTTTTATAATGGAACAAATCAATCACTTCCTTAAAGAACATACACAAGTCTTTTCATTGGTTCCTGTTTCTATCATGGTCTTCATAAAATGTGCATCTGTCATTATGGGCAAAGAAGAAAAGCACAGTTTTTGCATAGGAAATAAACATATCTGGAGTGGAGGAAACAAACATGCAGTCCAACAAAACAGCTGAGAGAAGACAACTCTTTCTGAGTCCGTTTTGTGTTGCTGCAACAAAATTCCACAGACTGGATAATTTATAAACAATAGAAGTTATTGAGATCATGATTTTGAAGGATGACAAGTGCAAGAGAGGGGTTTGCATCCAGTGAGGGCACCCTTGCTTCATTACTCCACAGCAGAAGGTAGAATGTGGAAGGGCAAGAGAGACTTAAGTCCTGAATTGCTTTGATGATAAATCCATACAATCACTGTTGATTTCCTATCACTTTGTCTGTAATTCAGTATTTCTTGTGTTGTTCTTATGCTATTTTGTAAATGGATGTCTGTTTGTTAATATGTTTTCCTTCTTTTACTTTTTCTAAATAAATTTTAAAAATCCACTCTCATAATACTAAATTTATGCCAATGAAAGAGACGTCAATATAATGTTACAGCAGAGTCCTTGTAACCTAATTACCTCTTAAAATCTCACATTTTAACTCTATCACAATGGAGATTAAGTTTTCAACAAATGAATTTTGGTGGACACATTCAGACTACAGTGAATGAGCATGGGGAATGTATAAGAAAAGAATGCTTGCATTTGAACTTGTCTTATTCCAAGTTTGAATAATTAGACATACAAAACATCCATGGGATACATAGTCCTGAATCCCTAGAAGTAAATATGCCTTTTAGTCATTGAGCTAACAGTTAAATGATGCATAGTGAAACAGTTAAAAAAGTATATTATTTCTGTGACTGACTAAGTTGATGACTAAAATAATAGGAAACAACATGGAAAACAGAAGCCTAGAACATGGATTTGTATTGTGTTCATTTATTCATATGAGATTGGGATTTTCATGGAATCATCTGACTACACAAATAATTGGATCAAATTTCATTATGCTATTTGCTAATAGATATGTGAACTTTTAAAAATTAAGTCTACAGTTTGGTAAAGCTTTTGTTTCTAATGGATTTAATTAAAACATATTGAACAGGTGTAATGGTAGAAATTTCTTTCATGCTGAAAGGTTTATCGTTCTCACTGTATTTCTTCTACCTTCTGAAAACTATTCAAATTTTACCTTAGTAAGTACATTTCCAAAATCCACGGACAGAAATAATTTTCTTTCTGCATTTCACATACTACTTCCTTTTATAAGAATCTTCATATAGCATGTGTATGTTGCTGTATTAAATTATATGCTGCATAAAAGCAAAGAATTTTATTTTACATTATTATTTCTTATACCTAACATAAAAGTGGCCCACTCATTAATAGAGATGCAACATTACATTGTAGTTTTTGGCCTGTCATATATATATTTTAAAAAATTTTTGTTTTTTGTTTTTTCTTCCGGTACTGGAAATCAAACTCACAACCTTGTGCTTGTCAGGCAGGCGCTATGCCGCTGAGCTAAATCCCCAGCCCCTGGTCTGTCAATATTGAGTATGAAATAGATTACTTCTTATTTTATGAACATTGTATTCTGCCTTTCATCATTTCACATTGATGTGCTGCATGAAAAATGCTTACTTCAGTGCCTAACAGAATAAGAACTTGTAAAATAATCAAAATGATATGACTAAGTCTTTACTATCACTGTAGGTAATTCCTCAGGCCTCTTAATCAAATGCCCAGATCTTCCTACTTCAATTTTGACACACGAGCCTTCACTCTAAAAGGAGCAATCCGACCTCAAAGCACGGATGGGGACATTTGCTAGTAAGAGTAAAACTCTGGTGATGACTGGGTGAAGCCACTGAACTCTCAGTCATTAAAAATTTTCCTTTCCAGGCCCCCAATAATGTATCTCTTGATCACATGTGTTTGTAGTGCAATAACAGAGGATTATAGAACTTTCTATAATAAATATAGGCACAAAATGTGAAAAGAACACAAAATAAAGTCAAATCAGTTCTTCCGGGATCACACAAGCACAGAGACTGTAGCAAAACTCTGAAAGATGACTAGACAAATGAATAAGCACTGGATAAAAGCACAAGGCCAAGAGAATCATGATGGAGTCTGAATATGCAAATGGTACAGATAGTGAAGTGTAAGGTGTGAAGGTTATGAGGCTTCCAAGCTGAAAGAGGGCATGTGGTAAGCATATGAAATATTACGTTGAGGAGAAGTTTATTATTATTATTATTATTATTTTTTGGTTTTTTTTCTCCGGTACCGGGAACCGAACTCACGACTTTGCACTTGCCAGGCAGGCGCTTTTGCCGCTGAGCTAAATCCCCAGCCCTGAGGAGAAGTTTATTATTAACAAAGCCTACATGTAAAGATTTGCACTCTCAAATAATAATTAAATGGGAAAATTGATTTCAGGGGGAAGAGAATGGTATATATATATAAAACAGATGGTATCATTTTTGTTTTTTTTTTCTGGTACCGGGAATCAAACTCATGACCTCGTGCTTGCCAGACACACGCTGTGCCACTGAGCTAAATCCCCAGCCCCTGCATGCTATCATTTTCAAACATAAGCAAATCTTTTATATACTTTTATCAAATACACATTTATATATTTTTACCAAATTTTCAACTTTGAGTCTGAAGACCTTTAATATATTTACTTAAGTAGAAAATTGAATTGTTATTTTTAAGATCAAGAGACAGAATTTGAAATATGTGTGAGGAGAAGACAGCAATATTAAGGCAATTATCTAAATCCTTGGATGAGTTAGTACATAGATAGCTTTAATGTGAGGATAAATGGAAAGATCAAAAACGAAAAGAAATAAACAATGTACTTAGAAATTCACTAAAAATACACAGTTAATCAACTAATAGCTATTAATGTCCTTCAGTGTAATAAATAGCTTGGGGAATTAGGAGATATAACACATTAATATTTCTTTTTAAGTACATTGAATTACAAGTAGCAATTCTCACTACTGATCAAGAAAGAAGAAAGATGAGCTATAAATAAATGATACCATTAATGATTAGATAATATACGAGCACTGTCTATTGCAAATAATCAGAGATTTCATTCTCTTTTCTCTGTTACAATTTCAGGCAATTTCTTTCCCAGTTTCCTCACTGAAGTTACTCTAATTCTCACAACTAAAGCTGAATGCCCCCCTCTATCCTAATAAATCCTTTCAATTGCTCTTCACCTCCCTGTCAACCAAATAAATCTCAACTTTTCTGACATTAAAGAGCCTCAGTGACAGTCTCTGGTGAGTAAAATATTTCACTTTACTTCACTAGTCTTACATTTTAATCAGTTTCATTAGGAAATGATTTTCCACTTAACTATACCCTTCAACTGGCTTTGGCAACCTATGTCCCCTGTAGTCTTCTTTCTTCTGTCCCATGGGGGTAAATAGCTCCTCCAAATTCCAGCCTCCATGCAATCACTGAGTTACTGTGTGTCACTGAGGATTAGTTTTTTAATTTCTTTAATTTTATATAAGTAGAACCATAGTGTTTCTGTTTTGTCCTGTCCTACTTTACTTTTAATGCTAATGAATGTATCAGTAGATCATTCTTTTTACTGTTGAGTAATATCTTGCTAGATGGCTGTGGCCAATTATCTCAGTCTTTTAAATTTTGGCACTTCTAGAGTGGTGTCTGCTCATGACTTCTATTTATATTTTTCCTGTTTTAAATGATGGAGAATTGTTTCTTACTTTTCAAGGTCATTTTAATATCCTCCTAAAAAACTTTCAAGTATTTTCAAAATTTTTCTATTATTAAAATTATTGTTTTTTTAAAAAATGTGGCTGCAATTTAAAAAAAATACATTTTGGATATGACTTCTTCCAGATATATTTATTGTAAATATTTTTTACCAGTCTGCAGTCTGCCTTAATTTTTTAATAGTGATTTTCAAAAAGATTCTTAGAAATAAATCATAAAATCCAAATAATGTTTTTATTCCTATTGTCCTCAGAAAATGTGGCCACAGCAAGGTCATTATGATTTTGTCTGCTTTTAAGATTTTCTTTTTGAATTTTCACATTTTTGCTTTTATGTTTCACTTTATGATCCATTTTAAATTGATGTTTTACAAATGATGTGAATAAAAACAGGTTCATACTTTCCACATGGATATTAGTTGTTCTTACACTAGCATTTTCTCTTATTAATCAGCAATATTTGATTCCCCTTTGTGATATGGGTAAAAAACCCACGGGATCCCTTGCAGGGATCCTTGCATATGGAATCAATTACACTATAGGAAAACCTGAACGGCAGTTAATACACAGTGGAGAATTCTAACCACTGCTCTGGAAGGAGACATTAGCTCTGTCTTCTAAGGTGGTTTTTTATACTCTCCTCCCTAAAAGTATAACTCGTAAGAAGTGCTTTTGACCACAGAACAAACAGAAATGTGACATTCTAGAGAACAGTTTTTCTTGGCTTCTCTTTTGGGTGCCATGCTTTCAGTTTGCTACCTTCTTGTTTTACATTTATTGATCTCCTAAACAAAATCTAGAATGCTTTGGCTATTGCTTCTTCCAGTGTTTTTGCCGTCACCTTCCCTTTCTGCTTCCCTGATGAACTACATTTGTATACTTATTAATCCACACGAATTTTCTCGAGGCTCATCACTGCTTTGTGTATTGTTCCCAATCCCCACTCCCCGCTTTTTACTTTGGGTAATTTCTATTGTAATGTTCTTAAATGTAGTAATCCTCTTTCTGCTATGTGAAAATCCACTGCGTCCTCCTCCGGCAACACGCTGGCCTTGGTATGGATGCTGGGTCCCCCCAACACTGCCCTGCCTCCATGCCCACTGTCCTTGGCCCACCTTAGGGCTGCTGCTTCATGTGGGGGTGGACCCTGCCCACCAGAGAAAAATAATAATTAAAGCAGCAATAATAAATATAGAAACACAGAGCAAACAAATAGAATTGAAATCGTAGAAATAAAACCAAGATTTTAAAACCATCTGATTTGACATAGCTACTCATAACATGCATTGGAGAGGGAACAGTCTTTTGAATAGATGGTACTGGGAAAATTCAAAATTCACATGCATGAAAATGAAATTAGAGTCCAATATCTCACCCCAGACAAAAGCAACTCAAAATGGATTGACGATCTTAATATAATGCTTAAAGCCATGATATTATTAGAATAAAGCATCGTAATTGTTCCAGGACACTGGAATGGGCAAGGAGATTTTGGAGAGGATGCAAAACGTAGGAAACAGACACAAAATAGACACATGTAATTTAATCAAATCAAAAACCTTTTGCATAGCAAATATTTGACAATAAATGCAGAACTTGCAGAAGCAAAACAAAAAAAGAAAAAATTGCTACAGAAATCTGAAAAGGAGTTAATATTCAGAATGTAAAAGATTGAAAAGAACCTCATTAGTAAAAAATTTATAATCCAACTAAAAATGAACAACAGATCTAAGTGGACATTTACAAAGGGAGACATACAGATGCCTAACATATATATGAAACAATGCTTCACACTACAGATAATCGGAGAAGTAGAAATCAAAACAACAATGAGGTATGTCAGAGAGTTAGAATGGATGAGTGATAACAAGTCTAGTGAGGGGGTGTAGGAAAGGGAAGCCTTGAACACTGTTGGCCAGAGTGTAAACTACTATTGCCACATCGCAAACGGAACAGCAGCTCTTCAGAACATTAAAAATAAAACTACCACATGATGCATCAATCATACGACTAGATATATATCTTTAAAGGTAATGAAATCAGTATATCAAACAGTCATCCGTATTGCTATGACCATTGTAGCACTCTTCATAGGCAGCAGAAACAGCTTAACTGTCTGTTAACCAATGAATGGGTAAAGAAAATATGATACATATATAAGAATGAAATATTATTCAGCCATAAAAAGAATGAACTTCTGTCATTTGGGACAACAGGAATGAAATTTGGGTGGTCATGCTAAGTGAAATAAGTCAGACACAGAAAGCAAAATACCACATTACAGCATTCACACGTGGGTTCTAAAACAGCTGATCTCTTAGAAATTGAGAGCATAGTACTGGTTCCCAGAAGCTGGGAAGAGTAGGAGATGGGAAAGGAGCACTGAGAAAGGTTGATTAAAAAACTGTACATCACAGATAGAATAAACAAGTTCTCTTGCTCTTTGCTTTTTCTTTAAGGAAATATGTTTGAGGAGGTAAGTTTACCCTTATTTCAACATCACACAAGTATGTCTACGTATATGTGGTACTTTTATATAATGGAATATTACTCAGCTATAAAGAAAGATAAACTCAGGGCTTTTATAGGTAAGTGGTCACAACTAGAGACCATGCTCATAAGTGAAATAAATCAGACTTGCATGTGTAAGCATCATATTGTATCACTAGTGTAAGATCTGAAAGAGTGAATAAAAACTGGGAGGTATGATAGACATTGCAAAATGAAAGCAAAATGCTCAAAAGTAAAGGGCAGCTGGGGTGTGGGAAAAGAGAAGGGAAAGAAGGGGAAATTATGTAAGTATGTTTATACAGGATAGCTAACATAGTTGTACTACTGTCTTATATTGGTCTACAGAAAGGAACAGTTAATGATTACTTGTTTGATCAATCTTGTATATCTCTATTTATTTTCCTGAGAAACCAGTTTGAAGTTATCAATAGGTAATAGAACAACCATGCTTAATTTCCTACAACTTTGTAACTCTGTTTTATTTGTATTATTCTTATGCTATTTTGTAAATGGATGTCTATCTGTTAATATGTTTTCCTTCTTTTATTTTTTAAATTAAAAAAAGAAAAATGATTACTGAAGAAAAGGCAGTATACCTCAAAAAAAAAATCATATGTGATCCCATGAATGACTACAATTTTATGTATCAGTTAAAAAAGCAGAATATGATAATTCCAAAAATTAAAAATATAAATAGTGTTTAAAATAACATAGATTCTACCTTATGAGGATACTCAATATAGTGTATTTTAAGTAGACTTAAAGATATTCCCTTCAGAGTTTGAAAATTGGGATAGCAGCTTGGATAAAAATTCTAACAACTGTATTAGTAAATATTCGGAAGGTGAAAAGATAATACTGAATTCTGAAGGTTACAGATTTGTAGTCAGGAATGTAATTTTGTCCTCATAGCATCTCACTTTTGGAAGCAGCTTGGTTTAAGTATACTTCAGAATAGGATATGAATATATTATCCAAAGTCTATTATGTAGACAAAGTACCTTTCCAGTCTGGGTTTATGAGGATTACTACCAGAAGGATTTTAGCCCTACATTTTATATATTCATACATAAGTACTATTTCATGTACTGTTATTTTTTTATTTTCATTGATGCTGAAGTACATCTACTCACTGAATTTTGCCACAAATCCTTTTTGTGTTGGAGAAAATGAATTTCTTGGTTTGCTACACTGTAGTGTTTGAATGAGGTCACATAACTTAATACTGGAATACCTGAACAGGCCAATCTTATTGTGATGTCTCCTGAGGTCCCTATCACAATATCACAGAGTTTATTATTTTTTTAATGATATTTGTAAATCCTGCAATTGTGTTAATTCCCTGTGATGGGAAATTTTCAGAAATTCTTACTGTACTTTGTAAATTGAATAAACAGAGCTATAGTTATTGCAATTATAGATTTGTCAGCAGAGCTTTATCATTAGAAGAAAAAATATTCCCTGTGCCCTATTGAAACTAGAAACATAATGGCAGGTGTGGAGGCAGGAGGATGGCTGAGAGTTCTAGGCAGCCTGGACTGAGTAGTGAGTTCATGACCAGCAAAAACTACATAGTAAGACCCTGTCTCAGAAAAACAAAAGAAAAGAAAAGGAAAGAAAAGAAATAAATGTGTCACCAAAACCTGGCTCTCTCTCTCCCCCTCCATATGTGTGCATATATGCATA
>NW_004955425.1:11304100-11306319 GCF_000276665.1 Chinchilla lanigera | reverse complement strand
TATCTTAAAAATACAACAGAGAAGAGCTGTAAAAACTGATTCCATCTTGAAATTGGCTGGTATTTCAATTATGAACACTGTGAAAAGAAGAACAGAGCTTGACAAAAAGAACTCAGTGGCCTCTTTTTCCTTTTACTGTTATTTCAGTCTTGCTTTGAATCTCGAGGTAATAAGAAAAGATAGTAACTTCCCAACTATGTAAACCACAGGGTTCTCTCTGATTCACATTATAGCAGTGCTCTTAAAAAAAATAAAAGCTCCTCACAGACAATGGAGATGAAATCAATGCATTTTGTCGATAGACAAAGACCTAAACTCAAAGCAGCCAATTGAAAGGTATAAGCTTTTTCAAATGATTTAGGAGTTCCTTTTAGTATAGTATTACATAGATATTAATATCAAGTTTTGAAAAAGGGCTTTAAGGAGTCCTCATTTTCTAGAATATAATTCTCCAATTTTTGTAAACTCAGGCTAAATCTCTTTTCTTCCTTTTTTCTACTATAGTTCTACCTCATTGATTTCCCAATGTATTCCCCTCCTTCCTCGAAGAGGGCTTGACCCACTTTGGCAAATGAAGGACTAATTTATAAATATATATATATATATATTTATAAAGTGAATGAAGGGTGTGAGACGCCCTCTCACAGTGCGTGCTGCAGCGTGAGCTGCAGAACACAGACTCTTGGGGAAGGACTCCAGAAGAGTAATGGCAGTCCTGCCTCAGGTGAGGTTTCTGTCTTGTTTTTCAACACTGTTGACAGGTAGGTAGAGTGGGACTATACGATACACAAAAAAGATGGTTCATTTGAAGTGCCTTTGTTCAAATAAACAGAAGAAATAGTACATTTGTGTTCTACTCAAGAAGTTCTTATCCACACAGGTTTAGTATATTTTTCTGTTTTGCTAACTCCTGGATCATTCCTCTGTGAGTTCTTCGTTTGTCCATTGCAAACCTCCTTTCTGTCTTTAGCTAGATGACAATAAACTGAGCTAATTACTACATCCTAAATGGACCCACTTTTTATGTATCTGATTTTAATTCCATTAGCCTGTGGGATAGGTTCTATTCCTCAACATCCAGGAGTATATTTCTGCAGTTTCATCTATATCTAGGATATTTTCCAAAGTGGCTGGTTCTATGGTGACAATAGCTTATTGCAGTTATGACTAGATACATGTGTACATGTAATGTGGATTTATAATTTTGATTGTGAGTCAACATTGTAAAGTTTTACATTTTTATTTTTCTGACCAGAGCAACCAAGCATAATACATAAACATTTTCAAACACTGAAAAAACATGATAAACATCTTCAATTTGGTAGGTACTTTATAGATATGAAGTTAAAGTGTGTGCATATATATATATAAACATATGTATTTTACAACACAGTATAATATTCTATTTTGTATCATTAAATTATACTTTTATATTTTTAGATCCTATCAATCTAATTTAGACAAAATTAAAATATGTTTTCTGTTGTCCCTTACATCATTTTTTGATAATTCCTTTATGTTTTGTCAAATACTAAAGCTGCCTTCTTCCTACCTTTAGACAGCCCATTCAAATGCACTATTAAATTTTTTTCTTTTCAGCAGAATTCCCTTATTTGATTCAACGTGTATTCCTTTATATATATGAAAATCACCATATGTGCGTTCAATGTCTTATACTGTCTTATTTTGGTAATTATTTTCTAAAATGATTGCAAGTATTATTTTACTTAATCAGGACTAAAGGGTTTTGGGGAAATGTGATTTTAAAAAATATCCCAAGCCAGAAAACCTTTCTACAAGGGCTAAAATATGAAGAAAATTTTATTAACGAGTATTATATAAGAATCTAATATACATCATATACAATGTCTAAAGGGATAAGACAGAAAGAATCCTTGCCCTTTTATGTAGCCAAGCAGATGTATTTCATTATATCCATATCTAAATCTATATTTATGACTATAGGTACAGTTATATTTGTATTTACCTATATATATTCTCAAGACAGAAAATAATAAGTAGTCTTTAAGTATGAGGCCTAGACACTATTTCCCCTACATAGTTTATCTGAAATTTACCTTCTAGTTGAGATGAACATGTATATTAGCCAACTGGTCTTATCCAAGGGATAAACAAACTTCACTTTTTATGATGAGGGTAGTTTTTGAGCAAGGGCCTGCAGAAGTGATACTTTACCTTTTCACAGAGAGGGATGCTAT
>NW_004955425.1:11288791-11303540 GCF_000276665.1 Chinchilla lanigera | reverse complement strand
TGAAGTCAAAAGTAATTTCCTTTCTTAATTTTCAATAGGAAGAATATTGTTTCTTCTCTGGTTTGTATTTACCTTTGCAAATGATAATGAATAATAATAACTTTGTAAGTTTATTTTCTTAGAATTGCTCTACATTTACATTAGGGACAAGTTTAGATAATTTTAAGCCAAATAATTGATATTTTAATGTTAAAAATTAAGTTTATTATTTTTTAACAACATGGTAGCTGTGAAATGAAAGCGGTCTTTGAAAACATTTAAAATCTTCTGTAGTAGCAATTTTTGAATATAAAAAATTAATGTATTTGTTGATTTGAACTTTGTTTTCCAACCCTGCTGTAAAATATTGAAGATTATTCTTTCTATCCAATTGCCCTTTTGTGCCTTTTCACCCTCCTTTCTCCATTCTCCTCTTCGAAACTTTCCCAGACTCTGGTACCCTTATTCTGCCCTCTACCTTCTTTTTCATTATATAATGGAATATATTTCACAGTAAGTAAAATCCATCTATGAGAAATGGAGCAGCTTTTGGAAAACTTTCGTTTTCTATGCCCTTTCCTTATCTTTTTCTAGAATACCTACAATGCAAAAGTTGCTTGTTTAAAGATGTTGCATGATTATTTTAAGTTTTCTTGTTATATTTATTGGTCTGATTGGCCTACTTCAAATGACCTGTCTTCAACCTCAATACTTTTTTTCTGCTTTATTTCTTCTGCTGTTGAGCCTCTCAGATGCACCCTTTTCATTTGATTCTTTAGCTCCAAGATTTCTGCTTGATTTTTTTATGACCTATCTCTTTGCTGAATTTCTCATTCATGTCATAAATTGACTTCCTAATTTCATTGAATTGTCCATGTGGTTGCTCTTACATTTCAATGTGCATTTTTTTTTTTTTTTTTTTGGTTTTTGCCAGTGCCAGGAATTGAACTCATGACCTTGTGCTTGCCAGGCAGGTGCTGTGCCACTGAGCTAAACCCCCAGCCCTCAATGTGCATTTTTAAACTCATTATTTTGAATTTTTAAGCAATTTATCAATTTCCCTGCATGCAGAATGTTGCTAGAGAGTTACTGTTTTCTTTTGGAGGCAGCACGTTACCTTCTTGCTTCAGTGGTTGCTCACCCGGGCTGATGTTTGTGTAACCAGTGGATCTTGATTGCCTGTATCAACTTTACAGGGTATGTTTCCTAGTTAAATATTTTCTCCTGGTAATGCATCCTGGGGCTTTGGTTGGGTAAGCTGTGCTGGATTTTGCTTTCTTGTGCACAATTTAGGTGGTATCCTAGTACTTTCTTCAGCTATAGTCAGGTTTATGATGTTTGCAGGTGTCTCAGTGGCATAAACCGCAGGGACAGTAAGATCACACTGCTGGTAGCAATGTAGCTTTCTTAGGAGAGGCACGATAACTGGCGCATCTGAGCACAGTGCACTTGTGTCTCAGGAGGGCACGGTATGGCTGATTCCCCAGCAGAGGCATGACCTCTGTTTCCTGGAGTTCTGTTTTTAAAAAGATGCCACTGCAGTCCAGCGCACCCAGTAGTGGGGAGGGACACCTAAAACTGCTCGAGGGCAAAGCAGAGGCCCAGAGCACTAACAGCCCCAGTGTGGCTACCTGTCAATGTTGAGGGCTGCAGGGACGAACTCCCGGAGCTTCTGGAGACTGATCTTCCTCCAGTGCGCAGCTTTTTGGGATTGATAGTGGTGGGGCGGGGCTGCCTGTGTGCTTCTCAGTGCTTTACAGGGTGAGCTTCTCTGGGCAAGCTGCCTGGCTGCTTCCTGTGGATGCAGTGGACATAGATCAGTCAGGTTTACTAGAGAAACAGATATAGCTCAAGATATGCAAAGGTACAAGAAATTATAAGATTGACTTATGATAGTCAGCTACAGAGTTGGATGAGGAAGCGTGCGGAGGGTGTCTGCACATGGAGACTGAAGGATTCAGTCCAAGGTCTGGAGCTCACTGCAGTGTCCGTGCAAGTCCATATCAGGAGGCTGATGAGTCTGTACTGGAAGGCTGAAGGATCCAAGGCGGAAGCCAGAGCCTGCACTAGAAGCCAAGAGATGACATCCAAGCTGAAGGAGAAGACTGGAGCTCCTCCAAAGAGAGGAAGACCCTCTGTCCTTCCTCATTTCCCTTTTATATCATCTAGGTGATGGTCCACCCTTGGGTGGCTCCTCTATACCCTGGAGTATAGAATTGTTGAGCCGATTTAGTTAAGCTTCTAAACTTCTCAAGTTGACACAATCAATCAGCCACTGTAGATAGGAAGGACAGTTTGTGTTTTTCTGGGTGCAGAACCACTCGGGGTTGTTTAGCTGACTGGCTGCTCCCTAGGGCTCAGGGCGGGTGCTTAACAACACAGCCTCTTTCAGGGGCAGTGGTGGTGGTGGTTGAGTTTACAGAGCTGGTTCTCTGGGACAAAGGTGGGTAGGTAGAGATGCAGATCTTCCTGGGGGCTGAGCAAGCCTCACTTCTCAGGCAGGCTGGCCAGCTGGTTCCCTGGTGCTGGAGGAGGTTGGGCAGGGACACCTGGCTGGTTGGCAGGGCTAGGTCAGCTGAGACACTGAGGAAAGCTGCCTCTCTGCTTCCCAGAGCCGCAGGCAGGCAGGGTCTCAAGACGGCGAGTGTAGCAGGAGCCTTTGCTGGAGAGGGCACCACAGGGGCTTGGGCATCTTCACTGGATTTTTCCCCTTCAGTTTTTTAAAATAGCCACAAATCACACATTTTAAAAATCTTTGCTCCATGCTGTTTGTTTAATTCCCTACAGGCCTAAAGCTGTGTCTTTACTTAGATTTTCTGTGAAGCAAACTGCAGCCTGAGCATGTAAACTGACTTAAATCTGTCTGTGCATGGGAGCACATACCCACAATCCTAGCATTCTGGGAGGCTGAGGCAGAAGGCTGCATGTTCAAGCCCAACTTGGGCTACTTAGTGACTTAACAGATCCTGTCTCAAAAATAAAATAAAATAAAGTAATAAAATAAAATATAAAATTAAATAAAATTAAAAGGGCTGAAAAGTTAGCTCAGTACAAAAGCTCTGGGTTTAATCCCCAGCCCCATAACAACAAACAGACAAACAACAGTGATAATAAAAAAAATTTAAATCCAATTTAACAGTGCATCTTTGCCCATATTTGAGCCAGTTACATCTGATTTCAGCCAGTCGGTGAAATCAAACACTTAGCTTTAGCCAGTGAAGTGATTTCTCTTCTTTGCTCCCAAGTTTCATTTTAAAAACTTTGTTGTTCATTTTTCTGGGTACGGTTCTCTGAACTTCTGCTGGTTCTGTGTGCTTCCTGATTCTGAGTGCTGATAAATCCTGTTAAATTTAATTTGTTCACAGCTTTTTAAGGACCTAACACAGAAAATTTTGTAGAAATAGGTGTGCAAGTGTGCCTGAGCCTGTGCCTGCCACAGCAGGTTTTCCGACGGGACCTTAGAATGTTTCCAGTGTAAAAGTGGCAAAATTAAAAAAAATGCACTTAAACAACTGTGTTGTTTATTTATTTTCTCTATTCCATTTCATTAGTGCACACTTGCAGTGTGTGCATTTTACATTAATCTTCAGGAGAGGGCACATGTACATAATACAGCTTGTTTCATTATAACTGCCTTCCTGCCCTCTCCTTCCTTCTCTGCTTCTCCTTTCCCCTTCTCCTTCTTCATATTGATCTTAGTTTGTGTTTGTGGCATAAGATGTCCACACTGGTTGAGGTTATTCGGACCTTGTACCTGGTGTATCTTCACTCTACCTACCTCCCATGCCACACCTCACCCCTTGCCCTTGGGTTCCTGAACCCTTCCCATGTGCAAGAGATACACCCCCTTGTCTCCCTCTATCCTTCCTGTATTTTTCCCTTTTAAAAAAATGTATGGAAAAAAAGCAAAATAAAATTTCATGACAAAATAGTAGAATAACAATAGTTAATACAGTGAGTGCTGTTATCTTTAAAGTAGTTAATCAGAGTGCAAAATATGGCCATAAAATGTTCTCCAAATGATATTAGCACAAATGAACTAAAAGAAACTAGTAGTATACCTACCTTGTGTCTTTTTGTGTTTTCCCTTCCTTTCCCCTCCCCACATCCTAGTTCCTTTTTCCTTTTGATGGTTTCTTCCCATTTCAATAATATCTGTTGTGCATTTTGGACCTTATTTACTCTAGCAGCTCCTCACACCACGGAGACAATACGACATTTACACATGTGAGTCTGATTTATTTCACTTATGAGTATGGTCTCTAGCTGCATCCATTTACTTAGAAAAGTCTCATATTATCCTTCTTGATAGCTGTATAACAAGGATTTGTAAGGCCTTTCTTTCCCTTCTAAAACCTGAAATCAATACTTTCCAGTATCACTAAATGTTGTTTGTTACATATATAATATACAGAAAGAAGTAGAGAGGCAGAAAGAGAACTCTCCTTGTGCGTCCCTTGATGTTAGGATGTGGGCCATTGCTTCTCATTCAGCGGGTAATTGTGTCCCTCATGAAATATATGGCAATTTGTGGAGATAAACTAGAAAAGTAGTAGGGAGAGGGCTTCTGTTAAACACTCTGCAATGCAAAGAAAAGCCTTCCACAGCAAGGAGTCATATAGCTCAAAATGTTAGTAATGCCATGGGTGAGCATTCCTAGTTTGTAGAGATAGCAATGCATAAATATAAAAAAAAATCCCTTTCCATATTAATCTTTCCTAATGTTATCAAGGCAATAGACACCCACTCCCAATACAATTTTAAAAAGAGGTTTCTTTTGGTTCCCAGTTTGTAGAGCTTTCAGTCCATAGTAGGCTGGCTTGGTGGGAAGGCATGGCACAGGGCACAGTGAAGGAACGCTGTTCATGGCATGGCAGACAGAATGCAGAGTGTCAAGAGAGGAGCTCGGAAGGGAGATAAACCATAGTCACCTGCATCTTCCAACCAGGTTCCACCTTCTTAGGGCAAGTCAGATAGAAACCCTCACAGGCCGATCACTGTCCAAAAGGCCTATCATTGAGTGAGGAGGCTTTGGGGGGATATCGAGATAGAAACCACAACGTTCATAACATATATATATATATGTGTGTGTGTGTGTGTGTGTGTGTGTGTGTGTGTATATATGAAATAAAATAGAATAAGACATCTTAGAGCAAGCATGGTAGGTAGGAAGAGGGAGACATTGTAGATAAGGTGACATCTGAATAATCTGAATCAAAAATGGGAGGAAACTAATTGAAAATCTGTGAGGCTTCAAGAAGTAACACCCTTGAGGCAGGAACAAACCCATCATGTTGAGCAAAAATCCTGTTTCTCTAGAGCCACTTCCACAGAAACAGAGTAGGACATAGAGTTAAGGGACAGGCACAGATTAACATGTGCTGTAGGACATGGACTTGATAAGAATTATATTTTATTCCAAGTGTGATGACACCCTATTGTAGAATTTTACAAAGTAGAACAACATTTATTTTTTAAAAGACCATGTTGGCTTTTGTATGGAGAATACACTTCACAGGAGCAAAAACAATACTCATCATACTCCTTAAAAAGCTGCTGCAGTGCCAAGGCTTGGGGGTGTGGTGACCAAACCTCAGTTGGTGGTAATAGAAAAGTTGTACAATTGACCAGATCCATGCATTAATTTGATAGTGAAGCCAGAATGACTGTAGGTTTAATGTGTGTGATAAAAGAGATGAACCTAAAGCAGCTGCAATGTGTGGCAACTGGGTGAAACTTTTAGTTAGACGGATCATGGGATTAGCAAAGAAAAGAACACTAGAGAATGTTTGGAGGGAATGTAAATTTGAGATATCATTAGCCATACAGATGGAGGCATATAATGCCATTAAGTATGTCAAATGATAGGAAGAGAATAGTGATAGAGATAATAATTTAGGAATAATAGCTTTAGAAATAGCCAGAGGGGAAAGTATTTGAGAATAGTACATAATAAATTAAGCCCACCCCTTTGATAATACAAAATAAAACAGCAACAACCATAAAACAATCTTATAGTGGTAGTAGAAAGTATTTAGCAGAGACAAGGTCCCACAGTTCAAAAGAAATACTAAGTTACAAAATGCAAAATATAGCTCCATGCTGTATAAAGAATTTTAGGAAGAATTTTCTACCCTCCAGTGAGTATATGCTGTGTAACTTCTTTCACAAAAAACATATTGCAGAGAACATCATTTCCACTCAACAATATTTAAATAGAATAAAGGGCAAGCAGGGAATTGAAATGCATGCACTTTAGAAAAGGCACATAAAGCAGAACAATTTTTAACTTTAAAAAGGCAATTCTCATCTGTGGCACTAATGTTTATTCAATAATTTCCATTTTTACCACCTGCAAGACTAAGGTCACCTCAGTTTAAAAGATTAGTAAATAAAGGATAATACAACATGGAAAGACCAACTATATCTATTGAAACCAGAAGAGGAAGCCCTGGGATATGTAAAAAGAACCTCTTAAAGTCATTTTTCCCTATGTTATTTTTTCTGTTCTCCTCCCCCTCCCTGTCCCCCTCCCCTCCCCATTCCCTTACCCCTCCTCTTTGTCCTTGTCGTTATCTCCTTCTTCTTCCTTTTCATTTTCCTCTTTCTGCTTCTCTTTCTCCTCCTCCTCCTCCACCTCCATCTTCTTCTTCTTCTTCTTCTTCTTCTTCTTCTTCTTCTTCTTCTTCTTCTTCTTCTGCTTCTGCTTCTGCTTCTGCTTCTGCTTCTGCTTCTGCTTTTTCTAGGAATTCTTCACCTACAAGACTAATTTAGCTCAGCATACTTATCTGAGTGATATGTAAACTAATCTAAAGTGCTAGTAGCTTCAAGTTGCATAATTTTTGACTTGGTTCTTTGTTTTTTCTGCCATATGTGGAATTTTGTGATTCCAAGATCAACCATATAATTTTACTTTAGCCCTCAGTGGGGTGTGTGTACCAACTTAAATTAATTAATTAGTTAAGTGTACCAACTTAAATTAATTGAAGAAGAAAAATATTTATTCTAATTCTGGGGACTACTCACAGATAAAGATATATCCAAGGATTAAGATCTCTGGTAAAGTTAATGGAAATGATCTGAAGAGTATTAATATTATTTTATTTACTCTAATGTGAAATGAGGAAAACCAATTCTCATGGGTAGAAAACCTTGTGATGTCCTGTCCTGGAATCTTCACTCACACAGATGGAATCAGCCCTGAAGGTTCACCCAGCCCCTCGCCATTTTGCACCTTTCCCCAAAATCCCTGCAAACTCCATTCCAGTGAGAAGAGAGAAAGAGAAAATTATAGGCACACTTACTTTGTTTACCTACCAATTAAATTGTTATGCCTTAGAGAAAATTTTGAGAGTAATTAGAACAGAGGATTCCTCAGGTTAAAAGGAGAGTCCTGCTCTTCACAGATCCAGAAGCTGTTTTGTGGGTAGTGGCTGAGGCTGGAGATCAATCACACGTGTGGGGCTAAAGCAAGGCCAGCCCCAGAACATAGAGCATGGGAGATGAGCCACGTGGACAAGCTGTTCCACCTCTGAGAATGTGAGGTGCCCAAGGCAAACCAGGCAAACAAGTTGTTAGGCAGAGGGGTTTCAACTGACAATAACCTTCGGAGTGTATAAATAAACACCCGCAGTCACTGAGCGGTTTCTTTTCTCCCCGCAGGAGAGGAGGCTCCATGTGACCTCAGCTTTCAGCATTCTTACTATTGTCTCCATTTCTTCATCCTCCACTGTGCCCCTCTGGTGAAGTTCAGGAGTTGTGCTGGATGCAGCAGTGTTTTATTGTTTAGCTTCTATTTTGTGAAATGTTGCCATTAAAGCTTTCCCTTTCCTTATAGATTGTTGCTACTATACTTTAACTGACTATACTATTATTTTTAAATTAATAGAGTAGGCAAAATAAAGTCTTCTATTTTATATCACTCTGACAGGTTTTCCTTTTTTCCCCTCCAGTTGTCCATTTGTGAAAATGACAGATGTTGTTAGAAAATAAACCATGCTAGAAAATGAAAGTTCCTGAAACTGCAGTTAACTGGGAAGAAAGGTACTGAGAGGGAGGGGATGGCACTTTTGCATCTGTAAGACTGGAATCTCATATTTTTGTAAGTAAGCATTTTATGAATTTGACAAATAAACTCAGGGAGCTAAAAAATTTTTCCTAGTGTTAATACAACTAAATGTAAGTTGTGGTAAGAACTCCATGTAAGTCTTTATCATAGCGACTCATGCATTATGTTCCAGAAATACCACATAAGTACATTACATTCAGCTTTGCCATCATCTTATTTTATTGTGTAGTAAACAAGGTTGAACATTTGGCTCAAGTTAAAAGTATTTTAAACTTGCATAAATTTAGAAATCAATATGTGTTTAGTAGTAATCAGCTTTCTATTTTGTACACCATATTTTTCTGCATTGCCTTGCATCAAATCAGCTTCATCTGTCATTACAGCTGTAGCTGCAGTGAACAGCTCCATGTGAGTTCTGACTGATATTATATCTATGGAATCTGACATATAGTTAGGGATCAGCAGAATACATTCTTTAATCCTCATTATCACGGAGAACCCAAATCAGTTCCCTCAGCTTCCTTTTACATAAGGACACCAGGGAACATTAAGTATCATACCCCAGGCTATGATAAGTATAGTAATTTCAACCAGAATAGACTCTATGGGACCTTTGCTAGTTTGCCTTTCTGAAGAGCATCATGCTAGTTATCAAGCTCACTATGTCATACCACATTACAATCTGTTGAATTTTTCTTAATCAGATTTTAAATATCCACATAATAAAATAATTCCTTTGGAGTTTTCATATATTTTGAAACAGAATAACTCATTCTAACTCACCAAATTGAAGGACACATTCTACTTTACCATTAAGATGTGCTAGCACTAAATATGAGTGAAACGTTAAGTCTCGTACTAGTTAATGGAGATAACTATTGCTTCACCAATAGAGTCTTAGATTAGTATTAGTCACAGTTTTAAAGGGAGACACATTTTGCCAGCAATATCTGTTTCTGGCTTAATAACTTAAGCCCAAATTAATAACTTTTCAAAATTTTAGCCACAAATCAGTAAAAAACACATTTTACATCTAAAAAACTACACACACACAAACAAATATATATATAAAATTTTCTTCAAATGTTTAACATTTCTGTCTTTCAACCAGCAGCAGAAATGAGAACTAGATTATGAGCTGCAGCTCAGTTATCCAGCCAGTGACTTCTTTTCTAAATACTGGAGCTAAACTTGTCAGCAGAAAGCTCTCCTCCTATGA
Organism: Chinchilla lanigera; assembly: GCF_000276665.1. Taxonomy (NCBI): domain Eukaryota; kingdom Metazoa; phylum Chordata; class Mammalia; order Rodentia; family Chinchillidae; genus Chinchilla; species Chinchilla lanigera. Next base: position 11,294,274 of record NW_004955425.1, on the reverse strand, counting down.
TAGAGGATTCCATGGTCATAAGAAGATTAAATCATTCTTGTGACATGATGTGTTCATTTCCAGAGATATGCATACCGATATTTTGGGAAAATTAACCTTTCTATAAGCCATTTTGATTGTATAACTCCTCTGAGGTAATTTGCATAAGTTTAAATGTAGAAGGAGACTTTCTATACCACAGTACTTTTTTTTTTTTCTCATAGAGGTAGTAAGAGGCAATAACCCATCTGGAGTGAGTACCATTTCACTGTTTCTCTAAAACGTGTGATACCTGTATTTAGACCCATATTTAAATTTCTCTTGAAAGTGAAACGACACAATGAGATATGTTTTGCATACAATATAAGTAGGTCTTCTTTCTCTACTTTCTATCCTGACTTGTAAGAAAGCAAATATTTCTTGCATAAAATAAATCTGTAACAATCATGAAACAAAGATTTTTAAACTTGATCTTTTGACAGTTCATTTTCAGGTCAACAAATAGGTTCAGGTCTCATGATAGATGATTTGATTTTATTATTTGGTTAAAGAGATATTATATACAGGAGTTTTATATCTTTATGCAATTGAATCTCTTGATTTTTTTCCTTGAAGTTTTGTTTTTAGCATTATATATAGATAGATCTTTGCCCCTAAATATCTAGTTACATTACTTTGTAAACACCTATGTGCATGTTTCATTTTTATGATTTAATATTTAATTGATATAAACATGGAGTTCTTTGCTTTTTTGTAGTGCTGTGGATTAAATTTGCATTACATAAAAGGATATACTTCTTTTGCCTATTACTTCTTTGCTCATCAAGATGTTACATTTAATTTACATGTTTTGAGTGTTTTATTTTTGATAAAAAGCAATGGATAGATACCATAAATCCTAATCAAATTAAAACTAGAATTAGGTACAATGTGATTAAGCCAATTTAAAAACAGTAGTCAGTGGAGGATATCTTTGTGTAATGGAAGCAGAAGCTGTCCATTTTCTGAATATAAACATCCTAAAAGAGATGAACTACAAGTATTTTGACAAAATATTATGTAATTTTTGGGGCCTCATTAATCATCTTGCTAGCACTGTCCTGAAGATCTAATAAAAATGTTTAATATATTTACATAGATATTATGAAGTTATCTATGTGCTTCCTTTTGTGCGTACTCTGCTAATTTCACATGACACCTGAGTGTCTATTAAAAGAATGTCTTTGAGTTTTCAAATTCTGGCAGCTACATTTATTATGAATCATTCAACAGTGACCCATTTATAGTGTACATAGATGGGGCTCATGTGATAATATCTCTTTTAACTTATTTCATGACATATGAATCCTGAAGATCCCTGCATAACCATATACTTGCTTTGAAAAGGTTCATGCACATTTTGGTTTAGTTCCTGAAATGCATCTGATCTGCCACTCAAGTACATATAGGTATATGAAAATTTCTTGAATATTCTTTTTTTCCTGGAATTGTGATTGCTTATTTAACTTCTTATGTAAAACTTGAGCTCACTGAATACATTTACTAGTTCATAGTCTTTGTAGGATTATCTGTATAGAACCTGGTAGCTATTCTGTATTAAGTATTTAATATATGTATATTGAATAAATTATCAAAGAAAGCAATGTGAAGGAATTGATTTATTTTATTTTTGGAACCCTAAAATTCACAGAAAATAGCTTAAGAATTTCTTATCCAGTTGAGTTGCACAAACAAAGAAGCACATAATAGAACAATGATAACAAAAACTTCATAAAGAATGAAAGATGATAGAAATTACCAGCTCTGATTTATTATTGCTTAAAGTTATTTTCATCTTTAATCTGAAGCCATTAATACAAAGAACATGCTTAACAGTAACTTAAATAAGCCACTGTTCTTATTTTGGTTAATTTGATCAATGTTAGGTTTGATTGTATGAATAAGTGATGTGGTCTCTGTAGACAGAAGTATACTACATTAGATGTTCAGGTAACTGTCACACATAGTTTCACCTTATTCTTTCTCTACTCTTTCATCTACTATGAATTTCTTTCCTGTTTATACAAAAAAGCATAGTACATATGTTCCATTGAACTTTCTCTAACTCTTTCAATAATTAAGTCTGGAAATCACGTCATTCAGTTCATAAAGATCTCATTCCTTATTCTATAGGTGGAGCTCCACTATATGGATGGACTAAATCTTTTGCAATTACTCTTCTTATTTGGGCATTTAAGATGTCTATAGCATTCTGAAATTATAAACTAATGCTACGAATAACTGTGCAATTTTAAAAATGTTACTGGTTTGTGTCCTCATAACAAATTTCTAGATATGGGTCAGAAGCTAAACTCATCTGGATATTTATTACATTTTGTAAAATGTGCCTTCATAAGGATTTTCTAATTTATATTACCACAAGTTATACATGAGATTGTCTATTCCATCAGCCTCACCAATAATTGTAATAATTTTATTATTTAACATATTTCAGAAATGAGAAATGTTATTTTTATACATTTAAATTTGCATTTCTTTACTTATGATTTAATATTGTCTGATCAATCTTACATTCTTATGTCTGGTGGACTGAGCAACTTCGTTGAAGACAACCGTATGCAATGTAACAACCATTGTTAATTCCTATCATTTTGTTTTGAGGTCCTGTATCATTTTTGTTGTTTCTGTGTTGTTTTGATTTTGTCTTCATTGTTGTTTTGGTAGTTTTTTTTAATTTTTAAAATGAAAAAGAAAAAATATGTATAGGACCATTTAACATATTTTTATAAATTCACTGTTAAACTTTTAACATATTTTTCTATCATGAACCCATTAATTTTTAAAGACTAAACTGTTTAAACATTGAAATAGATATTTATCTTCTAAAGTTCATTGTCACATAGTTAATTTGCAGAGGTATCTAATCTACTAATATGAATAAGGTTATGCTTGTGGATTCTGAAGAAGCTGTGAGAATTAGTGTCATTTGTACTTCTGAGTAGAGCCAAAGAACAAATTATGAGTCAATCTATATTCAAATTTAGAGCTCTCCCAAATATGAAATATTCATATTGCAAACAAACACTCTTTGGAGAGTCCAAGCCATTAATAGATTATCTCTTTTGGATGGGCAGTAAGACACTCATGTTCCACCAACTGCATACGAATTAATAGGAGAAATTGTGTGCATGTTAGAGAATGCCATCTGCATAACACAAATGAAATTCAGTATGTGATTAGAAAGTCTGATTGATTGTTTAAATTATGCTGCTTATGCTGTCATACACAGCTTCACATTTTTATTAGTATCATAATCTCTAATTAATAATTTATCTGTTTTTCAGTTTATGTCCACAAAACAAATGGAACTGGTATTTCTTTTTAAAAAATGTTTGCTTAAGTTTTGTTTTTTAAGTTGAAGACTGATCTCACGGTATCTTGCATGCTATTTACACACCACAACTGAGCTCAACTTCAGCCATGAGATTTTGTCTGTTAATCTAAGAGCAAATCCTATTCTCCTACAAGACACCTAATATAATTTTCTGTTTACTACATGGAAAAAACAATATTGAAAGATATGTGGTTAATATCTAGAAACATTTCCTCTTTTCCAACATTAGCATGAATGTGTACATCATATATTTTCCCCAAAATTGAAATATTTGAAGTACCAGAGCTATTTATACAGACTAATGTAAGAGCTACCTCGAGTTGAATAAATAATACTTAAAAAGGAAAAATGTATGTGTATTTCTCTTAACTGGAGGACAGGTTTATTTCTTTCTATTCTTATACATGAAGAAATGTATTATTAAATATCTTTTTTTTTTTTTTTTAGAAAAGAGGAAGTTTGTTTTTCTGGCCAGTGACTGTCATGATTCGTTGAATTTCAAAGAAAAATCACTGGATTCAAAACTGTTATATCAGGAAGAACTTTAGATCCTGCTGATCAGAAACTGGCTAAATAGCAGTTTAACAGAATTCTTAACATAGACTCTCTTTAGATATTTGAAAATGATGACATGAACACTGGCTGTGGTCATTTCCATTTTGTGATTTGAAATACAAGCTTTTATTGATGCTAAAATTTCTTATTTTTGTGTTTGTTAGCTAAAAATATTATCAGGTGGTTCATAGAATTTTTTGAGAAATTTATTTAATGTTCTTAATATGATGTCATATATGGATGTCTATAATTCTAAAAACAAAGATTATCATTGTATTCAATCTATTTTTATGTAGTGCTATATATAGAGTTTGTTCTCTATGGCAAAGATCAAGATTTATACATATTATATATAAAACATAAAATGTATACATAAATAAAATATGTGTGTGTTGTTATACATAAACCATCCCTTTTTTGTTCAAGAGTAAGTAATTTAAACACTATTTAGCACATACTTTTGGTGATATAGAAGGGCATTTATAAATAATGATGTATATAGGTATACCTGTAAGAATAAATGAGTAAATAATCAAAAGTGATTGATTTGGCCATCAATCACAGACAACTTTTACGTATCCTCTCCAAAAGCTTTTACTTTTGTTTTCTAAATCCTGACTATCAGACATCTATAAATGATAGCGGACATGTTGGACTTTCTGAGTCTGGCTTATTTTTCTCAGCACTGTGCTCTCCAGTTCCATCTACTTTCCTGCAAATAGCAAGAGTTTATTTTTCTTTATAACTGAATCATATTCTTATACATGAATATGTTATATATAATAGATGTCATGCATTCTTTATCCATTCATCTGTTGATGGTGACCATGAGACCATACTCATGTCTGACACAACAGACATGAGTATGCAGGTGTCAATATAGATTTTTTACTTTAATTCTGAGACTATACCAAGAAAGAGAACAATATATCTGGATCAGATAAGGCTGGAAAAGGTTCTGGAAAAGATCTAATTTTGAGCAAGAAGTGAATGTTTGATTCCTAGAAATGATCACTTCCTTTTTCCTGGTCCCCCTTTCTGATCACACACACTTCCCTTTTGAAAATGTCCTTACACAAACGGCATGAAACATGCACTGCTACCATGTTACTTGGGGGCACTGTTGATTTTTTTGAGCAAAATGATGATGATCCAGTCAGTTCTGTAGTCCTAATTCAATCTTGGACTTTTCCAACTAACACTTTGAACTTAATTTCTTATAGTCAAGTGTATGACGTATATCAACATTGACATGCATTTCAAATACTTATACATTGCTTGTCTGTATAGGGAATTTCAGTTCTACGAAGGAATTATTGAGTTCCTAAGAAGTATATAGTCATATTTTAAATATATTTAAGGAACTGAAATGTACTGAGGAATTTGTGAAGGGCATTCATTAGTTTCATTTATAGTTTCTGAACAAAGCATAATGTCAATCTTATATCCCAGAACACAAAATTGAATTTTCATCTTATTTTTAAATTAACATCTCAAAATGTGATGTCTACTGTATTAGTCAGGGTTCTCCAAAGGACAAGAAATAATGGAATAT
>NW_004955425.1:11248529-11288691 GCF_000276665.1 Chinchilla lanigera | reverse complement strand
TATATATTTAAGAGGAACTTCATTAGATTGACTTACATCATCAGAGGTTGGATAGTCCCACAGTGGCCATCTGCAGCCTGGATAGCCAGGAAAGCAGGAGCTCCTTAGTTTAAGTAGCTGAAAGCCTTAGAACCAGAGTGACTGATGATGCATCCCTAGTCTGAGGTGAAAGGCCTGAAAGCTCCCTGGAGAATCACCAGTGCAGGTCTTCTTCAAAGGCTGCAGAACCTCAAGTCTAATGTCTGCAGGAAATGAAGCAGCAAAAAACACATTTCTCAAGAAGAGTTCAGCTCCCATGGGTGTAAGTTTCCTCCTCCTTCCACATTTGATTCCGTCTAGTCCTCCAGCTGATTAGACTTTCCTGCCCACACTCAGGGTGGGGCTTCTGCATTCAGTTTTCTGGTCTACCTGTCAGTTGTGTGTGAAATCACCAACACAGGATTGCTTTACTAATTTTCTAAATGTCGTTGAACCCAGTCAAGCTGACAACTGAGATTAATAATCACACAGTCCTTGGTTGGACTCCCCCGCTGTGCGTGTGTCAGCCAGATGGCATGGTCCAACTACTAAGGATTCATTTTTGTCTTGTTTAAAAGCCTTGAAATCTTTAAAAGAGGGGATAATATTTAAAAGAACAGTGGGTAAACCTTTTCTCTAAAGGGCCAGATAACAAATTCTGTAGGCCTGAAATTTTTAGGGTTCCGTTAGAGCCACTTACTTCTACCATTGCTGCTGACACTAGTCATCAAATTGACTATGTTTCCATAATGTTTTGTCTACAAACACAGGTGGTGGCCAGATTTCCCCATCTCTGACTTAAACAGTTTTGCCCTGTGGAAAGCTGATTTGGCTAACATGAGGCAGAGTCAAAACTGAGATGATATAACGCAGAAACCAAGTTTTAAAAACATTGTAACAAACAAATCAATCTATTCCTCTTGAAAAATTTTTCTGTTTGTCTTAAAATGTTGAAAAAATAATATAACTCATTTTGAAATTTAGCAACCATCTCAAAATAGTCAAAATCCCTTTTATTGCTCTGAATGTGTCAGAGGAAACTGTTTCACACCTTCCATCCACAGGCGAGAGTACAGAACGTCACTAATCCCTCTCCCTTGCTCTGGAGCATAGCACAGAATCAAATCTGCCTCTCAAGGTGATTAAGGAAGAAAGCAAACCAGAGAAAAATTGTGAAGTCATTGAGTATTCGGTTCCATTCCATCCATTTTCACTTATTTCCTTTTCCTTAGCTTCCCATTTTCAGTGCACCATGCTGTCCTGACAGGTCTGTGTTCCCATTTGACAGCACCTCTGCCAACTTGAGGCATTCTGGCAATGCTGAGAAAGCATTCCTTTTTGTGTTCCCTTGTATATCTTGATACTATAGTTAGCAACATTAATTTATTGAAGTGAGTTTTCAAAGAGGGCAGTTAGTTCTGTGATAATCATGTAACACATTTCCATTTTAACATATTCCTTGTACTGAAATGCTTGATCAAAGAAATGAGTGCATTGGCTTTCATAGCTCCACAGAAGAGAAGGAGCTATAAGTGATCCTCACAAACCACATACTTTCACAAGTATACTGTCTGATTTATATTTTATGAAAGTCCTATTTGTTTGAAATCTAACCAATTTTCAAGACTTTTATAACTACCTTTTTAGTTAGTAGAGAGATAAGAGCACACACACTAGTCACCCTAAAATGCAGTGGGTGCATTTGCCATTTTATTTTCTGGTCATTTTATAAATATACATACAATTAATCAATTGCAAGGACTCTGAGAAGTTTTCAAATTGACTTCAGTTAATGCCTAGAAAGAACTTCCAGCATGGGGTGTTGGTGTAAGGTTATCTGAATGATGAGGAAGGGGAAAAAATAAAAGGATGGTTGCTATTTTCAGTTTTCCTAAGAAACTTCAAGGCAAGCTCATCGTGTATAATCATAGCACCCTGAAAGGCTGAGGCAGGAGTATCACAAATTTGAGCCCAGCCTGGGCAACTCTGTGAGATCCTGTCTCAAAATATAAAAGGTAAAAAAGGTAGAGATGTAGCGCAACCCAAAGGCCCAGGGTTCAGTCTCCAGGACTGCAAAGAAACAAAAATCCAAAAAGAGAACCTCAAGGCGCAGAGCCAAGAGAACCTAGTTATAATCCCATTCTGTGCATAGTATTTTGTAATTTAAATACCAGAGGGGTAGAAAAAGTTTGAGTAATTGCCAGGTAGAGAATGGAAGCTTTGCATACAATGTATATACATTTATACCAGAAAGAGTGACCCAATGTAAGACTCACAAATTGGCAGCAGGATCAAAGACCAGAAATGAAAAGGTAGACCAGGTCTAGCCCCAGGCAGGGTTCCCACTCTACTGATCTTTAATTAAGGGCTGAGAACACCCTAGACAGGGAGGATTGGTAGGTCACAGCAATATCCCAATGTAGTTCTGAATCCATTTTATCTGATTACTAGCACCTGTAAAATCTTTAACCTACGTTATTATATTTATTGGTGTACATATATTCACGGTTCTTAATTATTTGCTAACCACTTCTGTCAATATTGCTGTGGTTTATGATTCTAATGCATATTCTCACATCCTATCAATATATTCTGAATTAAAATCTGTGAAGCTGTAACCTATGTAATGTGTATTTAAACCTACCTTCTGGGTTATTCATAGGCAAACGAAAGTCAACAAACCACTGGCATACCTTTAATTAATCCTTATTAGATAATGTGTTGTAAACTATTATGCCCATTATACAGTGAAAAATTTGAGTTTAGGAGGGATAATATAATTAATATTCTATTAGTGAAAACCAGTACCAGTTTTTGAACAAAGGACTACTTTTTGGAACAAACAAAAACCTCCCTGGCATAGTGGATGCTCTGTGAATTGTGATAATTATATGATACATTCTAAAGATACATACTTATTGTAATGTGACTGTGGACATCCTAAATTGTAAAAGCTAATTTGAAACTGTTTGCATATTTTGTATTTTTTGTCACTTCAGAATATGTGGGCATCCTTTAGATTTAATCTTTTTTATTAACCTTGAGGTTCAATTTAAATTCATCCAGACAGATAGTTTTGATAAATATTCTTAAACAGCTCCAACTGGCAAGGTACGTTGACCTTCTCTGACAAAGGTACACAATTCTCAGATTTGTACAGGCAGGTTGAAAGTTAATCTTTCGATGGCTACAAATTAGAAGAGAATTAAATTATCTACTTGCCTCTATTACCCTTAAAACTGGTCAGGAAAGAAGACCAATAATACTTTGGAAAAACATAAAGTTAATTTTGGAGCCAGCTGCTTGACACAACTGTCAGAAAGCCTTGCTGGTGACAGTAGGTCCTTCCTTCCTTTGACCGGGCAGACTGAGAAGGGACTTTTTTTCTATAAAATGAATAGGCTCCACCACTTGCTGTCTGTTCTAGGCAAGTGACTCTGAATAAGAAACTTACCTTCCCAGACAATATAAATTATGTCCTAATAAAAGAGTTGAACATGGGTTTAAGTTTCAAGAATATAAAGTTTAAAAGTTCTTAGTTGGCAACACACTGGAAACTATGGAACCGAGAAAAGTTTTCACTATGCTCTGAAATCTCCACCTCACACATTGCAAAAGGAAGAGATTTTGGACAAGATAATAATTTCTTTTGTACATGGCCCTGAGTCTGATTCACAGAAAAGGTCATAGCTATGGACCACTATAGTTTTCAGAATAGAAAGGTTCTTTCACTGTTCCTTGCTGAAATGAAATAATAGCGTTGTTTTCTTTCCGATAAGTAATCTTGGAAGAGGTGTGGTAGATAGCTTGCACCTATTTTCTTGTTTTGCTTCCAGTCATTGGGGTTACCAAGGAAATACTCTGGCTATTTTCAGCAGTACTCCTTGTCAACAAGAGATAAGGCTAGGGAGAGTTCTTTGGTTAAGCCTAATAACCATTGACTGCAGCATAAATTCAAATTAGAAGGATCTGGCAAGGAGACAGTCCTGCTGCTAGCAACCATCAGACATGTAGAGTTGTGATCCTATGAATGCTGATTATATTCATGAGCTTTTTTGTAATTATTAAAGGAAAGAGAGTTGTTGCGATTAATTCTGATATAGTAGGTATTTTGTATAGAGACACAATAAGCTTTTTGTGTCTCTTTTTTTTTCTTGGTTTTTGCATATTTTATTAGAAATGTAAACTATAATACCTAATATTTAAGCTATGTCTCATCAAGGCTATTTATCTAAATTTTCCCTTCTTAGTTTTGTTAATGAGCATCTTCCTGGAAACATCTGCCCACTACTCTGTTGCAAATACTAACCATAGATAGGAGTATTATGAACAGATATGGATGTAAAAAAGCAAGATAAATTTATTCATGGTCCAGAAATTACAGGATGTAAAATGCTAAACCCACAATCTTTTCACTGATCTACAATGAGATTGTGTCTTCTTGAATACATGCCATTATATAAATGTGAGAATTAATCTCTGATTTTTTTAAAGGTTCTTGGCACTTCCTATAAGCCGATGACTTGAAGCAGGAGCCGCATGCGTGAATGTGCCTATTGGCTCGAATACTGCCCTTTTCCTTTGTACACTGGCCTAGTTATCAAGCTTTCAGGCTGTGGTGCAAAATTGAAAGTTCAAAACTTCACTGGAGAGGGGCCCTACTTCAAACTCAGAACAAATTTTCTTTTAAATATACTCAAAATAAAACATTTTCTTTTTATCTATGGTCCCTTTTCAACCTGTTGCGCTTTTTTGTTTTTGTTTTAAAATTTAATGTCATTTTATCTAAAGAAAAATTAAAAATATGTCATTAGGATAAATACATCACATTCTGGGCAAGATCAGTTTGAGATACAGATACAGAGCATTTGACTTCTACGTAGAATCACCAAATGTATACTATTCATTTTTTCCCAGTGTGCACATGCCTGTTGTATTTTATTGCCCACAATGAAAAAAATGAATAAAACTAACTCAACAATTATATTTACCTAATCAGTGTGCATACATTCTACCAACACTCTCTACCTTTTATTTACTGGTGGGAAAGGAAGGATCAAAGGGAAAGAAGAATTATGAATTAGAGTTGCCTTATCTTTCCATTCCTTTCTGTGTTTATTTTCAACCTAAGTAGTTGGCTTACATGCAAAGAAGCACCTGAGTAAGAGACTGCATAGTAAGATTCCTTGGTTGTGTGTCTTTCTTATAGCTCTATTGCCTTCTTTCTGTGTTTGAACCAAGTCAGCTTAGAACAGAAACTATGACCTCTCAGGGTTGTCAGTGACCACTTACACGTGAAACATTTATCTCACATATATTCACGTCACATCAGTTTTGAACTCTACCTCCTCCCGTGAGGAATTCTGTGCTCATGGGGCATCAGTAAAACTTAACGTGCACTGGGTATCCAGCCAGAGGATGTACAGTTTGCATGCAGCTCCTCTGCTCTGCACATTTTCCTCTGCCTTTTCAGATTTCACTGACAGAAAACAAGTTCAAAGATAAAACTATTCCAGAACTATGACATCAAAGCCTTAAAACATTTGGGGGTGGAGGGTTTTTCTAAGAGAGTAATTCTGTGAAATCCTTCATGTTTTCTCCCAAAGCTAGCACTCCCACTGTGGCCTTGGAATAGGTGTCCTAAGTCACTGTCATAAAATTTGTCTCTTGGCTTCATATAGGCAGAGTGGGAAAAATGCAAACAGATGATATAAAGGAAAAGATGACTATCAAGGTCAGTACAGAGCCTGAGAAACATTCTAAATACATAAGAAAACAAAGGAAACTAATTTCTGAAATAATACACTGGAAATTAATTCACTCTTGAATATAAATACTGTAGAATAAAATTAAAATAAATCTTAAATATCTGTATTTAAGCCCTCAGAAAATAAAAAAGAATGTAATAAAAAAGAATAGTTGGATACAAAGCTAAACAAGTATAAATCCTCAAAATATAAGATAAAATCATTTTAAAAAACTCATTGATAAGATAATACACTCTAGACTAGCAATAATCCAAGCATAAATCAGTGGATTTAATTATAATTTTAAGAAATGTATAAATTAAATGACCTACTGTATATAAATAATCTCTATATGCATATATTGAGAATATTAAGACTCATACGATTTAGATTGACATTTTTTCAACAGAACTAGAATGTAATTTTTAACCTGATAATAGGTTGGTACTGTAAATAAATTTCTATGTCTGTTCAAAGGACAAAAAGACAGTATTATTGTCTCTACCTGAAAAGTTTTATTTGCTTTAATAGTCCAGTGAAATAATGAATTTCATATTGCATTACATTTTAGGTTCAAGCTGCTTCTTCATCTATTCCTCTAGATGTTTTCAGGACAGAAACCTTGAGCTCACTTTATGCATACTTATAAAGTTAACTCATATAGCTATGACTTCCAACTGTTAATGTACACTTTCATAAAATACCTGTTGTGGTTTGTCTCTACATGTCCCCACAAAGCCTCACTTGCTCATAGGTAGGACTTTTGGGAACTGGCCGGTTCTAGAGCAGTGGTCGTGAACCTGTGGTATGCAGTGGGCTGTTTGTATCATTAAAAGTCCTGTCATTGTGATTTTTAATGTAAGCATTTTTTTCTATACTAAAACCTAGCATTCAGGTTTAATTGCAGTGTTTGCACTTTGGGATAAATAACTGGGTTCTGAGTTGCAGTTTGGGCACTCAGTCTCTAAAAGTTTCACCATCATTGATCTAGGGTGTGATGCTGGAATTAAGGGTATTTGGCACTAACTTAGTCCACTGATTGGTTTAAGTAGTTCTGAATGTGTATAGTGGAAAGGTCCACTCTGGTTGTGGGTAGCACCACCCAAAAGGCTGGTATGCTAGATGGGATAAAAGGGCAAGGGAGGCTTGATGCTTTCTGTCTGCTGCCTTTTGCTGCCACACCATGGACTGTTTCTTTTCTCTGATGCCCTTCTGCCATGTTGCCCTTCCTTGGAATCAGCTGACTATGGACTGAACCTCTACAAACACTGAGCTGAAATAAACTGTTCCTCTTTTAACTTTGGGTGTCAGGTATTTTGTCTCAGTAATAAGAATACTAGTATAATACCAAGTTTCTTTTTTGCCATTTGAAAAAGTGCTTATTTTTAGAATGTTTGCTCACATACATTTTAGTTCAAGGAATCTAATTAGTTTTAAATAACAGGTATTTAAGAATTTTTATTTTTGACTATATTATGATGGATTTACATTAACACCTAGTGATAAATGGTCATTAATATGCAAAATGTGTTTAAGGAGACACAAAATCCCTATCTTGATGTCTTTGCAGCACAGAGAGAGTATAACTTTATCTGCAGAGTAGCAAATGATGAGGGAAGGGAATGATTATTCATAACCACAGAAAGGCCAATGGATAAATAGCTTAAAAGAAGTTGATTGCTATAACTTAGTAAATTAGGGCAGATAATCAGTAGCCTGTAATGGAAACCTTTCTAGCTTATTTGGAAAAATAATCTAACTGTTTTGTTGTTCCACTATAATTTGTCTCTTTAATTATTTGATCTGGAAATGAAAGCATAACCACGAACAAAATGTCCCTGGGGAGACAGATTTCACATATTCTCTAAACGAGCAGGGTTCTTCAACTTTCTTTAATCCAATTCCACTGTGTAACTGCTTTCTAGATTTTAACAGGACCCTTTAATAAAGCTCTAATTTTAAGGTTCATTTCTTTTTTTCTATTTCTTTTCTTAGTGCTTACAACAAAGAACTTTTGATTTACCTCTGCTCTGTGTGTATGTGAATATTATGAAGCTCAGGTCAGATGTGGAACATTACTTAAAATGTTCTCTTGTGCATGAATGGACAGACATTAAGATTGAGAGAGCAGCAGAGATGCTATTCAGTGAAGAGGAAAAACATCTACATGAATAAAACCAATGAATTCTTACAATTTCTGCCACTAAGTGATCAAATTCAATAGGATTGTTAAATGTTAAATAAAACATCTGCACTCAGACCATTGCATCAGTGCCAAAATAAAATGTTCTGAAAATCTCAGATTTGACTAAAATAATACTATTTCTCAAATAAGTGATAAAAATACTCATTATTACTGTTTTTATTAAATGAGTTCCATGTTTAACAAGTCAGTTCTTTCAATAATACAAAAGGTGTTTCATAGCATTGGCAATATTTTGATGATTATTTGAGTTTTCATTCAATTTAATACTAATACTATAGATATTTATTTTGCTCTGGAGATGTAAATACATATTTGCTTAAAATTCTGTGGACTTACACACCTGGCAGGCACCACTGATACACTTTTTTTCCTTTAGGCCCTGGCATTTCATCAATCACCCAAATTTGATAATTCTGCCTCATAAATATTCCTCCAGTCCTGCTATTTATTTTCATTCCCACTTACAATATTTTTCTCCAAGCCACAATCACTTCTCACCGGAACTACTAAAACTCTCCCAGCTAATTGCTGATACTGTGAAAAATGGCACCGGCTGGCAAACAGGCTATGATGGGAGATCTTAGAACTGCATATAAATCACCACTTGTAAAACATGACTATGAGTTACTAAATAGATAAATTTTACCAAACCAGGACATGCAAGACACACACAGCACAAGTTCTTTTCTAATTCCCATATATTAATGGTAAGACCTCAGACAAATCTAACTGAAATGTTCCATGAGGTAGTACGTTCTAAAGACAGGAACACAGGCTATTTCAGCAAATCGTTTTGTTTACAAATGAAGACCAAACCCAGTCAGAATTATGTTTCTAACTGTGGCTTCTCTAAGTTTACTTTCTTAACAATCCCCTTTAGAGGTGATCATAGTTCTGCCGGTCTGCTTTCTATCTTACAAAACTAACTTGGCTGTCAGTGTAACCCTGGTGGTCTTTCTTTAGTGGGCTTTAACGAGTAAATGTACTAACAAAATTTGCCAAGACCCTCAATGTTACAGACCACAAACCTCGTCTGATAACTTTGATGATTATTTTTGTGGAGCAAACTTGACTCAGGTAGGCACAGAGAGTGTGGGTAAAAGCAGTGTTTCTGTGTGTGGCTGTCCAAGTGTTTCCAAAAGAAGTTACTATTACAAGCAGTAAACAGAATGAAGAAGGTCAGTCCTCATGTGTGGAGCCAGTACCATGCAGACCACTGAGAGAGTAAAAAATATAACGGTAAGTTGGGTTATTTCTTTCTCTTCTTAAATTGGGATGTCATCTTTGAGGCCATTTGATACTGCGTACAAAGAACGATGATGATCAGTTTAACTGTGAATATGAATTAGCATGATAAAAATAATGACTAAAAATTGTTGAATACTTGATAGAAGCCAACCTGTCCTAGGGACTTCAGATGGAAGTTATCACGTAATGTTTACAATAACTCTAAAAGCAGGTCCCGCAGGTAACCCTATTTCACAAGCTGAGGCACAGAGAGATTAATAACATGCATAAGGTCCCACATATTCTACTTTGTTTTCTCAAAAGAAATAATTAAACATGATGCTTTTGCGCATGGGTTTGGTCTTATGCCCTTCCCTCTGCTAAGCACAGTAATTCTTACTCAGCTAAGTGATCTATCTACACGTGGCAGAGATACGGAAATTTAAAACATATAGAACTTGTGAAAAATAAGACACTCACTTATGGATTTGCTGAAAGTTTTCTGATGTATTAGAAGTTTGGAGAGTAATAGATGGTGCCTCACAAAGATACATGGGTCCGCAGATGAATGCTAGGAAGCCAGCGGTAGTTTTTCTTTTGGTCTCTGTATAATACAGAAATGCTTAAGTATTTTAAATATTCTTTCCTGGGAGTCACATATTTGCAAATAATCATTAGCCTTTAATCTAAACTGTTGAAGACTGCAAGGAACTTATATATATATATATATATATATATATATATATATATATATATATATATATATATGATAAAAGTCTGACCTGATTTCTTGCTCCTTGTGTATCCTCTTTTTCCTTCTTTCCAGTAAGTTTTTAAAGAAAATTTTACTTTATGTACATTTCTCTATCAACTTCTAATACATTTTACAAAGAATAGCATGGCAAATTGATTTTCATGAATATTTTTTCCTCCAAAAAATTATAAGTTAGATTACATTGTGTGTGTGTGTGTGTGTGTGCATATGCGCTTTCAAGGAAAACTATTGAATTAAAGATATAGAACACATTATGTCTTTGCTTGAAATCAGTGTGAAAAGAAGATCATGAAATGGTAACATTTGGCTTAAACTGTGCAGAACGTGTCCATGCTTATGTTGTATCAAAAATCCCAAAACTGTACATTTTCATTGATTTGGTCCTGAATAAAAATTGTCAATAGAATGATGAGTGTGAGGTTAACAGAAATAGAAACTACAGGAAAAGGGAAATATATAATGAGAATATGACCTCCTCCCTTGCTTTTATATACTTACTCATTTCAAGCAGGCAGCTCTTACAGTCAAGGCTGTTGCTTGGGGATTGAATCTGCCCATTGCAGGAGCTAATTTATCCCCCACCGAAACGGACTGCATTTCCCTTTGCACAGCATCAGCAGATGTTTACAAATTCTGTGGTAAATTTTAGAGGACCAATATATACAAGACCTAATTTTGAGTTCCCACTTTGAATAACAGTGCTAGTGAGGTTTTTTTATTGTTGTTATTGTTGTTATTATTTTATTTTTAACAAATGAACTACTATTTTAGAGTAGAAAATACCCAAAACATTAACTTATTTCAGGGGAATAAAGAACAACTGGAAAATAAATAGAAAATAGCAATCCAAAGTACCTTTTTTCTGCATTTCTGAAGCACCAAGAAGTGGTTTTAGATGTGTTAGAAAAGTACTGACATCAAATTCATCTATTAAACTCCATAACTTACTAGTAAAGCAGCACATTGTCTTCATTTTACTGGAGTATATATGTATATATATGTGTGTGTTTTTGTGTGTGTGTGTGTGTGTGTGTGTGTTACTAGTTCTAATCTTCAGAACCTGTGACTATGTTATGTTACTTGATAAAATGAAATATATATATATATATATATATATATATATATATATAATTTTCCAAGGATTTGCATTTGTTTTTTACCTGATTTTAAGTGCTAACATCATTGAGATATAAATTCTATAAGAACAACAGAAAGAAACTGAACCACCTTTAAAAATAAATAAGAGATTGGGGAAAAGAGAAAAAAAGAATATCAGAATTACATTGTGTCATGGAATCAAACTATCCCCCCAATGAGGAAGATCAAAAAATATATCTTTACTCCAAAGTAATAATATCATATTATATACTTCTATTCTCAAAATGAAGTAGCAAGAATGATTCTTATCTGAGAAATTTTAGACTCAGGAAGAACTAAGGAACTCTATCAGTCTTTAATTCTCAGACAGCCAAGCACAGTGTATGAATCAATGGGGACTAAAAGATCGTGCCGTTTTCCATGCTGATTAGTTTAGCAAGACTGGCACAGTGTATCCTTTTTTGATTATGACTTTGGATTGATGCATTTCCTATGAAGAAGAATGTTTGAGAGGCTTATTGAGAGGCTTCTTGGGGGAAAGAAGATGGATTTTCATCCACTGCCTTAATAAATTATCCAGTTCGTAGGAAGAGACCCTTAGGGTAATAAGAGCTACAGAAAAGGGAAAAAAGTGTTAAATCCTCCAAAGGAGGGTGAGGAAAATGAGAGCTGTAGGTGAGGAGGACAATCTTAAAAACCATATATGTCACCAGTTCTAATCCTCAGAACCTGTGACTATGTTAGGTTATTTGGTAATGAAAGTTTAAGATTGTAAACTAAGTTAAAAGTATGGATTTTGATTTGGGCAATGTTCTTGACTTACCTATGTGGAGCCAGTTTAATGATGAGTCTTTAAATGTGGACAGAGCAAGCAGGAAGGCTGGTCAGAGAGACGTGACACAGGGAGGACTGGATTTGTTGCTGTTTCCTTGGAAGACAGAGGAAAGGTCCCAAGAGCAAGGAATGTTGAGGCAGGGAAGTGGATCTCAGCTTGCAGTCGGTAAGGAAGCAAGGACACTGACCCTGTACCAGGAGCTGAATTCCGCCAGCAACTGCAATGAACAAGAAATTGGTTGTCCTATGGATCTTCTAGAAAGGAAGATATTCTGGCAACATTTTGATTTTTTGGACTGCTGACTGAAAGATTTATAAAATCTGAAGCTGTGTTGTCTTATCCCACTAAATTTATATTTGTTATCACAGCAATAGTAAAGTAATACACATGTTGGCAAATATCTACAGAGGTGTAGAAGATATAAAGTAGAAACATAGATTTTAAAATTACTTTGCATTCAGTAGCATACATGTCAAGCTAAATGCAAACATTTATCAATATGTAGTTGGGTAAGATACTGACCGGCAAATCCTACGATAACACTCGAGTCCACTGATTTTGTAACTCATTAATCTCCTTCATACGAGGGCCATGCCTGCCATCAGTTTGGGCATCACAGGAAAGGTTCTCAATGTATAAATGTAGAACAGACTTGGTGGTCTTTCTAATTGCATTTTAAAAAATGTATCATGAATCAGACTGGCTTTATTGTAGTTAGAACCTACTCTAGGACCAGGAAAGATGTTCTACTAAAGGTAAGACAGAGAATGCTTCTACAGTAAAGTTTAGCATGTTACTAGGTTTAGTGTGTCCTTTGTCTCCTGGGAATCAAGTAATGCCTGAACCAAAGCCAAGCTGTATTAAATGAATTTTAATATGTTTCATAAGTGATATAATAACAATATTCTTGAATATCCTCAGTCACTGGCTATAGTGCCCAGCTTTAAGCAGCAGTGCTAACGTATGTTGGTAGCTAATGGGAGGAGGGAATGGAGAAAACAATGCCATCTACCTGAAGGAGAGCACTTGCTTTGTAATTTCAACTGTTGGAGCTAAGAGTTCCTGTCTCATGCTGCCAGCTTCTGTACTTGGTGACATCCAAGATCCTTCATATATAATAACAAATCCAGGCTCTAATAGAAAGCTTATCTTCCAACCCAAACTTCAAAAGCGATATTACATACTTTATTCAATTTTTATGCCTATATTTTCTACTAAGAGACATCATTGTAGCAGCCTGGTGGAGGAGTTACCTAAGACAATCCATGTAACCTGATTGCAAAAAAGGTGCGGACAATTCAAATACCAAGAACTAAAGCTTATTTGTGTAACACTGAAAACTGACCTATTAATGTTACTTAGTTTAACTTTCAATGAGTAGGGAGCTACTCATATGATGGTTTTGTCAGGGGGCCATCCAGATCTTGCTGTTGGAAATCCCTTATCACATCAGTGAGAAAAACGATTAGTCGCTGTAAATCAAGGTTTTTGTCTCCTGAAAACTTTCTTTCGTCCCATTTATGCATGTTAAATGGCACAGCAAAACAAAAAGACAATTTTTCCTGTGTGATTATATTTAAAGTAACTCTCAAGGTCTCGTTTTCCTCTGTCATCATGATCATGGCCTTAAGCTTTTCTGCACCTTAGCCAGCCTGTGCACCTACGATAGCCCCGTCTCTCTTCTGTGTGGGATTTGGGATGTATGACTTTCCCTCACACTTTTTGTCCTTTTTCAAGATTTATATCCCTAATGTACATTCAACTAAACACTTGCACTGCACCCACTGTGAATCTGTGAATAGTTTTTCTGGTTATTTTTATTAGGGAAGTTTGTCACTGAGCTCACAGACCTTTCCCATAGCATCAGTGACTGAGCCTTGTGCTATCCCATTGCAGACGGTTTTTCTTCAGGATTTATTTTTTAATTTTGGAAAATAAGCTCATGTCATTCATCTTTGCTACTGGAATATTAAAAATAGTCATGGTCACTTGGTCAATGATGTCATCATGCCTTCAGGCTTAGAGAAAACTTTTTAAAAACTATTTTCCCACCTGGGAACCATTAATCTTTAATGCATTTTTTCTCCATACACTGAAAAACACATATTGGTTTCTCGTTTATATCAACTTTATACTGACACAGCTCTTAGTCTAAACTATTTTTCATGTCCTGCCCTATAATTTTTGTTTTTAATATGGAAAAGAGGCTAGGCGACATGACAGTGGAGCTATTTTTGCAGCAAAAGATGACAGCTAAGTTATTTTTGCAACACTCCTATCTTTCTCTAGTCATGTCATCAACGTGTTCTCAGTCTGGAAAGACCAGGTTTTAAATGCAGAAAAAAAGACTGACATCATAAGAAGAACCACATGAGTCCGCATTTATAAGAAAAATAAGCTAAATCTTGTATTTGAGAAACAGTGTATTTGACATCTATACTCATTCTTTGTATTGTGAATCCTTATTCCTTTCGAAGTGTATCCAATTTAAATGCCCAAGTCATTGTCAGGACTTAAGTGATCAGAAGATATTCCTGTGCTTACAGCTGTTTAATGACATAAACATTTTGAAATGTTATGTGAACTAATAAGACTATATCTCAAAATATTAAATTTTATACTGTTTTTATACCTTCCTTGTTCTGACTTTCCTCTCTCTTCCAGAGGCATGTACAAAATTTTGAGTTTTATGATTATTTCTTGGCTTTTCTTTGTAAAGGAGGTAGGAAAATCCTTATCATATGCAATAATTTTCAAGAGTGAATTTAGGATTCTGCTAAGGGGACACATGGCTTAGTGTGTGTACTATGAAATAAGTGTGATAAATAGCAAGGGGCTTGACTTTACAGGCTGCAGGGCTTTCCTGCTGAGGGTGACTTAGTCTTTGAGTTAAGTGCGGAGGGAGAGTACAACACTGCATAAAGGGAAGTGCAGATGCGCTTGCAACATTGTGGTTCTGGGCCAGGGGTACAAATGGAGGAGGAGGGGTACATACCACAGTTTTATTATTTTATTTTTTAATTTTTTTATCTTTTTGAGACAGGGTCTTGCTATGCAGTTCAGGCTGGCCTTGAGCTCACTTTGTAGCCCAGGCTGGTCTTGAACTCACTACGATCCTCCTACCTCAGCCTTCTGAGTGCTAGGATTACAGGCATGCACCACCATACCCAGCTCATACTGTAGTTTTAAATATTTAAAAATTATAAGTCAAATAAGAGCACTAGTATCACATTTATATTCCAGTCTGCTATCTTCATGAATTTACCTTCATGACCATCTGGATGGCCAGGCTCCTCTTTATAATTCTCAGGCATCTTAGCAGTGGGAATTAAAGAAAGAACGTCTTGGACCGGCTGAGGCTCCACAGCCTCTTGATCTCTTCTCCCTCCGGCTGCGTCCATCCGCAGGCAGCTAAAATTATGTCTCTTCACACACATAAGCACAAATACAGATGTGGTGCCACAATATGAGCTTCATTACATAGTTATTCGGAAATACGGAAATAGTTATATGGAAATAATCATAAAGGATAGATCAAATCCTGTTACACTGTTCAAATATCTTCCTTTGTAGGAGATCATTTCATTCAGAGGTTCTAGCCACTAAGGAATTGGGTGTCTCAGATCTTATATGGAATACAAATATTGTTTTCTATCAAATTATTTCACCTTTTGCTAACTCAGAGGGACCAGTTGTACTGAAGCCTTCGCTGCACAGACATAGACACGAGGCCCAGAAATACCAGAGATTTGCCAGGGTGATGGCTCCCTAGCAACTGCAATCTTCGTGCAGTCCCTGCTGACTCCTTTCTCCTGGGGGCTGAGTTCTACACAGCTTCCGTTTCACTCTCCCAGTCATAGCATGTGCTGGGATTTGCATCACCATCCAATATGAGGAACCTTTGGTTTTCTTTCTCAAAACTATATATTACTACCATACGGATGAATATTTACTCCCAGACTCTACCTGAATTCCGACTCTTCGATGATTGCCTGCGCTGCAAATCTGTTTTTCAAGTTGTCGGTACAGAGATGGTTTTTATGAGGCATTTTATTTAGCTGCTTTCTTGTGTGTTTATTAGTAGAACAGTTTATGAGTGTGTCAGCAAGCACCTTGGCCTAATAAATGGTTTTAGTAAGCAGAGTACAAAGTGAGTTTTCAGCATTAATAATCATATCCAGAAAATAGCACTTTTGGAATTAGGTATTCAAAGAGATTTCAATCACAAAGTTCTTTTTGTTTTGTTTCATAAAATTTAGGGACAAAGTTTTTACTGTTTCAAAATGAACAAAATGTTGTGTTACTTTAGTAATTTGTAGAGTCTATATAATATATGCAAATGTATATAATTTCTAGGTGCTATATAGGTGTATATATTAAGTCCCTGGCTTACCAATGTTCAGTTGCAAACTTTCAAGGATACAATGGACCTTCATTAGGAACATTACTAGATGTGAATAAAATTGCTGAAGTACCTTGCATGTCTGCCGGATGTTGTCACAGTTGTGGTGCTGTGTATTTACTGCACAGTGTGACAGTGTTCAGTGGTACCGTGCTCAGTCAGAGGCCAGGATGTCCAGAAGCAAGAGAGAAAGCAGTGGGGATGTGAAGGGCACTGCTAGGAAGTGCAAAGTAATAACCATGGAAACAAAATTGAAAATACAGCAATTCTCTTCTCATCACTTCACATCATGCCGCCCCCTATGTGCTGGTTATTGTACTGTACTGTACCACCATTTTAAGGCAATGTACAGATAAAACTAATTTATCTCTAGTATTTGTGTGTGTATGTTTTTTTTATGCTTTATACTGTATACTGTATACAGTAGAATAAGATCTTGTGGGACCTAAAAACAAATTTGATTTGCAAACTTTCTTCTGCAATAGAATTTGATCACAAGTTGGGGACTTACTGTAAATTTCTATATATTACACATATAAAATTCATTCATTCATTGGTTTAGGGAAAGTGTTACCGAGAGACAGAGAAACAGAGAGAAAGACCAAGAAATAGATCTGTCTGCCAGTGTTCTCAAGAAAAGTGTAAGCAGAGCCCAGTAGCATGGTACACATATACTTTCCAGCACTCTGTGAGGCTGAGGAAGAAGGACTGCTGGTGAGCTCAAGACCAGCCTTTGCAATTTGGTGACTGAGCTGACCCTGTCTAAAAATGAAAAAATGAAAATGGGAATGGCTATAACTCGGTGAAAAAGAAAGAAAGAGAAAGAAAGAAAGAAAGAAAGAAAGAAAAGAAAGAAAGAAAGAAAGTAAGAAAGAAAGAAAAAAAGGAAGAGACAAAGGAAGGAAGGGGGCAAAACAAAGATATAGTCAAGATGAGTCTCATCAAAATAACGTTTGTCAATAAAATTTAAAATATTAACATATTTAGTGATTAGGAATGGAAGTTTTGCAGTAAGCAAATTTCAAATCCAGCTCCACTACTCTGTACTCAGATTGTTTTAGCTATATTGCAGTTCTTTTATTCTTAGCTCCTTCTTTTATAAAATGCAGTGCAATGACTATTTTCTGAGGTGAGTGAGAGCATTAAATAAGATAGTCTTTGTAAAGCCTGCAGCACAAGGTTTTAAGTACAACAACTCTGGACGCTTACCGTGGTTGTTATTGCTAATAGCATTACTGTTAGGATTAATTTTTTTCCAGTAAGAAGCCACTGTGTTTCTCACTGCATGGGATTCTGCATCCCTTGGTCCTTGGTGGAGGAAGGCAACACAAAATGCCTAATCCGATACTAAGACTATCAGTAACCTTCGGACACATCTCAGACTAAGAATGAAGTCAAACTTCCCTTCTGATCTGAGACAGTGAAAGGGCTTCATCGCTAGACACCAATGCACACTGACTGTCAGGGGCTTCCTGGGCCAAGTGCGAAGGATTGATCTCAGCAGGAGCTGTCTCCCCACTGACGTTGCTGTTCATTTCTTCCAGATCTTCTATTTCAAAAGAAGGAACTTCTCTAGCAGCTGAGTAGTTGTTGGTGTTTCTCTGTTTTGCTGAAATAAAATTTCTGTTTTAGCTTTCTCATTTTTGAACTACTAACTTTTCTCCATACATAATTTTTCAGATTCAAATGGGCTTCTCTTAGTCCATCAGAAGTTCTAAATAATTTTATTTGGTCTGAAAATGCTCTGAACTGGTTAAACTTTGCTTTGGCTAAGATTCCACATGTGTTTTCTTTTCTTTTCTTCTTTTTTTGGTCTTTTTGAGGCAGGGTCTCGCTATGCAGTTGAAGCTGGCCATGAGCTGACTTTGTAGCCCAGGCTGGTCTCAAACTAGCAATGATCCTCTTGCCTCAGCCTCCCTAGTCCTGGGATTACAGGTGTGGGCCACCACACCTGGCTTATATGTGCTTTCATAAGCATTGCAAAAGAGCAACTGCTCTCCTCCTGTTATGGGTTGCGGCTTTTGCAAGGGAGAACAATAGATGCCTCCTATGAGTCCAACTGGAGGTTCAGAGCCCATGATAATGTCTCACGCAGGCCTGTTTCATGGATCTGTGCTGGGAAGGCTCAAAGTCAGTGGTGGAAGCTAGAAAGTCTTGCCAGCAGGATGAAGGATCTGTGCTAGCAGGCTGAGGTATCCGCACTGGAGCCAGGAAGTGACACTCAAAATAAGAACCAGAGGTCCCCCAAAAAGTACCACAACCATCCTCAGCAACAGTGAGGTCCCAAGCTCCTCTGATGATCAGGACAGTTGAGTTTCTACCAGAAAAGCCAGCGCAGCAAGCTTCTCCAGCAGACTGAGCAGTGCACCATCCTCCCCTCCAGAGCCAGGAAGCGATGCTCAGAATGAGGACCAGAGCTCCTCCAGAGTGAACCAAAGCCATTCTCAGTGCCAACAAGGCCCCAACTTCCTGAGAGGATAAAAACAGCCAAGTTCTCAGGAAAGCCAGCATAATGAGTTCCTTCAAAACAACCAACAGCTCCTTACAACCTCTACCAGGTCCCAACAGCCTTTTTCATTTCCCAACAGCCAAAGTTCTCCAGTTCTGCCTCTTATGCTGCTAGCACGAATCCTCAGGTGGGCCTCCCACTCCCAGCACCATGCTTACTCAGTTTAACTGGGTGTTATAAGCTGACCACCTATTGTCAATCCACTGTGCCTCTAACGCCTTACTATGGAAAAATTACAAAATAAATGTGATTTGCTTGGGGGAATACTCAATTTTTTCTCAGATTGTATTTCTACCTGCTGGTACTTATAGTTTGACTGACTCTGTTACTAGCTAGGCATCTAATAATTCATACTATTCTGTCATATTTCAATATATTGTTTAATAATATCTAATATCCAAAAGTAATGCATTGTTAGTGGTCTCACATGCACACACACACAAACACACACACACATACCAGGAAGCATTTGTTGATGGGAATAGACTGCTCTGGTGGGTATTTTAATATGGTGACCTGGCTGAAGCACTGTGTGATGGTTTCAACACTGAGCTATGAGGAGCCTTACACATTTGTGTGTCTCTGTGTATGGAACTTACTCTCTCTTAGCTTCAGTTTTATTATCTGTAGAAAAGGTAAAATTTTTTCCCAACTAATATTATAAAATTTTTAATTATAATTTTTCACTAAATATTTGTACCCCTCATTTCTTGGTAGGAATATTTGTATATGATAATTTCTACCTGTATTTCAAAAGGCCCATTTTAGTCTTTCTGTGTGTGGGCTGTGTGTATGTGTGTGTGCATTTAGTATCTGCTTTGCCGAAAGCATTTGTAGTGGGGTTGTAGAAATGCTAGGAATATTTGCATGAAGGTTTTAATTTAAAGAGTGTCAAGGAACAAATGGTAGAGACAAGATTCAAACCTAGCATGAGATCTGTCCTGGTGATTACCTTGGTCGTACTCATCTTTAAGCATTTTGTTGAATTTTAAAGCATTGTGTTGAACATTAAGTGTGTATTTCTTTTTCCTGGTTTTAAGTTCTATAAATAATATTTGGAATGATTGCCCCAGGCCTTACAGTATCATGTTCTTAAAACAATGAGTCAATCTCAGCCTTTTACATTTTGTTTTATTTTCCATGACAAATGACAGGGCTCATAAGTTTACCTAATGAAAGATCTTCAAAGTCCTCCTTGCACTATATTTGCAGCCAATGTATAGCCCACCTTTTTAAAAAAGTGGATACTTTCATTCCTCTGTGGGGAAAAATTCTTAAACTTCATTTTGGATGCTTTTCCCATTCCAACTTTTGCATGTCTAGAAGGAGATAAACAACCTGTGATTGATTATGTTCATGGATTACAGACCCAGAGCATGAAAGTGGCGCTGTGGCATTGCTCATGTTTAGAGGTAAGGTAAGCGCCTCTCCATACTGATTTCTCCTATGGCAGTGATGAATTTTTTTTTTTTTTGGCTTTTCTCTGGTACCGGGAACTGAACTCATGACCTTGCGCTTGCCAGGCAGGCGCTTTTGCTGCGGAGCTAAATCCCCAGCCCCGGCAGTGATGAATTAAGGTGTGTATTGCACCTCATGGACATCCTAGCTAAGCTGCGCTCTAGGTCTTTGGATACAGTTTTGCTGTATTTTTGGCATTTATGAGATGGGTCTCCTTACAGAACATTCTTAGTGTCATGTCTGATTGGTAAAATCTGAAAGCAGACTAAAAGTTTAAGTTAAAAGGCTCAAGGAATACTATTCATCTTGTGTGGATTATGTATTTTAGGGGGGATAACTACCCTAGACAAATTGAGGTTTCTGATGCTCAGGAACGTGTCAGTTCCGCTTTTCAACTGTGCGTTAATATCTTAACCAGGACTCACTTATGTCTGTAACCAAGTAAATCAGGTAAAACATTTGATAAGAATCATATGGTGTAATCATTTGGAGTTAACAACATGCTGTGGAATCTTTAATACATCTTATAAATGAGATTAAGGCATTGCAAAATGGCTAGCAGGAAATCACATTAAAATGTTTAAATTATCACAGATAAATTTGTTAAAGTCACTGACGAAGAACAGTATTGTCACTGTTAGTTTATCTATGAATATCAATTTTGAAAGAAACATGGAAGGATAAAGCTTTGACGTATGATTATATGTAATCAGGCTAATTGTGAAATACAGACAGCAAACTTTCCCTGACATCTTATGGGTATACTTTTGAAATATTTCATAAATGTCTGATTATGCATAAAATTCTGAGAGTTTTATGTAACACGTTTTCTTCCTTTCTGGACACAGTAACTGCCATTATGTGTCAAGGTAGTTTACAGCTTCTATAATAATATTCTACTTTCAAATTTAGTAGCTTTAAAAGATTTTGACATTTTAGAAAATAATTATTTCTAGCTTTGTACTCTTAAAATTTCAACTACACCATGAAGCTTATATCCTTGTATAAAGAACTTAATCCCCAAATAAATTTAAAAAGTACTCTGAGAAAATTGATATTTGTAGTTGTATTTAGTCAATATGTGCAGTGTAGGATTTTTCAACTCACTTTTTAGTTTAATCAAATTTATATATGCATGTAGTTTGAAGTGTTAAGTGGTTCCATTAGGTTTGCTACTAACGTAGCAATTTCCTGTGTTCTTTTCACAAGCTCTTTCCTGTTGCACAGATGGAACTGCTTTCAACTGTATTAGCTGAGTCTGGTAGGATCTCTCCATATGTCTAAATAAAATGCTTATAATGCTATTCCTTGATTTTTCATTAATAGGCTTTATCTACTGGTGTCCCAATATGAAAGAAGAAATTTTTGCTTTCATTTTCCGGCCCCTACCCCCCAGTGTACACTTTTTGAGCTCTCGTCCTCTTGAAAGAGTAAATCATAATTTTGATTAAATGAATATTCATGCTCATCGTATTGTGACTAAATGAATATTCATGTGCATCGTATTGTGACTAAATGAAAGCGTTCAGAGCTCTTTCTTGCACTTTATACGGATTGCTTTGTCCCTCCTTTCAATGGAGTGTTTTTCTCACATTAGTAATGGTGTATTTTCATTTCTTTGGAGGATTTGGTGTCATTTTGTTTTTCTTTTGTACCTAGCAACAATTCAACATTCTCACCTGCATACTATGCATTTTGCTATTAATACAGATTTTATGTGATCTACCAATGTCATCTGCTTCAAGATATATTTCCCATAGTCCTCTGGTGATATCTTATCAAATGAAACTGAAGTTCCCTGTGAACTGGTGCCGTGCACTTGACACTAGACTGCACTAGAGTGTCAGTGGTGCATTGGTGTTCGCACTGCGATGGTCAGACAAGAAAGGCACATCAGCTTTGACCTGATGGGAAGCATGCAAGAGAAAGAATCTGAAATTCTTGTTTTTGGAAGAATGCCTTGAAATCCACGTCTTAAATATTATGGTTCTTATATTACGGCGTGATTTGTGTTAGAGTAGCACGTTTGTTTCATTTTCAAGACATGGAAAGAAGAGGGAGAGAGTAGAGGAAAACGGTCTTAAAAAGAGCTGAGGTGTGTTATGTATATGCACCAGTTTCACACTGTGGATGCAATCATCATGTACTGCAAATGTGTATTAATAAAATTTTTAAAAATTTAAATGTTTTCAATAAGAAAAAGTAGCAGGCCAAAGAGATAATCCACATCTTCATTGCCTACTCCAGGGCTATATTATATGTGGCAACTCTGTTCCCACAATTCACAGGAAAATGATCTGTCACTTGAAGACAGTTTGGATCTTAGGCAGGCAAAGGAAAAAGGGACTAAGCTCTTTAGCCCTGTGCTCTCTTTTCCATGCTTTTGTATGCTACCAGGCATGGGAAAGACTCCAGACAGCTGCTGACTGTATGAGAATATACTGTACATACATACAATCGAGTAGCTGTCTCCTCCCCAAGGTGATTTTAAAAATTCCTCCGTGGGATTAGTTCTTTTCCTTACCACTAGACAAAATCTTGGCAGAACTGTTTCTTAATGCCTTACTTTGGTTATTTGACCACCCTTTCAGAGAATCTCATTCATCAAGATTTTTTAAAATATGGTGGCACTCAAGTTGACTCTGACTGTCTAATCTTTGCTTTATCAATCTACATATTGGTAGGGTCTATATTTTGGATGAGCAGTTTATATTTATCGTTTCTCTCCTAGAGTGCTGGGCATCAAACTTAGAGCCTTTTGAAAGTTACACAAGGACTCTACCGGTAAGCTACACTCCCATCCCTACATTTATCTTCTGATTCTTCAGTTTATTGTATCTGTTTTACCATTAAAATTCCATGAACTCTTTCTAGAATGTAAATGTAGTTTTAAGCTGGTTAGTTTCAACAAAGGAGAAAAATGTAGAAGTTCTTGTTTAGAAAGTCTGTGTTTATAACCTATAATTAACCACTTTATTATTTCTATGCTTGCATTGGTCTTATAAAAGACAATGTACATCTGCACCCTGTTGGAAGTATAATTTTCAGAATTAAAGACACAAAACCCCAGCAATTTATTCTGAAATGGTTCAGGTAAAACATTTCTTTATTTTGGTCTTACATTGTTGAATAAATTTGAAACTGGTTTAAAGAGCAATCAAAAATATATACATCTTTTAGTTAGTAATAGAATGAGATGGACTGGCATCTAATGTAAAAAAAATTGTTTTTTGTGGGTTTTTGACCTCACCACTAAATTGCTATAGAATATAAAGGAAGAAAAAACTCTTAGTAGATCTTTCTGGGTATATAGTTTTACAGGCACTTTATCGTGTATAACCAAATAAAGAGAGAAGGTAGAAAAAGATAGAACATCTTTTATCATCTTAACCTGCTTATGGAAGTTGGAGTTAAGCATCATTTATTTGAGTAAAATGCCGGATTTTTTGTTTGTAAATGTACATGGAAAGCTTCAACCTATGCTAGTTTTTAGGATACTGTTGATATTAATAAATATTTGTTCAATTAACGCTTATTATATATAAAGTACTTAGTACTATGTTTTTGTTACTCTTCTATTCTTAAAAGATAATATGAAAATATTTACATTATTAGTAAATATGCTCTCTAGTAAGGAGTTTCATGGGATTAATGTTCTGATTCAGTATATTGATATGTTTGAACTCTGACTGTTTCTCTTAATTAACCTTTAAAACAAGTAGAAAGTAACTTAGCTGTGATCATCTACAGAAATGACCTTGCTTAATTCAGTTTTCTTATCATAGAATTTAAGATTGAGCCTAGCATATAAATTAGACTTGGTCAGTCTTCATTGATTTAAAAATGACCATGTAAATGGGTGCATGCATGTGTGTGCTGTGTGATGTGTTATTAGATGCAGTACTTACTTACAAGGAGAAGGAGACAAAACTCAATCTTCAACAGAAGTAGGAGCACTTATCTGAACTAAAGATGTCTCAACTAGAAGAGATGACCAAATTATTTAGTTATTTTAAATAATTTTAAGTTATTATGGTCATTGAGTACATAGATTCACAACTCATCAAAATCCTTTACATTAGTTGATGACCAAAGAGCCTCGTGTGGGGGAACACACCTGTGATCCCAGTACTCAAGAGGCAGGAGAATTGCATGAGTTTAAGGCCAGCCGAGACTACATACTGAGCCGAAGACCAGCCTGAACTGCATAGTGAGACCTTGTCTCAAAGGACCAAAAAGAAAAAAACCATAACTGAATATAAATTGAATTATTTTAATAGAGTTTAAAGAATCCAAAATAAATAAAAGCACTAACGGTAAGGTCTTACATCCTCCAGAAAATTGCCATCATCTTTTTGATCATCTTTCATTTAGTTATTGATTTACAGATCTCAGAAGCACTGTTGACAGTTTTCTTTCCTGCAGTTCCTAGTGTGATTATCATAGCATGGATTTGACACAAAGGAACTCTGACAGCACCAGACAGCCTGATAGGAGGTTCAGTTCAATGCACAAGCTGAACTGAATACTGGCAGGAGAGACAGGTCTAAAGACTGTCCCATATCTTCATTTATTTATTTATTCATTTTTCCTTCCTGTAGTTCTCCAGGGCTAGAGAAATCTCAAAGCAATTAATTAAATATACAATCATTTTATTTTCCACCCTTGCTTAGTGTTAATTAGAATACTCCTGCTAAGTGATTCACATTGACAATTGACTTTGTCCTTTTCCTTGGAAGTTAAAAGATTTTCTGAAATGATGTGGCTGTGGTTGATTGATCACATTTTAAAAGGCAAAATTCTCTGGCTGAATTGTTTAAAACTAGGGAAAACTATATAAATTTGAGAAGTGTTGTCTAATTATGAATGTTCTTTCTGATACCTGGAGAGATACTTTATGGAAGACATCTTAGGTTTGGTATAAATCACAACATTCATTAGAAGAAATCGTATCTTTGATTCTCAAACTTCCAGTTATATATGTGAAAGTCAGAATCTTTTAAAACCTTTGCTCCATATTTGTATATTTACTTTTAATTTTTGCCCGAAGATATGTAATTTAGGAAAAAAATTCTGACTGCAGGATCATGTGATATACTGGATACTGATCCAGGTATTTTAAACTATTTTTTTTCTCCAATGGTTTTTTGTATGTAATATTTTCTTGTATTTTACCATTCTCTCCTACATTCATATTGATACTAGATAGACAAATTTAAAGCAATGAATAAATTTTTGCCTTTCCATAAACTAAAAAGATGTTTAAAATTAATAATAATAATAATAATACAAATAATAATAAGCAAAACCATGGATTTTACTGTATCTGACCATGTGCCTCCAAAACTTTGGGTACTTGTTTGTAGAAGGAGTTTGGAAAAAATTAGAGAGGACTAGAGAACCTCTATATTGTTGTAAGCATAGTTTGATGGATAGTTCTGTTCAGAGATCAGATCAGAATAGTACTTCAGAAAGAGAAGGTCAGACCTGTGAAGTTTAAAATGGAAATGAAACTGTGTTGGAAACTGGATCATATATATTTTATTTTAGCAAAATATTTGTCTATTTTTTGTCTATGTTCTAAGGCTGTGTGTGAGGCTGAATTTAAAGTTGATAGAACTAATTTAACTGGCAGAGATTTCAAGGCAGCCCAACATTAAGAGTGTGTCAAGAGTACTGGTGACTGCTTTCAGCTATTTTTACAGTGATAAAGACACAATCAAAAGTTATAGAAAGTTTTCTAATTTTCTCAGAAAGGAAGTGAATGCACAATGGGGGCAGAGGAGAACATGGTAGCTGAAAATATTAGCAGTAAAAAGGACTCAAGTACTCTGTATCAAGACAATAAAAAAGATAACTTGAAGACATCTCAGGAATTAGCCAGATGTCAGCCTTCACTGGCTCAAGGGTGGAAAATAGTAAACACGTTTGAAAGACTTTGCTTTTAGAAGAGATCCCAAGTGTTCTCTTCTTATTCAGAGTCCCAGTGGGAAATGTCTCCCCAAGTTTAATCATCCTGGTACTCAGATACTGTAGCTGTGGTCCAAGAGGATCTGATATTGCTTGAATTATCAGAATCTTGGTGTTATCCAAGGTTTTATAGATGTGAAGAATGTAGCAGTTATAAGGTCATGGAGGATTCCACCCAGATTCAAAAGAAGGCATGAAATGCAGGAATCATCCCCTTGATGGGGCAATGTATGGAGCTGTGACAGTGAAGCTTGAGGAAGAGTGGAGGCCCCTGAAATTTAGAGATACCAAAAAGATGCAATGTTTGCCGAGACAAGCTGAAGGCAGTGAACAGAGTCAGCCCAAAAGAGAGGAGGTTGTAGAGGTGGGGCTGCCCAAGCCCTTTGAAGTTCACCTCTTGCTACAACCTGCCACAGCTGTCAGACATAAAGCTATAACACTTAGTATTTGCCCTGCTGGATATTGATCTTCCTTTAGTTTTGTTTATTTCTATTCTTCCTTTTTGAATGGGAATATTTACTATTTTACCATTTACCACTGTGTGCTGTAAGTATTTAATTTCTTTTTGATTTTTATGGGGGCTCAAACTAAAAGTTTGCCCTAAATTTCACAGAAAATTTTGGGCTTGGACTTTTTAATAATGCTGGAAATGTTAAGAATTTGGTGACTCTTACAGATAGTCTACTTGCAGATTTTGTAACAAGATAGACATTACCCTTGTGGAGGCTAAGGGTAGGATGTTATTGTTCAGAACTAAAGTATCATTCAAATATCATATGTTTGGAGGTGGGGTCTGGCCCGAGGAGTTGGTCCCTGGAGTGTGATTTTCAAAGTGTAATTTTGTCCCTTGCTCCCCTCTTCTCTCTATTTCTTGGCCACCATGAGGTGAGGAACTTTTCTCCGCTAGACCCTTCCACCATGACTTTTCAGCCTTGAATTCAGCCAACCATACTAGAACCCACTGAAACTGTGAGCCAAGATACCCCCGCCCCCATTAAATTGTGTGTCAGGTACTTTATCCTATTGCTGGAAAGCTGACTAATGCACATGTCCACAAACTCTTCATTTTATATCTACTGCATATATTCACATATCTGACACATAATACATGATCAGTGAATATTTGTTTAATTAATGAAGCATTGAAATGGGATTTTTAAACCTAATATAACTAATGTGACCATGTTTTTTATCTAAATGTTTCAAATGCTGGCTCATGGATCAGTATGATTAAAATATTGCCCAAATGAAGCAACTATTTTCCAAGGATTTTAAGAAGTAATGTATGAATTGCAAATTTTGTTCCAAAAACAGTCACTTTTAGAATATTCTTGAGGATGTATGTAGTAGTCTACTTGGGGTTGACATCAAGTCAACTCAGTTGGGTTCTGGTGTTGTAGACCTGAACTATAAGGGTTGTCTCTGGGCCCCAGCATCCCCTATTTCCTGTGAATACCCAAGATCTCTTTCCACAAAAGCACCTATTCTACAAATTTTAATTAATGTGGTTTAATGTATTTTAAAATACATCATTTAATAAGATTTCAAAAACAAAACAAGAAAAAGAAAAAGTCAAGGCCCAAAACAGAGACAAATTATTGCAATAATATTCAATAGTGACACAAAAATGATCTATGAAAATGATGAAAGATTTATGAAACCTGGTAATCCATGATGTTTCTAAATGTGATTTAATGATAATTTATTTCACTCACATATAAAAGTCTTAGGAGTTGGGCATATTTATCCAAAAAGTTTTATAAGAATATTTAATACATTGACTAACTGTTTTTTTCTTATCCATCTGATTGGTAAGTCCATAATTTTCAAAATATGAAATAAGTCATAGTATTGCTTAGTGTTATGAATTGCTATTGTGAAGCATAATTCCTGTTGTGACATGATGCCTTAAAGTTTAATAAAAATGGTAAAAATTGGAGAAAAGAGTTTATGATTTTTTAAAACAAATTTCAAATGATGGACACATTCACTCCTTTTCTCACGCACCCATACATTGCTGTAAAAAACTAAACTATTTTCACTTTTAAAAAATAAATTGAAAATATAGACAAGGGAATGTGGCTTTATGAACCAGTGATATGTGAACCAAACTTAAAAGTTTTTACATTTCTTTAGAACCACATAGGAAAAATGTACACTGCATATTTTGTACTCTAAAAATCCTTGCCAAGGTTTATAAAGCTATTTACTTTTCTTCTAGTCAAGTAAAAATTGCAAAAATTCAATATTTTATATACATCTACCTTTATATTTTTAAATCTAGTCTAACACCAAACAGCAGAATTCCTCACATAAAAATTTAAATGATAGAAAGATGATTGATAAGGCTTTGAATTACGATCAGTATGACATTTTCAACCAAATGCTATTTTCTGATTAACAGCATGGCAAATAATAAGTTATGTAACCCTAGTAGGGTTTTAGATTTCATTAAACAATATTTAAATTGTAAAGCGTTTATAATCAGAAGTGAAGACTAATTTCTAAGATGTTATTCATTGCCACATGTCCAACAGATTCTAATGCAAACTTTCAAATAATTTTGGGTACTTTTGTATATTTGAGTGTCAAAAATAGAAAAATGCCTCAAGTTCACATTTGGATCCAGCTGAATTACTTTAATGACTTTTATTATAGTATAACATATAATTAAAGTATCCTTTTTATCACACACATATAATGTGAATCAAAGAAGTCAGATATAAAAAAAGATCACAGGAAATCAATCTTTGGAATTTTCACTTTAGTCTTTAGATTTAGTGAGAAAACAAAACCTTAAACTAATGCATTAGCTATTTCTACTTGTCTTCCAGTCATAACTTTTAATGATTACATTAGCTTTGTCTAGATTTCACCACTTTTTTCAGATGTATAAAGATAAAATAGAACAAAACAGTAATACATCTGTAAGTATCAGTCTGTTACTCAGAGAAATTATTGTCTATAACATACTATTATTTAAGGTAAGTTCCATAAAATTTATTTCCCAATTTTCCCATTCAAAGTCAATGTGTCTAAACTGTGAAAATACTCCAAAACTAAACTGAAATAGTATATATTCATTTACAGCCATTTCCAAGAGAGTACAGATGTTCATGCTTTAAGAAAACTATACTCTAAAACCATGTTTTCTAAAGGTAACAATGTCCAGGCATTCTTGAAATGCCAAGTTACTTCAGCTTTGTAAAACTCTATCTACTTAGGACTCTTTTCCAAAGTTATCATTCCATTATTAGCCTTGATATTCTTATAGCCCATCGACACATTCAGAAAGCTGAATGTGAGCTCAACAGCTTCCTTCATTAGTATGCATAGTTTCAGTTACAGGATGTGAATGTCAAGGTTTTTCAACTTTTGTTTCCCTAAGGGTTCTGTATTTTACCACTAAGAATTCAACTCTGCACTCGTTTCTGTTATAGGTATAGAGATTGTAAATCTGAATATTTATTTGAACATTCAAAAGAGGGAATACTACTATTGATATTTAAACTCCCCAACCAAGAACTTCTCCTATCAAGTTTGATATACTCATAGGTGCAGCTTGTGACATCAGAAAAGATATGGACAAATGAGGTTGTGGCACTGCATAATCTGAAGAACGCTGTGTAGCTAGTTCACCATATCAGTAATAATATCCTTGCAGAAAGAAAAAGCAGAGATTGGAATGAGAAAATATGTGGGACTTCATTCTACATCATAGGAATTAACGTAGTACTGGGCATTTATTTGTTCTTCCTAGCATCCCATTCTTGGTGGAAACTTGTATATCCTATTTAATGTGATTCTGATGAATTATCATGGTTCTCTTTTCACTCAGGTGGCAGAAGTTGTTAAGTGATCTACATTTGTCAAATGTTAGGGCTGCATCTTATGGACAACAACGAGTTTTCAGGGTTGGCAAGTGATGAATTAAAGCCAATTGAAATCCTTAAATTGTACTCACATAATATCACTAGGAGTAAATTCTTTTTCATTGAAGTTGCTAAGCTGGTAGCTGAAGCTGCTTGTGGCTATCTTTAAGCTTTATGAAGAAAAATACATAATACAAGAAAAGAATAGCTCATCACAGGAGGGAAACAGCAAAAGAGATAAAACTGATGACACAAATTGAGCACTTGGATCCAGCTCAGAGTGATATCTCAATATTCTATGAGCAAAAATACTTTCTTTTTTATAAAAATTTCAGGATAGATGTACATTCTTTCTATCAAAGACAAAATTAATTTTAAAATCCTGCAGAATCCTATGTAATGTGGCTACAGTAAACATTCTGGTCTCAATTCCTAGAACTATCTCCTGATATATATTTTTTTCTGTCTGTGTCATTTCTTTGGTGTTTCTGGAAAAGTAATCACACCCTTACATAAATACCATTACATAGGATACTACATTATTCTTCTTCAAGCTGCCTTCAGACATCTGCACACACTAGATCTCATTCAACAAATCTTTGTTCAAAGTCTGGGTTTTGCCTGGGGCCTTTTCTGAGCACTTCAAGTGAACTTATAACCTGCATTCACACTCAATTTCTCTTGCCCTGTTCAAATTGATATTATTTCCTAGATGCTATGTAATCTGCATATATATGTAGTATTTATTACTCTCTTGCACACCAATAATATCAGATTTATATTTACAAATTATATGTTAATAATACATATATGAAAATGCATTGCAAGGCGCCTTTCTTTTTTTTTTTTTCTTTTTCATAGCTCTGCCCCAATACTGAGAATAGAGACAGGCACATACACTGACCTCAATTAGTTTTGATGAATTAATTACGTGAATCTTCCAAATGTGTAAGAAAATTTAACTTCAAGTAAGTCACATAAGTTCTCTGTTCATCCAAACCCATATTTATAAAATATCAGCAATGACACTCATTACCTGTTTTTCATCCTTACAGGTCAATTTATGTGCATCTCATCAAGTTTGTGAATGTGGCTTAAAATCTGTAAAATGTTATAATATGACATAACATTTTCAATTATTGTTTTTATAAGAATATGTAGAATTAAAACCCCATATATTTGTTTGTTTAGTTGTGGCCCAATTCAACTCTTTTTTCTTCGTGAAATTGTCAAAGGTTTAAAATAAATGCTTCCAAATCAGATAATCCTGACTTAATACTATAAAGTGTTAGTTCTCTAAAGTTATATTTGCAAATATATTATTAAAATCATAATGAATACATGTACGTGTGTATATGTATATTTAGCTAATAGGAATTTATTATCATAATCAACCAAAATGAAAAATTCTTAACTGGACCTTTTTGTATTGATTAACTTGTTCAGCAAATAGCAATAGGAGAAATCACATAATCCAATAAAAAGAGCTTCTTCCTGTAAATAAAGATTTAAATAAGGTGAGAACCATGTCTGTAACCTGCCTGTAATTTTGAGGGAAATATTTTTACTTTTTCCTCCTTTACATTTATCACATAAACTTAATGATGTGCATTCCAAGAATGTTACTGTCCTCTGTTAAGAATTTCAAGAATTAATGGATGTGAAGAAAAAAATATAAATGCATATTTATGTATGCATTTTAAGGGAAGTGCTGTACTTGACAATGAAATCAAATGAAACCACAGAGAGTAGGTGAAGTTAATAATCTGTTGTCTGCCAGTAATTGTCAAGAAAAACATGAAAGTAGGTTATTATCTCAGCCCATAATCCCACAACTCCCTCTTTAGGCCATTAGAGTTTGTTTTACAACAGGAACTATGTATTGTTTATAATCCCTCTCCCCCTTTAAGATATCCTCAATCTTAAGGTGATCCTGCGCTCCCTTAGCCTTGACTGTACAGTCTGAGGAAGGCCCTTCAAAATTTACATACACATCCACAACAGAAATTACAGAGTAAGATACTGACAGATTTGACTTAAAAATATAAATCATAGATTGATTTCTATGAACTGGTTATGATTTGGTAATCCATGTTGTGCTGACATTTAATTCCTACTGTGAGGTATTACCAAGATTGAAATCTAGTCCAACTATGATGTTGAGAGTTAGGCCTTTGGGAAGTGATCATTAGATAAAAGATTGAATAACTGTGGTTTTATAATAGGAAGCGAGACCAGATAGATACGCATGGATAGATGAATTCCCTCTCTTTGACATGTGTGATGCTCTGGGACTTTGTTAGCAAAAGGCCATCACCAATGTGACCCGTTGGTTTGTACCTCCAGAACTGTGGGCCAAAATAAACTTTTCTCTTTTTTTCATAAGTAGACTGCCTGTGATATTTTATTATAGTAAGACAAAGTAAACAAACACAGAAAATTGTCAGTAAGTTGGGATCAGTACTATAACTATACCCAACACGTACAGATAGCTTGTAAATAGCTTATTGGAAGAGTTTGAAAAGGCAGGATAGAAAAAGCCCAGATTCTGTGAGCATTACATGCAAATTCAGCAAAGGCTCAGAAGATGAGGATAGTAGAAAAGAACTGGAGCACCTTAAAAATTGGGTGTGACCATGGCTAGAATTCTGATAGAAATGTGGACAATGAAGGCAAAGCTCCTGAAGTGTGAGATGCAAACGAGGACTCTACAGGGAATCAGACAAAAGGTCACCCTGTTATATTGTGACAAAGAAGGTGGGTGAACTGTGTCCCAGCTGTGGAGTTTCTGGAAGTCTGAATTTAAAAGGGATGCACAGAGATGGTCAAAAGGAAATGTCCATGCATGAAATCATTTGAGCTGCTGCTTACTTGCTCTTAATGTAACATAGAAGAATTTAAAAACAATGATGTGACCCAAT
Source organism: Chinchilla lanigera (assembly GCF_000276665.1). Taxonomy (NCBI): domain Eukaryota; kingdom Metazoa; phylum Chordata; class Mammalia; order Rodentia; family Chinchillidae; genus Chinchilla; species Chinchilla lanigera. The sequence continues at coordinate 11,255,653 of NW_004955425.1, read as the reverse complement.
GGTAGAATACGTAATGAAAAAACAGGCCATATGGAAACATTTGGAGAATTTGCAGTCTAGACATGGAATAAGTAAAGCAAAAGCATGCAAGGACATCCACAGAGACAACCTGCTAAAGAGGTTAGCGTAGATAAAAGGGAGCCAGTTGCTTTGTATTGGCACAGTTTGCTAAAAGACCTTAGAGGCATCTCAGAAATCTTTGGGGCCAACCTTTCATCACAGGCCTAGAGACTACACATCCAAATTTGTTTCAGGGACCAAGGCCACAGTGGCCTCCAGCTCAGATTTTCTGGTGAAGCTTTCATTGTGCAGCCATGGTTCCAGCAGACTCAGGGGTGTCTCATGCGAGTAGCAATACTGGTGAAGTCTATGTGATGTCGGTCTGCAGATATAAAGAAGTCCACCTGAGTGAGCAGGGGAGTTATGGGTGGCAGCAGCTTCTACCAAGATTCCACAGGAATTTCTCAGAGGCCAACAGAAGTTTGTTGGAACTTTGAAGCCATATAGAAAGCTCCTTGTAGAGCAACTCTTAGTGGAATTTGGAGGTGGACCCAAAGCAGAGACTCCTGAAAGTTAGAGCTAACGACATGGACGGCTACCAACAGCAGCGTGTAGCTTGGAAAAACAGCAGTTTTGGCAATGACCAAGGGAGCCATAGTGGCAAGGCTGCTAGAGGCCTTTGGATCCCACCCTTTACTGCAGTGTGCCTGAGATACCAGACTTAGAGCTTTTAAAGTTTGCCTTGATTGGTTTCAGTTTTGCTTTGGGCAGATTTCTCTTTCTACTTGCTTACTCCTCCCATTTGGAATGAGAAATGTACACCCTGTGTCTTTCTCTAAACTATGTACTGGAGGTTTACAACATGGTTTTATAGGCTTGTGACTATGCAGGTGTTTGCCCTGAGTCTCTGATGAGATGAGACTTTGAAGGATGAAATGATTGCATAGTTGCGATGTGCTGACTAATACATCACCCACCCCTGTTTGTGATCATAGCACTCATTCATCTCTTTATGGGCCATGAAGAGGTCAAGACTAATGGTTATATAATTATTCAAAGAAAAAATCGTATAGATGAGGCCCTGGAAACTTGTAGCAATTTGGGATTTTAAGGACATTCTTGGACACTTTTAGAGAATAAGCTTTGATAAGTCAACAGATTAAGTTTCTTTTTATTTATTTTATCTTTATTGGCAGAAACCTGGACTGCTGTTCATCTAATCAGGTATTTTCTCATAGGTGATTATTTTTAATGAGTAAATGCTAAGTATCTTTTCTTTTCTTTGGTACCAGGAATCGAACTCATGACCTCATGCTTGCCAGGCAGGCGCTGTGCTGCTGAGCTATATCCCAAGCCCTGCTAAGTATTAATAGAGTGAAGATATGTATATATGACTACATTAACACTATTAATTATTTAATGTCCTTAGTGTGAATAAACTGGAAGATTCTGAGATCCTACTGAATTGAGGGTTAAAATATTTGGCCACAAGAATAGTAATTAATTGGTCTTATTAATAGTAGCAATGTTGAGTAAGAGTAAAACTCAGATCTCACTGTTCTCATGGGATTGTAGCACCTCTGCTTCTTCCCATAGTATTCACTGAAGTACTTTAGCAAGTTTCTCTCACACCTCAGTAGATAGTATCATGTGTTACCTAGCAGGCAAAGCTGCTCTCTTAGAAACCTGTCCTCCTACACCCTTGGCAACTGTCTTAGAGATTTTCTTTTCTTCCAGGCACCTAATTTTTATAGAGCATGTAGAATGGACTGTGGCAGGTGGGAAGGTGACATCAGAATTAAAAGAGCAAAAATATGCAAATAAAAGTGTAGTAAACTGTATCGTTGCCCACAAATATTCACTGCTCCATGTGGGATGGTGGACTATACTTTCCTGTTGAATTGTCTACCAGGTTGGTACAAACCATGTGTTTTGTCAGAGAAATAGGAGAAAATGTGAGATCTGTCACTTTCAAGAAGAAACTTTAGTAGTCAGCCCTCTTCTAGTTGACTATATCTCTTTTTATTCTCCTTAATAATAATCATGTTCCAGAAGAAACTCCTCTGTCATTCTTGGGACTAAGATGAAAACGTTGTGTAGAATTGAGCCCACTCATGAAGGATTATTGTGATTCAGGGAAAAATATTTATCGTTGTAAGCCCTGGGGGATGTATTTGATTGCTTGCCTTTTTGCTTCTACAGGAATGGGGAATGTTTTCTTTTTTAAAAAACTAAGCTGATTATTGCAGTAGGTCTTAGAGTCAGCCCTAAATTCTAGCTCTGTCTCAGACATAAGATAAATTTTTTGTATATGTTACTTATTCTCTTTTACCCTTCATTAGTTTTCCCTTAAACAGGGTAAATAATATTTTATAGATAATCCCCTTAGAGTATTTGATGGATTATCATATATCAAGAAAATATTAAGTAAGACACTATCAAGTAAAGTGATATCTCAGTTGTCAAACACAATTCACTCCAAATTTGTGTTGGAACACTGAAAAGTTCAAGAACTGAACGCATTTTTCCAATAAGAAATAATGAAAAAATGAAATAATTTGTTTTGAGGCCCGAAATTTACATAAATTTATTTTCCAGAACATTACCAAGCTTTGCAATGATTTTTACTGTGTCTTGGTTCTCACAGTGTTCCTCTTAGCTGTACAGCTGGTATCACTAACTTTCTTTGGAGCCATGGTTATGATATTTTATTCAAATAACGTGCAAAAAAGGCACAATGATGAATGTTTTAACACACTAACATGCTGTCTGGGCGGGAGTGGCACTTACACGGAAGCTTTATTCCTTTGTGTCTGCAGTGAGATGCGGTGTGGTACATGACTCACTCTTGGCCAGTACTGGTTCTTTCAAGTCTGGTTTTTGGTTCCACTATGGAACAAGGCTATAAACACCAAGCAGAAGTTTCTGAGCTTTGCTGTTTCACTAGTAGAAAGTTCGAGCTTGTAGCTGTTTGATGACAGAGGTGTCACTGTATTGGTATCTTTCATTTTTTTCCCAAAGAATTCTCACCAAGAATTCTTCTGAATTAGCAGATGATGGTTAATTCCATTCTGCATATATATGGGCATGATGTTTATTCATAGCATATTAACGGTTCTTAAATATTTTCTTGGAGATTGCAGAGATATAGAGAAGGACAAGTAGGCTCTATTTAGTGTCATAGCAGTTCTAAACTTTTTTGAAGAAGTAAAGTTCCCTTAACGGGGATTTTTTGCCCCTTTCCCAAATACTGGAGGGGTGCTAAGAGAAATTCAATCTCAGTGTCTCCTAATGAAAAATGTGAAATAGGTATTAAGAGAGTAAAATATCTATGTTCTCATAATATCCATCTTTCCTTGACAGCTTTATTAGTAGAGTCATTATATAATTGATGCATTTAAGTCAAATAGATTCTCTCATAATTACTGACAACATATGGGTTAAATATATTTTATGAGATTTGACAGGTAAGAACAATTAGGGTAGAGGAGGGTGACATAATATGAAGTATGACATATTTATTGACACTTCCTTTCAGAGAGATGATGTCTACTTACTTCATAGTTATGTATTATCCTGTTACATATTAAACCACAGATAATTCTGTGGCATATGTAATCATATGCTAGTTCCAGTTCTACCAGATAAGAAACAATTTCTGCTGTCACTTAGAATACTAGCTTCTTTTATTTAAAATTTTTTATTTTAAAGAGAGTAGTACATGAGACACAAATAGGCAAAAAAATAGAACAGTAGCAGCATACCAGTATCACGAACATAAACAAATCAAAGCAAGAACATTCAAAGTGATACAGGGTCTTAAGACAAATTAATACAAATCAACAGTGGTTGTTACATTGCATATCGCTAACCTCAACTACATTGTTCAGATTATCAGATGTAAGAACGAGAGATTGCTCAAACCATTAAAGAGAATAAAACAATGATTCTTCAAGAAAACATTAGAGAAAATACAGAGTTTCACTAGACAAGACGGTAGTTCACCACTGTAATTCCATTGCATACTGTTACTTTCAAATCAGTTGTTCAGACCACCAGACACAAGCATGCAAAGTCAATCAGAACATAAAAAATTGTGAGCATTAACTGTTCATTTCAATACACAATCAGACAACAGCAATATAGTCATTGCAGCTATTCACATATATATTTATGTTTTGCCTTCTTTCTTTTTTCTTCTTTTCTTCATCCCAGTTGCTCCTTTCTCTGAGCAATTTCTTTCCCTTTCCTTTCATCTATTGTACGTTTTGAGTTTTACCTAGTCTTTCAGGTTCCTACACCAAGGAGACAATATAATGATTACACATGTGGGTCCGATTTATTTCACTTATGAGTATGGTCTCTAGTTGCATCCATTTACCTACAAAAGCCTCGTTTATCTTTTTTAATAGCTGAATAATACTCCATTGTATAAAAATACCACAACTTTTTTATCCATTCCTCAGTGGATGGACATCTGTGTTGTTTCCAAGATTTAGCTATAACAAATTGTGCTGCTATAAACATGGGTGCACATATATTGCTGTGGTATGATGTCTTTAATTCTTCTGGGTAAATACCCAGAAGGGGAATAGCTGGGTTAAATGGGACCTCTAATCCTAGTTTTGCGAGGCATCTCCAAATTGATTTCCACAGTGGTTTCACCAATCTACACTCCCATCAGCAATGGAGTAGGGTTCCTTTCTCCCCACAGCCTCTCCAGCATTTGTTATTGGTTGATTTCTTGATGATAGCCATTCTTTTGGGGGTGAGATGGATTCTCACTGTTGTTATAATTTGCATTTCTCGAATGACTAATGACGTTGAACATTTTTTCATGTATTTATTTACCATTAGTATCTCTTCATTAGAGAAGTGTATATTCATCTCAGATGCCCATTTTTGGAATGAGTCTTTGAATTTGGGAGGCCTAATTTTTTTTAATTCTTTATATGTCCTAGATAGAAGTCCTTTGTCTGAGGGGCAGTTGGCTAAAATTTTGTTCCCAGTTAATGGGTTTTCTTTTTACTTTACTGATGATTTCTTTAGATGTGCAAAAACTTTTCAACAAGAGGAGATCCCAATTGTTGGTTCTTTGAAGTATTTCCCTTGCAGTTTTTTTTTTTTTTTTCATGAACTCTCTGCCTACCCAATGTTGTCAAGATTTTTACCTACTTTCTCTTCCAATAAATTTAGTGTTTCTTTTTAATATTTACATCTTTGATCCATTTTAACTTTAATTTAGTGCATGGTGAAAGACTTGGGTCTAGTTTTAGTCTTCGGCATGTGGAAAGCCAGTTTTTCCAGCACCATTTATTAAACGGGCTATCTTCCTTCCATTGAACGTGTTTGGCCCCTTTGTTGAAGATAAGGTGACTGAGTGTGTTTGTAGTTGTATCTATATCTTCTAATCTGTTCCATTTATCTTCAGGTCTGTTTTTGCACCAGTACCATGCTGACTTTGTCACAGTAGCTTTGTAACACAATGTTAAGTGAGGAATTGTGATACCTCCTGCCGTTCCTTTGTTTCCCAAGATTGCTTTTGCTATTGTAGGCCTCTTCTGGTTCCAGAGGAACTTTAGGAGTGTTTCCTCTAGATTTGTGAGGTATCCTAATAGTATTTTCATTGGGATTGCATTGAATCTCTACAGCACTTTTGGGAGTATTGACATTTTCACAGTGTTCATTCTTCCTATCCATGAGCAAGGAATAACTTTCCATTTTCTGATATCCTCTTAGATCTCTTTTTTCAGAGTACTAAATTTTCACTGCATAGATCTTTTACTCCTTTTGCTAGACTGATTCCTAAGTATTTCATCTTTTTAGATGCTATTGTGAAAGGTGTGGTTCTCCTAATTTCTCTCTCAGTGTTTGTTACTTGTGTACAGGACTGCTATTGGCTTTTGAGTGTTGACTTTGTATACAGCTACGCTCCTGAATTTGGTTATTAAATCCATGAGCCTTTTGGTGGAGTTTTTGGGGTCTTCTATGTAGAGTATCATGTCATCTGCGAATAATGACAATTTCACTTCTTCCTTTCCTATCCTTATTCCTTTTATTTCTCTCTCTTGTCTAATTGCTCTAGCCAATATTTCCAGAATTATATTGAATAGGAGTGGTGACAATAGACATCCTTGTCTTGTTCTTGATTTTAAAGTGAAAGCTTTCAAGTTTTGGCCATTTGGTATGATGTTCACTGTTGGTTTATCATAGATGGCTTTCATCAGCTTGAGGTAAAGGCCATCTATTCCTATTTTCTGTAAGGTTTTCAACATGAATAAGTGTTGAACTTTATCAAAGGCTTTTTCTGCATCGATGGAGACGATCATGTGATTTTTGTCCTTGGCTCTGTCGACATGGTGTATTACATTGAGTGATTTGTGTATATTGAACCATCCCTGCATTCCCGGTATGACTCCCACTTCTTCATGGTGTATAATCTTATTGATGACTTGTTGTATTCTGTTTGCTAGTATTTTATTGAGAATTTTTGCATCTATATTCATAAGGGAGATTGATCTGTAGTTCTCTTTCATGGTTGGGTATTTTTTTGGTTTTGGTATCAGAATAATACTTCCCTCCAGGAATGAGTTGGGGAGAACTCCTTCCCTTTCAATTTCATTAAAGAGTTTGTGCAGAATTGGTGTTAAATCCTCCCTAAATTGCTTGTAGAATTCAGCTGTGAATCCATCAGGACCTGGGCTTTTCTTCATTGGCAAGTTTTTAATTACATTCTCAATTTGACTGGCTGATATTGAGTTATTCAGGATTTTTATCTTTTTGATTGAGCTTTGGTAATTCATTTGTACCTAGAAATCTGTCCATTTCCTCTGTGTTTTCCATGCTATGAGAGTAAAGATTTTCAAAGTAGGTATTGATAATCTTCTGAATTTCTTGAGGATCTGTAGTGATTTTACCCCTTTCATTCCTTATTGCATTTATTTCACCTTTTCCTTTTCTTTTATTGATAAGGATGCCTAGGTGTTTATCTATTTGATTTATTCTTTCAAGAATAAACTCTTTTTTTTTATTTTAAAGATAAAAGGAGGGAAACATTAACAGACATACAACATTTTACAACATATCACAAGCACAATACAGACAATACAGAGTTACAAACAAAG
>NW_004955425.1:11213088-11246274 GCF_000276665.1 Chinchilla lanigera | reverse complement strand
ATATGGCGTATAACGTTTATAGATTTGCGAATATTGAACCAACCTTGCATTCCTGGAATGAATCCAACTTGATTGTGATGTATAATTTTCTTGATAATTTGCTGCATCCTGTTTCAATTCCTTTGCATTTACTTAAACATGTTCTATGTACTAGTATATGGTCTATTTTAGAGAATGTCCCATGTGCAGCTGAGAAGAATTTGTATTCTGATGCTGTTGGATGAAACACTCTGTAAAGGTATATTAAGTCCACATGTTCACACATTTGGTTAAGTTCTGTTATTTCTTTCCCAATTTTTTGTCTAGTTCATTTATCTCTTTGTAACAATAGTGTTAAAGTCCCCTGTTATGGCTGTGTTGCTACTTGTTTCATTTTTCATGTCTGTTAGAATTTGTCTTATGTAGGTGGGTGCTCCTGTATTTGGTGCATAGATGTTTGTGGTTGTTATCTCTTCCTCTTGAAGCTTCCCCTTCACCAGTATGTAGTGACCTTCCTTTTCTCTTTTGATTGTTCTTGGCTTGAAGTTTACATTGTCTGCAAACAAAATAACTACACCCACTTTTTTCTGGGTTCCTGAAAAAACCATTACATTGAGACCATTTACATTGATGGTTATAACTGATATGTACTAGATTATCTTTGTCATGGTGTTTTCCTTCCATTGCATCCTCCTTTTTCCCTCTGCTTAATTGCTTGCTCTGCTTGGTTGTTCCTTTCTGTTGTTGTTCTTAAAGTTGCAGTCTGTTTTATCTCTTTTTAGTATATCTTTTAGTACTCTTTGTAGGAATGGTTTGGTGCTCATGAATTTCTTCAGTTGTTCTTTATCATGAAAATATTTTATTTCTCCATTAAATTTGAAAGATAGCTTTGCAGTGTACATCAGTCTGGGTCGGAAGTTGTTTTCTTTCAGTACCTGAAATACTTCACTCCAAGCTCCTGCCTTGGTGGTTTGTGTTGAGAAGTCTGCTATGATTCTGGTAGGCTTTCTTTTATAGGTGATCTGTTTCTTTTCTCTAACAGCTTTTAATATTCTGAGCTTTTGTTGACTTTCTGGGATCTTGATCACTATACTTTGGAGGTAGATTTATTTTGGTTATGATTAACTGGAGTTCTATATGCTTCACTTATCTGGATGTGCGATTCTTTTACAGTGCCTGGGAAATTTTCTGCTATTATTTTGCAAATAGTCTTTTTATGTCATTTGTGTAGGCACCTGCACAATAGATTAATACCTATTAATCTGACATTGTTTCTCTTGGCTTCGTGTTGCAGTTGTTGAATTGTTATTTCCTGATTCCTTGTTGTTTTTAAGAGATCCCTCCTTTCACGTTCATTAGTGGCTATGCTGTCTTCAAGGTCTGAAAGTCTATCTTCAGCTTCACTCAGGTTGTTTTGCAAGTTTTCAGTGGAATTTGAAGTTCCTGGATATCTGTTTGCATCTGTTTCATACCTTCTAGCTCTTTTCTATATTGTTCCTTGAAGGTTTCATTGAGTTGTCTATGTTCTTGTATTTTCTTGTCTATGTCATCTTCGGATATGCTGAACAGTTCTTTCATTATTTTTGTGATTTCTTTTCTCACCTGAGACATTATTTCTGATCTGATGTCTTCTATGGCCTGATGGAATTGTTTCTTTACTTCAGTTGCTATCATTTCAGAAATTTCAGGTATATGACTTCCAGTCTCTTCTGTGTTAATGCCTCCTGGACCTGTTTGGGGTGGCCTGGGATTGCATTTTGCTCTTTGTTTTGTCATTTTTGAAGATCCAGAGACTCCCTATGGCACAATCTCACTGTCTTGATTGTGTGTGAGTGGCAGGACGAGAGTCTGAAGATCCCCAGTACTCAATGTAGCTCCTGTGCTGGTAAGTGGTGACAAGGTGGGCTCTCAGATGCTCCTGACCTTTCTTGCTTTCAGCTGGCTGTCAGGAGTGTGTGGGAAGCTTGGGGGAGGCTCGCTGGTGTTCCTGAGACCCTCTGGGGTTTGGGCCAGCTTCCACAAGTGTAGGGGGTGATGCAGGCTGAGTTCACCAAAGCTTCAGCTATTTCCCAGGACAGAGCCTGCTTCCCACACTGGAAGGGGAGGGGTGAGGGTGAGCTCCCTGAGGTTGCTGACTTTGTTCAGGTTTCAGCTGAGCTACTAGAGGAGTGTGAGTTGTTCTGGCAGTGACCACCAAGGCCCCTGAAGTTGTCCAGGGATCTACGTGCCTCACACCCTAGTGGGGGAGGCCCCAGAGTAGCTCACCGGGTTCCTAAAGGTGTCACGTTCAGCCCAGTCATGGAAGACACACTATGGGTGTGGTGGGGAGCCTCCAAGGCCCCAGAGGGTGCCTGAGGATTCTCCTGCCTTGCACGCTGGTCAGGGATGCAAGGCTGCGACTCATCTGGCTTCCTGAAGATGTCTGGGGTTCAGCCCAGTTCGGTCCCACACACTATGGGTGTGACAGGTAGCCACAGAGGCCACAGAGGGTGACCGAGGTTTCGCCTGCCTTGCACCCTGGTCAGGGAGACAGAGCCCAGACTCACCGGGCTTCCAGAAGATGTCCTGGATACTAGTTTCTAGAGCTCTGAGTCATCATACGCATTGCCAAACTACCTGTAAAGACCACACAGAGATACTTTGGAGCTACATGAAGGGTAAAAGAAATCTTTGAATCTAGTATTCCAGTTGTTTCCACACAGACACTAGCCAAGCACACAGTGAAACAGTTTAGGAACTGAGTCCTCATCTTCAGTTTCTCCAATTTACAAGAAGTGGTCAGAGACAGATAACCCTGCCAAGTACTTCCTGATCCCTTGGCCAACAAAATCAGGGGCAGCGTAAAATGACATTTTAAGCTACAAGGCTTGCATACGTTTGTCATATAGGAATAAATAACCTCAGAATGTATTAAAATTTGCTTCTTTTTCTCACTTTTATTAATACATGTTTCTATTACATGATGATTACAGTCACTGTAGGGGATTGGTGCAAGTACATATAATTGAAATATTTGTTTTTCTCTCTCTGCAGAACACTACTTATATGTGCTTGTGTCCTTAAAGTATTACTGGTTTTATTTGCTGGTACTTTGGTATGTAAAACTGCTACACCCTCAATATAATATTTTCTCCATTAAATTTTCCTCTCATGGGAATGAAAAGAGAAACATTAATAGTAGAGAGAGCAGTTCTAGAAATAACATAAATACAACTATATTTAATTATGTCAATAGAAGTAACATAAAATTAGCTGAAAATCACTTGTTTTTGATGAGTCTATTTTTCATATTAAAAACAATTCATAATTAATTGTTATGATAAATGTAATAGTGAGGTATATAAATGGTAACATACATATGCAAGGGAAAATATAAAAACATTTCAAACTCCAAGCTCAATTTGAAATCTGTGAATGTTATTAAACTTTAACATGAGTCCATTTACATCGTGTGTGATGTCTTTCCTTACAGCTAATCACTCCTCCAGATTTTCTGAAAGAGTCACGACTCTATGGTGCTTAGTATACTAAAATTTTCAAATCTAAGGGCTGTTCCAGGCTGAGAACACAGTCTCTTATGAAGCAGTTTCTCATTTTGAAAAGAAAAGTGCACTGGGGCACATCTCTTCAAGTTTAAGAAATTGAAAACTATTTAAGTTTGCTTCTTCTTTTTGAAATAAAGCTTCAATTGTTTAATCAGCTGGGACTTCTGAGATTTTGAAACATTCCAGGGCAATTCTATATTTTCAAGTTTGAGTTTTCTATAATGAGTCAGTGTGTTAACGTGCAAAAATTTTGAAGAGTTTTCAATTTTTTGAACTTGAAGAGATGTGCCCCAGTGCACTTTTCTTTTCTCTCTCCCTAATGATCCATGGATGGATGCGGCTTGGATGGCTTTCTAGTTGCTGGCTGTAGTAACAGCAGAATTCAACCCAAGAAGAAAGGTAGTCAGAGAAGTAGAAACAGGAGGTGATGACATAATCAGATCAGCTGTGAGCATAGTGCAGTTGCTATTCTCATAGAATACTCAGAATCCAGGCCACCGGAGAATTTGCATATTTTCAGCAAAGGGCAGGCATAAGTGGATGTTTAAGAGCATTAAAAGTGTGAGGAAATAACTTTTGTAAAAGCAAACATACTCTGGTTTTGGTTTCGTGATCATTAGGGGGAGCCCCAGCACCTTTAATGTTTCCTTAGTTTCTATCCTGATCAGAAATCTCAACACAGTTTTTAAGAACGTTATTTTAGTTACAAACTTAGCATTTGATAAAAATTGGCTGCACATCAGCATCTCAGATGTGCCTGCAGTGTTTGTGAGACTCAGAATGTGTCCTTCAAATTGCCAGTTGAACCTACCTTTTCTTAAGAGAACAGAATGGGAAGCAAATGCCTTGAAAACATTAAGTGTGCTAGGTATCTCTTGACATACCAAGGGGACTCTTAAGACATAAAGCGGACCACTTAAAATGCTTCCAGGGTTATCCTTTCTCTACCTCCTTCTGGACGAAGGTGAGCACTACAGAATACTGTATAAGAAGAACATTTCTGTGGATTCTGCTCTCTATTCCTTTTGGGCTAAACTTGCTCAGATCTTAGAGCAATATGAATGGCTTACCATTCTCTTATTTAGCCTGATGTGTATGGTACAGTTTTGACCTAATTTTCTACTTTCCGGTCCCAAAAATTTCAGACCAGCAAATGCTGTAGTGCTGTGAAACTTGAACCTTTCATTGTGTTTTACCTGTGAGAAAAATATGACTTGTAACCTGGATGGCTGCCAATCCCTACACTGTTCATGAGTCCTTTTTATGCCAGTGATCAACCAAATGAGTATGGACATCTGCCAAACAATGCGCAGCAGAACCTTGAGTGATAAGTCAGTGTGGTGCGGTGAGGCAGCAGAATGCACAGGAGCACGTAGGAGACTTAGGGAGAGGTGCGTGCGGTTGTATGACACAGGAGGGGCTGCTCGCACACAAGCTCTGCTTCCGTGACCATCTGTCACGAGAAAAATCAGGGATTCCAAGTGGAATTGCAGCTTTTGATTAGTCACTGCAGAGAAAAAGGGATACGGGAGACATGAATTCTAGGAGGCTGGGCACTTTACAAGTTCTGTCAGACCCAAGACATACAGCCATCTCAGGACTGCTCTTCTGGTAATGGGTGCTGGTTTTGTTTGCATGAGAAATGTGAAGCTTACAGTTTGCCGGATCCATTTGTTAGGGCTTTCATAACAAATGCCAAACACTGGGAGGTTTAAACAACGGAAATGCATTTTCCAAACCCCAGAGGCTGGAAGTCCAAGATTAAGGAGTTGGCAGGGTGTTTCTTATGAGGCCTTTTGTGGTTTTTCCGTGGCAGCCTTCTGGAGGTGGCCTCACTTGGCCTTGCTTAGCTGCATCATGTATGTCTTTGCTATAACTCTTATTTTACAAGAACCCTAGTCAGAATGGATGCAGACTCATCAATCAGAACTTTCCAAAAGTCCTGTCTCCAGGTGTAATCACTTTCCAAGGTACTAGGGGTTAGTATTTATGCATATGAATTTAGGGAGAGAACACAATTCAGTTAATGACAATTGACATAGCCAAGAGAAGGAAAGTGTACCTTATTTCTTGTCTTGGAAGAAAATGGTAGCAAAGGCTTGATGGTCCCTATATATCAGTTTTCCACAGCTGTGACAAAATACCTGATATTCACAAGGCAAAGGAGGAAAGCTTTATTTTGGTTCACCATTTCAGAGATTTCAGGCCTTGGTCAGCAGGATCCAAAGGTGGACAAAGGCTGCTCAGTTCCATCTCCTGGCAGCCAAGGAGAAAGAGAGGGAGGGAGGCAAGGAGAGAGGGGAGAGAGAAAGGAGAGAAGAAGAGAGATTGGGTCTAGGGACAAAACTCACGAATATAACCTTTCAGATCATACACCCACTGACTACCAAGTCCAAACTGGTCTCACTGCCTGACAGCACACTTAGTTCTGAACTCATCCATGAATTAATTCATGACCCTCAATACATGAATCTTTCAGGAACACTTTATATTTAAACCATAACAACCCTACAACATAAACGTTCTGACATTCTTTTTTTATAAGGAGTATGATACTAATATATTTTTCTCATTAAAAATATGTGTTTATTTTGAAAAAGAATCCTAGGAAGCATATGAAATAAGATCATTTTATCATTTCTTGAAAAACTGGTTCATTCTAAATTGTTTTTTAGTACACTTGACTTTTCTTCGTGTACAAATACTGTGTGGGCATGAGACATTGAAGAGTGAATAGGACATAGAAGACACACAGAAAATGGTGAAACTGGGGCAAATAAATGTACTTTGTCTGCACCCTGAAAATAGTCATCTAAAATTAGATTTTAACTACTTAATTGTAGGTAATTTGGCTTTATATTCTTTTTGTTCTTCATGGTTTTAATATTTAAAAGGAGACTAGGAGTGATAGAGTTGCAGTTTTTAACATATTCTTGGTAGGTTGACCCCCTGAGAGCATAACTTTTTCTGACTCAAAAACAGACAAATTTGGAAAGACCTTGTTGCATGAGATTATGGTGGCTGATTTATTAGGAGAATAAAATGCAAACATTTCAGGCTCTGATCATATAGCAGCAATGACTAATGTCTTAAATTGAAACATAAGGTACTCTCAAGGAGCACAACTTATTAAGAATCCTGTCAGTTAATTCTATTCATGTAGAAGATCATTCTCATATTTTCTATCAATTAGAACATAGCATAGGAGATTAGGCCATGATTAGAAACCTGGATTTATTTTTATCTGACTCTGGAAGATTTTATTTAATTGTTTACCTCTTAAATTAATTGGCTGAAGAAAGTTAGCCATGTCAACTGTTTTGGAACTATGCAGTGCTCCACAAATACAATGTTAGTGTTACAATGATTACTTCATTTTTTGTAATGAATGCTCATAGTTGCCTTATTTCACTTTCTTATCATGAAGCAAAATAATTCTTTTTTATGTTCATTCTCCACATATCTCTGTTGCCTATATCAAAGTAAAAAATTCCTCTGTCTCATTCAAAAACTAAATCCTGGTAAGACATTATCATAGCATTGGATTTTTAGTACCTTCTCATATAGTTCATTTTAAAACTGCAATTCTTAAGATTTCAATGAATATAGCATCCTTAAGTACTAATGTCTTCTGAAAATTATTCTATGGGTTTCAATATTTGGGAACAAAGACCAAAATTCTAGGGTCACACAGCAAAATTCCTATGAGGAATATCTATATTATATAACACGTTTGTATTTTAAGGAGGCCTATGGTAATCACACACTAGTGTTAGTTCTTTATATAATTCACTTCCTCTTTATTTATGTATTTATTTATATATTTATTTAATTTACTTTCTCTTTATTTCAGATTCCTGCCAAGGAATCCAAGCACCAGTCCCCAAGCTGGAAACCTCATCTCATCTCTCTTAGATCACCTTTCTTATTTTTCTCATTGGCTTTGCAGGCAAGGGAGGGTATGAACACAATTATCAGCATGGTATTTGACATGCTGAATGCACACAGCAAATGCAAGTTATCTTCCTTCTCTTAATAAGAAAATGCAGTTTGGTTATGTAAAAGTCCTGTCCAATTTCAGTGCTGTAACTTTATTCCATCACTGTCACACATTGTAATGTTAATACTAGGTATTTGGATTGTGAGTGGTTGACAGACATCAGGCCTTAGCAAGAATCAGCATGGTTGTAAAACTGCAAAGAAAATTATCCCAGTAGTTTTCTTATTTAAATTATTATTTTATAACATTCATTAAGTGCTCACCATATACCAAAACTTATGCCAGACCATGGCTATATTACATGTGAAAAGGCTGTTTCTTCTGTCATGGGGTTCATAGTCTGGAGGAGTGAATAATAACCCAGCAAACATCACACTGGCAAAACACATTTGGTATATGGTGTAAGGGACATACAGAGACACTCTTTCATAAATAACAGTTAGTGTAATCAACAGCAAAAATGGTCAAAGTCCTTTTTGTTTCCATACATTTTGTTTTTCTTGTGAAGCTTTTCTTGTGAAGTGTTGGATCTTATTTATTCTTCTCTAAATTCTGGGCTACCTTGTGATTTGCTTTGACTAGTGCACAGCGGTGAAGACACGAGTGCTCTGGACTCGGACATTCCTTAAATGTCTTTCCCTCTGTTTCTTTTCTCTTTCCTTCTCCCTCTTCTGCTCCCTCTCCTACTCTTGCCCAACCTGTCTTTTCCTCCAGCTACCTTTATATCATGTGTTAAAGTTAGCTCAGCCTTTTAAAATGTGAGAAACTGTATGGTCTAAAGGAGTTACCCTAGCGAAGTCAAGCTCCGATGATATGCACTTGCTGGAACTGAATTATGATCCATTTGAGGTGAGGAAGATTTACTATTTATGTCCAACCAAAATGACTGATTTAAATGACTTGAAAAAATGGTTACTCTTTGACGGTCATTGCAGTGGCTGTGATGAAGTAAATCTAACTGATGCCTGTGATCCTAGAATTCTGGGGGCTGAATAAGAAGAATGTCAAGTTAGAGGTGAGCCTTGGCATCTTAGCAACTGAGCAAGACCTTGTCTCAGACAAAAAAATGAAAGAAAGGAAAGAAGGAAGGAGGAAAGGAAGGAAGGAAGGAAGGAAGAGAAGAAGGAAGGAAGAGAAAAAGGAAGGAAAGAAGAAAGGAAGGAAAGAAGGAAGGAAGGAAGGAAGAACAGAAGGAAGGAAGAAAGGAAGGAAGGAAGGAAGGAGAGACAGGCTGGGGGCATAGCTCAGTGAGAAAGCCTTAGGTTCAATCCCCACGTCCAAAAATTGTGCTTTAATAAAGTCCTTCAAGACAGATTTGAGCTCAGAGCTTTTGGCTAAGAGTCATTTATATGAAGAGAGGTTGTAACACTTTGCCAGGAAAGGGACCAGTTTGTGCTAAGACTTTCAGCTGATTTAGGTGGCACATTTTGTGAACTCAACGTGGGACCCTGCGGATACAATACAGAATTGGCAATCAGATATACAGTGAATGTTTAAACAAAAAATTTGTATTCTAGTAAAAGATGCATTGCCATTAATCTGCACAAAATAGACCCTAGCATTTTGAACATACTTCTCCTTTCCTTGCTGTTTTCTGAAGCAGTTCTGGAAGTCTTCCCTTGTGAGTGTTTTTACGAGGTATGATCAAAAATATAGTAAATGCTACAAGAGCTGTCCAATAGAAAGGCAGGCTCATAAAACATTCCAGTGTGTCCTCATCCATCTTAGTCACTGGCTCTGGCACCACGCAGCTTCTGGTTCTTCCTGGAAGTGAAAATGACCATGAAAGGTGAACATTTTGAATCATTTCAGGGTATAGGGACAGACATGACAGCTCAGGTGAAAACAGGAAAGGCTTTCAGAACTACTTAAGAAAATGGCAGGAATGAGCGGATAGGTGGGGTTATAGTGAGGGCGGTATTTTTAAAGGGATGAATAGCAATGTATTTTAATGTAATAATTTAAAAATAATTTAAACATTCATCTCTCTTTTGGTCAAATTTCCTATTGCACAAAGAATGGGAGGAAAGTGCAGGTACTATAAGCAACGGCCATAGTACACAAGGCCTTGAACCGTGAACAGGATTGTGCTTCATCCCTGTAGAAAGGAAATTAATGAATGGTTTTAAAAAGCAAGGGAATGTAATTTAACTTATATTTTATCAAAAATTCATGTGGCAAAGACTAGCTAGGTGGACATTGTAGCAGTGTGGTAAAGAAATGGTAGTAATCTATAACCACCTCCTATTTTTCCCTTGAGAATGACAGTGGTGATTAAAAGAATAATAGCATGATTCATTTAAGTATGCCTTGTTGTACATTCAGCTATTTTGTCCTTAAGGGAAGTTACCATTTTTCCCATGAAATTAAATTAATTGAGTAACAGATTTGCCTGTGGTGGTATTACTAGTCAAATCAGGGTTCAGTCTCTTTCCTCCAATCATAGGCAGTAGCTGTAGAAATATAAACATTTCCCTTGTGGTAATAATGTTATTGAGACAACTATCTAATAACTATTATTGTTTATAAATTTTTTAATGAGTTATAACTGCATTGATGGGAATTAAAGTTAAAAGAATATAACATAAATGATAAATAAGATAAACAAAATATATAATCCTATGAGAGAATGCCTAAAGAAGAGTGAACAAAAAAGAACATATTTCTTTATTGATTTTAAAAAATTTCTCTGAAGCTTTTGCTTTTTAATCAATAAGGAATCAAAAGAAAACTGACATGAGAAATTCAAAAGGTTTTTATTTTTCATTCCAGAAAGCACAGAAATGTCAGCCATAGAATGACAATAAAAGAATTATCAATCTGACTATATAATTGTTCCTTTTCATTTTTAAAATCAATCAGTGAACTCTGAATAGCAAATTAAGATTCATGAAATACTCAGAAGGTATGGGAATGAAATGTGACTAAAAATAAAGATCATTGTAACATAAGAGAAAACAATTCTGTCTAGCCCAGTCTGACCTTCGGACAATCACTGACATGTTTATAAAATCTGCATTAAATTATATTTGATATTTTAAGTTTAATTCACTTCAACTTATAAAAGTTTAAGAACTTTCATAACTTTCAGAAAAGAGATTTGAAATCAAGGTGTGTTAATGAGTACTAGAAATGTGACAATCATTATATTTCAACTTTAGTTACTTGCAAGATTTAAAGGCATTTGTTTAAGTCAGTGAGGGCAGTTATACATACTAAATAATTTACTTTTATATTAAAACAGTGCAAAAGTGTTTTCTGTCTAGCACAGTCTGACCTTTGGACAATCACTGACATGTTTATAAAATCTGCATTAAATTATATTTGATATTTTAAGTTTAATTCACTTCAACTTATAAAAGTTGAAGTGAATTAAATGTTGAAGCATGTCTTAACAACTCACCTATACACTTCTTATTATTTTGCACAGTATGGCCTGGTAAGAGCTTTCCTATTGTTAATTGAACATTTCACAAA
This sequence comes from Chinchilla lanigera, assembly GCF_000276665.1. NCBI lineage: Eukaryota > Metazoa > Chordata > Mammalia > Rodentia > Chinchillidae > Chinchilla > Chinchilla lanigera. The sequence continues at coordinate 11,235,273 of NW_004955425.1, read as the reverse complement.
GTGTTATAGTAATTCTGTCTACTAGATTTATCCCCTTGAAAAGAAATGATTATGACTGCTTGTGTTTGGATATTTCATAATCCTTAGTTGAGTCTCAGCCTGAAGCATTAAATCATGCATTTAACAAAACTTATTATATGCTTTTATGGAAGACTATATTTTAAAAAAAATAAGTGTATTTGTTTCTAGAAAGACCAAAACTGCAAAGAACAAAATAAAACATTTTATTTTATTTTATATATTTATCATTTTTTTTTAAAGAAGGAAATTTTTTTTAGCTTACAGTTTGTAGAGGTTTTAGTCCATAATTGGCTGGTTCTAAGGCAGGGTAGTACTTCGCAGAGGGGCAATAGCTCATGACTGTGGAAGACAGCAAAAGCAATGAGAGAGAGAGAGAGAGAAGAAGGGAGAGAGAAAGAGGAAGGGAAAGAGTATAGATTTATTCTTTTAGTGGTTGTCAATCTTACATTAAATAGACCCTCCAATAGCTGGAATTGCTATGTTTTTAGGGGTGTAGTTTTTATTCAAAGTTCATTAATTCTGTATGGAAATAGTTCAACTGTGCTTACATTTAGTAATGAGTATCCTATGTCCTTAATATATACAAAATATTGGTAAATTAAATAGATAGGACCTTGGCCTCCATTAATTCTCTCTTTCTTTGTGCATATTTATAGGCTCTGGGCCAAAAAATATATATTTAAAGAAATATTTTTGGATATTATACATATGTATGAAATATATATTTATAAGATTAGGTAGATATGTTTATAAATTATCTTAAGTTCTATAAATATGTAACATTTTGCCTTAGATATTAATGAAGAAGAATTAATCATAGGTAAAATCAATTAGGTAAAACTGTTAACAAAAAATGATGATTTTTTTGAACTGTGGTTTGAAACCCTTTGACATGTGATACAAGTCATGATCACTGTTGCATACTTTACAGCTCATTCTACTTTTTGTGTGAATGATGGATTATTTTTAGAAGCCATAAAAATCATCTATTGACCAAGCATAGTGATAAGACCACATAAGATGTAGAATAAAAATGGCTTCATGGTAACTCTTAAGAGAAATTTCAGTTCTGCAGGTTAAGATTAAGAGATTAAGATAACCATGAAATGATTCCTTTTTTTGGCTTGCCAATGTCTTTGAAATTCAGTGTTCATCTGTGAAAACCTAAATATAACAATAAAGTTTACTAAACTATAGCAATGGTTAAAAAGTAAAATGTACTAGCTTGGTCTGTAACATGCCCGACAATCTTAGTAAAATATATAATCAAGGGCCAATAATTTAAATAAATTGGGCTTCATCAGGTTATATGATACTAACATTTGAATTGTAATGCCATGGGTAGATGTAACAATGGAATCAATTCAAACTCCAGCATTCACCCTCTTTGCTTTTGTCTCACTCTTTTTTGGTGTGCATCATCTTTGTGTTTGCAGTAACATATCAAAAACACATTTCTGTCTTTATTTGTTTGACAGACACCATGCAGAATTATACTGCACTATCCTGGAGGAGCAATAGTGCTCGCCGGCCTGTTGAACCTGAAATTCTCTCAAAAGGCACAGAGGAAAAATGAGACAACAGATTATATTTTCTGAAAACCAAGTTACCTTGCTTTCTCTCACTGGGTTTGTGGTCCTCCTAATCTCTTTGTCCTCTAGTTGCATCTTTATTCAATAGCAGGCCATAAGAAGAAAGGAAGATTACACAGTTATTTTGGCAAAGAAGCATTCATGGTGTCATCTCAGGTTATGTTACTGGAGTGGTTATATTTTTCCTGCTAAATAGAGATGTTAAACTAAAGAAAGTTCTATTTTATCACACTAATGTCAACAGAATAAATATTTACAGGTTTCTAGTTAAAAATCATTCTAATGCAAGGAATAAAGAGCAAAGTAATAGCACAGTTGCAAGAAAACTGTTTTTTGCTCCAAAATCCCAATTCGGATGGTGATTTTCTTTTTACATCTCTTGAATAAGTATGCCAGAGAATTATGCCTGCACATTTCTTCTGAGATCAAAGATTGATTTTAATAGTTTCCCTCAACCCTAAAAATATAATATGTGAAATTTTAATCTGAAGAAATATTTAATGTTTATCACAAAAATTCATTTTCCATGTTGTTATTCTAACAGTATTACTGTATATTGCTAGGACAGATCCACACAGCTTGTCTAATATTCTTCTCTCACTTTATGAAATGTACGGACAAGCTTACTACATAATCTTTTTAAGTGAGACTATTGGTACAATGAGAACAGAGTTGTTAGTCAATACAATAGTGAATTAATTTCTTTATTGCAAAACCATCATTCACACTGGATAAATTTATGACTCTGATATAAAGATTGTCACAGATATGAATGAATAAGTCACTTAGATTTCAGAGCCCTCTGTTCATAAAATATGAAAAATAAATAAATTTTAAAAGCAGGGATATATCTCAGTGGCACAGCACCTGCATAGTTATGATAAGGTCCTGAGTTCAATTCCCAGTACAAAAAAAATCATACGTATAAAAATGTACTTCATTGGAATGGGCAGATAGCCTACAGACAATTTTGCATCTCAGTAATGTTACTGCATGTATAATGTACTGAAAAATGCAGTGGCAGAAGTATTCTGTTCCTGTTGAAACAGCTGAGAGTGTATAAAATGTACTGACTGTTACTCAGCTTGTCCTAGAGGCATTTAGACAATAAAATATTCCTGATTAATGCACTGTCCCTTCCTACTCTACTGATCACTATACAATATTCATAGTGTGTCTTGAAGCATGTATAAATTCACTTTATAAAATACAGTGTGCCCATTTGCTGAACAGTATTTAATGCCTTTGGCTTGATCTTGTGATAATTTCACTATTGTAGTAGATATCTTTTCATCAAAAGCAGATTATTATTTGGATTTTTAACCCTTTAAATTACAAATCTAATAGAATTGAGTATTTAATGATCCCACAGCAAGATATAATGTGCTCTGCAGTGGAATGTTACATTATCAAACCTTTAGCCAATGTATACAAATGATTTTTCAAATGGCAAATGAAAGATTAAACTTAGTTCCTATGTGAATTTATGAAGTTTCTCTTCATTTAGGATATATGTTAAGAACACACAGAGTTGCAAGGATTATGGCTAATGAACCAGCCCCAGTTGGCTCATCCTTATGGGCTGTGTGCACTTTGGAAGTCTCCTGCAGAAGTCATTGGAGTGTTCTCCAAAATGTCTTCATAAAGTGAAAAAAGACAAACTGAACAAAAGTCCTACACTGGTTTCAGATTTATGGAAACTTCTATAGAGGCATAGAAGAGGGCAAAGTTTTAATACTGAAAAGCAGTAGTAAAGGAGATAAAGTCAGAATATATTATCTTCCTTCTATCAACAGGTGGTAAGAATAAAAAGGTGTAGTGATAAAAAGGCTATCTGTATTTTTTGCAATAAGCTATTAAAGCCATCTAATCAGTTTATCTGTTCCTGTTCTCATAAACTCTACTATAGCAGAAGAATGTTAGTCTACTTCAATTTATAATTGACATTTTTCTCCATGAATTAATATTTTGTGTGTGTATGTATGTATGTACATTATTTCTTGATTTCTATTGGTAAATATAGTTTTAAACCTACTAATAAACACATTTATGAAAACAAAAGAAATTTAAATTGATGGTTACATTTGGTTTATTCTTCTCCTTAATGGATAGAAAGGTTGATCTTTTTTTTCTGGTAAACTTTATGACAATATGATACCTTTCTAGTGTCCACACGACATTGCCAAAGTAGAAAGATTAAAAGCTGTACCAATTACAGTCATTAACCAGCAAACCCTAAGGCATCATTTTTTATGGTGATGTTCAGGAAATCATCACTTTACATATTTTATGCCTGTGCCTGTAGAGTCCAATGTAATGATAAAATCCAGGTACTTCTCATAACATTGTAAAAGTGTACCAGTGGTCAGTGCAGACTTTCTTCTCTCTTCTACTAATTTCCTATACAGGAAAACTCAGAGGAAATTTTTTGTCTTCTTAAAATAACCCACTTCTCTCATACTCTTTAGTAGTCTCTCAAAAGCTTGAGGTAAAGGAAAAAACCTTTGGTGTTTGTAAAGGCCACAAAATTTGAGACAGAATGGGTCAAGTACTTTTTGCTTATTTCTAGGACTTAATTTCTTTAAGGAATTCCAAAGCAAGAGAGTGGCTTGTGAAATAGAGTACACAAAAGTAGCAAAATGAATTACAACATAGGACCCCAAAATATAGGTAACAACAATAACAAAAAAACAGATGAACTAGGCTTTGTTGAAATTAAAGCCTTTTACATGTCAAAGAACACTACTATAAATTTGAATGACAGTTTATGGAATGGTAAAAAACATTTACAAATCTGATAAAGAATTAGTATTCACAATATATAAAGAACTCACTCAGCTCAACAGTAAAAATCAAACAACCTAGTTAAAAACTAGACAAAACATTTTTCTCCAAAAAAGGTATATGAATGACCAATAAACATGAGAAATTGATCAATATCACTAATAATCAATGAGATACAAATGAACCACACAATGAGATAAAACTTTATATCTAAGAGGATAACTATTATCAAAAAGAAAAAATAACAAATGTTGCCCAGAAAATGTAAAAATCAGAAGCCTGATGCATTGCTGGTGGGAATATAAAATGGGGGAGCCACTGTAGAAACTAATACAGTTGTTCACAAATAGTTGAGCAGAGTTTGCTATATGATCTAGTAATTCTATTCTAGGTGTATATCCAAAAGAATTGAAACCAGATCTCGTACATGTGCTTGTAACCTGTTATGGTTTATGTCTGGCTGTCTCCCCAAAGCCTCATACAATCATAGGTCGGGCTTCTACAGTTTATGATTGATCCATGGTCCAATGTTGGGATTATGGGTGTGAGTGCTACACCCACTCTGAGGCTGGTAGTTTGCATACAATATAAGGGCAAAAAAGAGGCTGTTTGCTGCCACTCCTCCCTGTTTTGCTCTTATTGCTTCTGCTGTTTTCTGCCTCCCTGAACTGTTGCCCTCTGCCATGTGCCATGCTTCCTTGGAGCCAGCTGAGTATGGACTGAAACCTCCACAAACTGTGAGCTAAATAAACCTTTCCTTCCTTAATTTTTGATGTTGGGTATTTTGTCTCAGCAATGAACAAAAAGTAACTGAGACATATCCAAATATTCATAACAATATTATTCATAGTAGTCAACAAGTAAGAACAGTGTAAATACAAATATGATATATGTACCCATGGAATATTTAACTTCAAAAGTGGATGAAGTTTTCACATATACTACATTGATGAACTTTGAAGATATTGTGCTAGATGAACTGAGCCAGCCGCAAAAAGGGAATTCCACTTAGGTGAGTTATGGAGAATAGACAAATGTGTAACATCAGAAAGAGTAATTTATATATGTGTAAGATACAGACAATGAGTACTTTTCCTTATGATTTGATTATAGTAGCACTTGTCAAAATAACTTTCCTATTAAAATTAATGTCAAATTCTGCCACTGGTTGCCTTGATTATAGCAACTGAGAAATTTTCATTCTTAAAGGATCCATGACTTAACTTGCCAATTATTTGCTCAAAATGCATCACTTATAATCTTTAAAAATATTCTGAACTGGGGCTGGGGATTTAGCTCAGCGGCAAAGTGCCTGCCAGGCAAGCGCAAGGTCGTGAGTTCGGTTCCTGGTACCGGAGAAAAACCAAAAAACCAAAAAATAAAAATATTCTGAACTATTTAAAATAGTTTGTTATTCTGTCACAGGATATTGTTTTCATTTTGTAAATCATTATTTCAGTTATATAAAAATCAAAGCAATGAATGTGTTCTCTAAAACTATATCTTTCAGCTAGGAATTGTCACTGTATAGGAGAAATTTTGGTCTTCAACCTGATAAATAATTCAACTTAATTTCACAAGTGTGAGACTGTCATAATTTTGACAAACTGCATAAATTTAAAGGCTTCAGGCATGCTGGCATTTACCAGTATGTTAAACTTTAAATGTTATCTTTTTAGGGAATCATTTAGCTTTAAACCAAGTTCTGATAGCCCATGCTGACATTTCAGTGAATGGTGGTTTGTAATTTGGTTCAACATATGCTTATGTTTACTTTTGTCAAGCTAGGTATCAGAGTGAAAATGCAAATTTAATATCTTTTTTTTAAGACTTTGAAGAATCTGGAACAATCTGTTGTCTCCTAGATGACATCAATTTTGGAAGTGTAACACAAGTGAAAAAAATAACACTGTGAGACAGATACATTTGGAATGATAGACTTTGTCCCAACTTGGGAAATTATAATCACAAGATGATTGCTCAAGACTCTTCCAAAGTCTCCATAAGTCAGAACAGTGAAGGCTTTGTATTTCTCCCAACTTTGCAAAGAAAAGCGGAGTCAGTTCCAAAGAAAGTTTGGAGAACAAACCATAAACACCTCCATTATCTTCCATGTTGAACACAGAATATATGGCAACATTAGTTGGCTTACTTTGGGAAAAGACCTTAAAAATATTCAATGTCCAAGTCTCAACTCTTTTAAGATTAAAGGCAGTAAGCATAAAATTTCTCAGTGGGTGAAAATTATAGCAGCTACATCACTAAAACAATCATTGCAGTTACTCAGCATAACTAGAATGAATTGTTTGTTCTTCACACAAAGGAAGCTTTGCATTTTTATTTTTATTAAGAAAATAAGATATAAATCTGCTAGAAAAGTTTCCTGTACTTTCCCCTACTAGTTGTAGTGGAAGTACTGGTGCTGTATTTGGTTGAATACCCACTAAAGGTCCTTCTGTTGGAGGCCTGTTCTCCAAGGTGGGGCTAGTGGGAGTTGGTAGGATTTTAAGAGCTCAGGTTGAGTGAGACCTTGGGTCACTGAAAGCCTATATCCCACAGGGGCCTGTGGGACCTCAGTCGCTTCCTCTGTATTTCTTTTTCCCCCTATTGTCATGAGGTAAGTGATTTTGTTCCCTACCAAGCTCCCTCATTGCAAGCCCATAGCCTCAGAGCTTATCAAGTACAAACTGGAAAACTGAACCTAAACATACCTTGTCTCACCATCATTTAATTACCTGAGGTATTTTATTATTGTGCCAGAAAACTGACTTAACACAGGAAGTGTAATAATTTCTATTAGCACCCACTACTACTCAATGCATGTTAATCTTCTCAAGGATTGACAGATTTTTGAGGTATTTCCTTATATTTTAATTCTGAGAAAGTCAGTGCTGTAGCAGAGTATCAACTGACCAAGGGTCAAGTGTAGGAAGAATTTAAGGCAAGCTAATATCTAGAAATGGACAAAGTCTATGGTAATCCACTTCTCTTTACACATTACTTTGAATAAATTCAGCGTTTTCTTGATAATATAGCCATAATCGTAAACATATTGACACTAATGGTTACTGATCTTAGATTGGATTGAAGGTTATTTGCCTCCTAAATGAATAGATTAAGATATTTTTATACTTTGAGGCTGGGCATGATGTGATGGTACACCTCAGTAATCTCAGCACTTGGGAGGCTGAGGCAGGAAGATCATCATGAGCTGCGGGCCAGTCTGGGCTACACAGTGAGTCCAGACCAGCCTGAACTATATAAGAGATCCCCCCAAAATGTTATTATACTTCAAATTTTCCCCTTTACCTAGCTAGATAGGACTTTGTTTCTTCCTTTTGTCTTTAGAATTATTTCAGGTGCCTGACAATGTGTCGTTGGACCTCCCTGCTTTCCACAGACAGTTCTCTCAGTCCTCCATTTCTAGCAAACCGACAATGTTTGCATTTTTGTCAGTTAAACAGACCATAATATGGTGCTACAAATACTTCACCAAAGAATAGAGTATATTAATTTTTCTTTTTAAAATTAAGCTTCTAGCCCTTTCTTTTGGCAATTTCAAAAACTTCATACCAATTCTCTGGTACTCATTTTGTCTTGAAGGAGTAAGTTCTCAGCAAAGTGAACACTGGACACCTGGGAATATTTCAAGTGGATTTTTAAAACATGACTTCCAGATTTTATTGTCTTCATAAAAAAACAAAAGATGAAGCTTAGAACTGGACCACTTGGCCTCTTACTTCTTACCCCTCCTAGTTGTAAATGCTTTCACCTATTAGCAGCCAGCGTTCTCTTAGATCTGCAGCTGCAATGAGCACACTCCGGCCTCAGCACAATCTTCTTCTTCTCAGCTGGGGCCTTTTTCAGGAAAATCGGCTTAGCCAGTTCACCATGACCAGTCTGCTTCCTGCTGTAACACCACCCTCTGTGGGCACAGAGAATCCTCGCTTTCTTCCCTGTGTCCCTTTGTGGGGATGGTCCTTGCCGCACTTCTCACAGAGAGTTCTCTGGGTTTGAGGAACGTTTACCGTGTTTGGAGCAGCTCTAACAGCACAGAAAGCGTAAGAGAATCCTCTAAAGTAATTTTTTTGTTTTGCACATGTCATCATAGTAAGAAGAAATCATTGTTGAACATTGTGAGTTTCTGTTTTGTAAGAACTTGAAAAGTTGGGTTGTCAAAAGTTGTGAGAATTTTGAACAAATAAATTCCAAATATGAAATAATGGAAAGAGAATCACTCATTGCCCATGTGAAAGTTTCCATGGAAAATAATCTAGAGTTCTTTATATTTGATATTTTTTAATTTTATGATTTCTGATATGTCTTGAGAAAAGGTGAAAAGTACATTAAAATATTTATTTTAAAGAAAATCAATTTTCTGGAAACTATAGCTAAAAATTATTTTGTCTCAAAGATAATTTAGGGGGGTGTCTTATTTCTTTTCAGGGCCACAGATTCAAGAAAGGGTTGATTCCACCTATTATCCTAGCACTCTCTAAATAAAAACATGGTTCATTTTATGTCTGATCTCCCTAGGTTTTACTTGATTTACTAAATTCCCATCTGGACAAGCTCACTTAATTAAAATTTTAGAACTTTAAAATCATAAAATATCAAATTGAAAAACAGTTAAAAACTATTTTCTCAAATGTCACCATTTCTGTGCATGGATGTGGTGTATGTGTGCCTCTGCCTAAAATTTAGTGAGTTAATTGTTCATTTTGTCTTCTTAGATCAGACAACCAGTGTTCTCAAGTCTTAAGTCAATCTCCCTTTCAGAAAACAGACCATGATTGCTAAAACCTAATATGACTTCATGTGAATTTTTCTAACAAATATATGAGAATAAAATACCAGCATATCAAAAATGAAAATGAGCAAAATGTAAACTATTATGTGTGTACTAGTTGATTATTTGATATAGAAATATTTTATTTTCTGAAGTAAGACTGTTCTACTTTCAATGTAGTGAATATTTTCAGGTATTGTTTATCTTTTAACAAGCAGATTAGTGATATTCCTTTAAATAAATATACACAAACTCCTGTTTTCTAGCAAAATACAAAAATGTCTCTTGCTTCTTTACATCTCGCATATCTTTTTACTCTGCACTGTGTAGCATTGGAGACTTTTGCTTTTAAGTACATACCTGTCAAGTTTATATCTTTTTTCTTCTTTTGTAGATTTCATGCTAATAAAGGATTGGCTATCCTCAGCCAGCAAAATGTTTTTAAGCACAAATGACAGTGGACTGGTTGACAGCCTGGCTTGATGGTTTGAACTAAAAATGACTGTTTCTTTGTATTAATAGAAATGCTCTCAATAAACTAGTGCATTGTAGTTATCCCATCAGGATATTTGGTAAATTGAATGGACAGAGCCTGGAAAACAAAGTCAACTCCTCATCAAAGAAAGACACAGTAAGATTAAACTAACAGACTAATTCATCTTGGAGAAAAATGTTTGCAAGCCCCTTTGACTGATGTATTTTCTGTTTTCTGCAAATATCAAAGCACCTAGTTGCTGCTTCCTGACAATAAGAGCATTCCTCACAAAATTATTACAGGATGATGTTTATTTATAGGGTTCTCATACATTTCCCTTCAGTCTTTTCTAAACTTTTCTAGTTACTCTCTCAGAATCGTGTGGAATATCATATTCTGAAGTCACAAGTTTAGTGACACTAAGGCTAGGCATTTAGTAGCAGAATGGAAAGGTCCCTCTGTGATTTTATGTGATGTGTGTGTGTGTGTGTGTGTGTGTGTGTGTGTGTGTTTGTATGTCGTATGCATGGCGCAGATGTTTCATGGCATGCATGCATGTATTTTTGAAGCAGGGTCTTGTACCTCAAGTATTAGCAATTATTGTACCTCAAGTATCATAATTATTAGGTGTGAAATGCAAAAATAATGTAAGAGTCTGAATGTTTATTTGTGATTACTTGCTTTCTAAATGTTTCTGTTAGGGACTGGATTTTGTCTTTCTCGGAATTTATATACTGAGGTCTGAACCCCTAACAACACAGAATTTGATTATGTTTTGAGACTAGGCTTTCAAAAACGTAAGTAAGGTAAAATAAAGTCATGACAGTGGGCCTTCGCCCAACATAACTTCCTCCAGAGAAGAAGAGATTTGTACTCAGAAAACACAGCTGAAGAGTGAGGCTGTGCAGACACAGTAAGAATGCAGACACCTGCAAGCCCAAGAGAAACCAAAAACTGCTGACACCAGCACGGTGGACTTCCAGCCCTCAGACTGTGGGGAAAATGGAAAGAAAGTTTGATATTTAAACCATAGCCTTTGCTATTCTGCTATGGAAGTGCTGCTTAACCAGTCCAGGCTTTTCTTTGTAAAATATTTTGCTGTTGTAGCAAAAGGAAGCCACAGATTCAAATTTTGCCCCAAATCTGATAAATATGACCTCTTCCTTGTGATTCAATGAATCACATTTTACAGGACTAGATCTATAATTTGCTTTTAAACGGCCAATATATGCAGTTTTAGTTCATTACTTTTTCAATTATTAATTAAAATTTAAAAATAAATTATAAATTTCTATACAAATGTAAGAAATAATACTGATACACAATGTGTAATTACTTCGTTTTTTCCAGAAATACCATTTCACAAAATGCCCTGAAGTGTTTTCATGAACATTTTCCTCACATTTCTCTCCAGGCTGTGGTCCTTTTAGCAGTGTTCACTTCCCACTTTTGCTGTCTTCAGAACCTCTGAGGGCCACTCATCCTTCTTCAGTCCTATAGTTAGTCATGCCAAGAACCACTTGGAAAAGAAATTATACCTGATTGCCTTTAGGGGCTGGTTTCCTTTCACTCAGCATCATTTTTTTGCCATTCACTTAGGAATATACATTTAATATATTATATTATATTACATTATATTGTATTATATTATTCATTGATATTTCTGAGTAGAATTCCATGGCATAGATGTATATAAACTTGTGTAACCAGGAGTCATTGAAGGATAATTTGGTCATTTTTTGAGTTTTACAATCTTTTTTTCTTTCTTTTCATTAGTTAAATTTATTGGTACATTTTAGATACACCTCATGATCACAGTCATCATAGGAAATTTGTAGTTCATGACATATCTTGATTCTTATTTTTTCTCCATTGTTCTACCCTCTCTTCAATCCCTCTTCCCCTCCTTATTTACAACAGTTTTGTTTCTATTTTTTATTGCTTTTCTTCTACCTTTCTTCTCCCCTCTGTCCCTATTTCCCTTTCCCATTTGAATGTTTTCTTACTATTTCACAAGATCTATTATACATTTAGGTCTTTATACTTTAGTTTTCTCACACCAGAGAAAAAATGCAGTATGTGTATCCAGTTTATTTCACTTAACAGTATGGTCTTATGGTGCATCCATTTACCTAGAACTGTCTCAAGTTTATCCTTCTTTATGGCTGAGTAGTACTCCACTGTATATAAAAAAAAACCTTCTTTTTTATCCATCAGCTGATGGGACTTTGGGCTACTTTTGAGATTTAGCTACTACAAACTGTGTCACCATAAACATGGTTGCACATAGATTGTTGTGGTATGATGTTTTAATTGTTTCAGGAAGATACCAAGAAGGGAAATAGCTGGATCAAATGGAACCTTTCTCTGTAGTTTTTTTTTTTTTTTGGTTTTGGCTTTTTTTTTCTGGTACCAGGAATCGAACTCACAAACTAGTGCTTGCCAGGCAGGCACTGTGCTGCTGAGCTAAATCCCCAGAGCCTTGCTCTAGTTTTTGAGGAATCTTCACACTGACCTCCACAGAGGCTGTACCAGTTTACACTCCACTAACAAAAAGATTCCCTTTCCCCCACAGCCCCTCCAATATTTGTTATTGCTTGATTTTTTGAAAATAGCCATTCTTTCTGAGATTAGATGGAATCTCAATGTTTTTAAATTTTCATCTCTTGAGTGAACAGTGATGTTGAACATTTTTTCATATATTTATTTGCTGTTTATACTTCTTCATCTGAGAAGTGTCTGGGCAACAAAGGTAAGGCAGGGAGTATCACAATTCCTGACTTGAAATTATACTATGAAGCTACTGTGATAAGATAGCATGGTACTGGCAAACAAATGGGCCCAGAGATCAACAGAACAGGTTAGAAGATGCAGAAAGAAGTCCAGACATACTCAGGTAACTTATCTTTCAGGAAAAGAACCAAACACACTCACTAGAAGATAGCCTCTTTGGGGCTGGGGATTTAGCTCAGCGGCAAAAGCGCCTGCCTGGCAAGCGCAAGTTCGTGAGTTCGGTTCCCGGTACCGGAGAAAAACAAAAACAAAAACAAAAACAAAAACAAACAAAAAAAAAGAAGATAGCGTCTTTAATAAATGGTGCTGGAAAAAATGGCTTTCCACATGCCAAAGACTAAAACTAGGCCCATATCTTTCACCATGCACTAAGCTAAAGTTGAAACAGATAAAAGATCTAAATATTAAAACAGAAACACTAAATCAACTGGAAGATAGAATAAGAAGATAGACTGGATATGTCTGGAAGACACAGATGTAGGCAAAGACTTCATGAATGAAACCATGATCACAAGGAACTATCACAAAGAATCAACAACTGGGATCTTGTCTTATTAGAAAGCATTTGCACAGTGAGAGAACCCACTCATAGAGTGAAATGACAACCCAAGAGTGGGAAAAATTTTTTCAGACAAAGGACTACTATCTACAATATACAAAGAACTCAAAACAACCAGATTCTACTTCCAGTTCATGATTGTTTTAAACACAGCATCTTTCATATTTATCTTAGACATTTATGAATGGATTTTCATGTAAATATAATCTTCATTTCTTGTAATAAATGTCTAGGGATGAACTTGCTGGGTTGTACAGTAATTCTATGTTTAGTTTTTTTATTTTGTCTGTCCAATTGTTTTGCAGAGTAGTTATGCCACGTTTTAATTCCATCAGCAATGTATGAAGGAGAAGGTTTCTCTATATCCTTGCCAGTATTTTGACACTTTCATTATTTATTATTTGAGCTATTTTGACTGATGTGTTGTGATAGCATATTGTGGTTTTATTTTGCATTTTTACTTAATGATATAAAAATCTTTTCATGGACATATTTACCATCGATATACTTTTGGTGAAATATCTTTTGTTTATATTCTAATTGGCTTGCTTGCTATTTTTATGTTAAATTTCAAGAGTTCATTGTATGTGATAGATATTAGTACTTTCTCAAATAAGTAGTCTCCAGACATTTTCTCCCATGCTATTGCACATCTTTCATCATAAAAGCATCTTTCACAGTGCAAAATATATTCTTTCTCCCTTGATGTAGTCCATTGTATCTCTTTTTTTCCTTTTATAGATTGTTCCTTAGATGTTAAATCTAAGAACCGTTTGTAATGAGTTTGTAATTTTTTTAAAATCATAAAACTGATGATTTAAACCCTGCAGATATTTAAAGCTAAACAGATGTTTCAACGCCTTTATTTTAAGGTAATAATATTCAAATGTTGAAAGTGAAGAATTTGCAGACAAATGCTGAAAAAGTTAATTCGTTTATAATACACTATGTCAAGAACTCATGAGATTTTTATACAAACTCAGCTTTACTTCAATTAAAATTTATTCTTTTGCCTTTGTTATATATAATAATTAAAGATGTTATTAAATTTGCTATTAATGTGATGCCCATGGTGGTGCACGCCTGTGATTGCAGCACCTGGGAGGGTGAGGCAAGAGGATCGTTGTGAGTTCGAGACCACCCTGGGCTACAAAGTGAGCTCAAGGCCAGCCTGAACTGCATAGCGAGACCCTGTCTCAAAAAGAAAAAAATAAATGAATGAATAAATAAATAAATAAATTTGCTACTAATATAACTACTGTGTAACTATATAAATACTGTTATCTCAATTATGTATTGGTACCCTTTTTTAAAATTGAGGATTAATTTAATTCCTCATTTTTCTAAAATGTTTTTCCATAAAGAATTTCAAAGCTAAATATTTAACTTTCATATACCAAAATGTGTTAGTTAGAAAAGTACTATACTGAAATGTAAATAAATTCAGAAAATTTAGGTCCCAGTGTTTTTTTAGAAAGTTTATGTCTAATTGTTCTTGAATTTCAGTGGTTTTCACAATGAAAGTTTAATTTTCACTATGACAATCATTAAATTAATATTGTACCATTTCCCATGGATGTTAAGCAGTGACTCAAGGATTGAGGGCTGTTCCTGCTATTCACATTTTTGTTGTAAATACAGGCCATGTGCAGTAGGCATACATAAGAAATAAAGGGCTAGAGGGAACAAGTATGAAGAATTTTTTAATACAACTTTTTAGCACATCCCGTTGTTTAGGAAGCTATCACTTTGCTGCACATAGGGCTGGGAAAATAGTTCTTTTGTGCCTACCAAGAGGATCGGATAGAGAGCATGGTGTGTAACATCTCTGCCACTTTTTAATCTAATCCTAGTAATATAATGACATACGTAGATTTAAATACTGTGATGTACTGAAAACTAGTTAGAGTAGATAACTACATTCTGGTTTCAGTTTTTGCAGCTACAATCTTCCACTTTGGCAAAATTATCTCCTTGCTGTGACATCAATTTATCTTTTATATTTAATTTGAGGATTAAAATTCATGATGTATGAAAGTGAGTTGTATTTAAAGCTTTAGAGCAATTAAAATTTTATAATTGTTAGTCATAGTATTATTACAGTTATACATTAAAAATATATAACCCTTTCCAAAATAAAGCAGGTTGTCTTGCATAAGAAAAGTTTTCTGTTATTTTTTCCCCTTTTTTTGTGCTGTGTTGCTAGGTTCTGTTTTTTTTGAATAAAAATTTGTCATAGTCCTCCTAATTTTGCTTATGCTCTGTTGCACTTTAGGCTAACAGAGTTAACAATAACACACTGCATATTTAACGATAGCTAGAAGAGAGGTTGTCACCATAAATGATAATTACTTAGATGAATACGCTAATGATCCTTACTTGTTCATTACATAGTGTATTTTGAGTTGAAACACCACATTGTACCCCATAAATTCATAAAACTATTGTGTCCATCAAAAATAAAGATAGACTTTTATCTTTTCACTGTGAATGTTGCAGTTAAAAGATAATAGTTAAGCAAAAACTGATATGCCAGTTGTATGAAAATCTCAACATGGAAAAAAACAGAGAATAACACCCAAGTTGGCTAAAGGTGGTATTAAGTATTCATAAAGAAAGTTAGCAAATTATTTTTATAAAAAAGAGTAGTGTTAACAATCATGTATTTAGGCTCATATTTTCAAAATGTTTTCTAAGCAACCAAAACAAATTCCTTAATTGTTGTCTAGAAAAAGAATACCATGTGCGAATAAATTTGAGATGGTCTTTGTGGAATAAAATTAAATGAATTTATTTACTTCATAATGTTGTTCAATTTTTAATAACCGTACATATGTTGAAAAAATGGAAATTTTATGTAGAATTTTCTAAATTCATTACACAAACAAATGGCTCTTAAAGGTAAAATTGTCTAAGTTATTTGTTATGATCAGTAAACTTTAGAAAACATTAATTTATTACAATCATTGTTTTAAAATGAGTCTCTAGTAGATAAAATAGCACTCCCACATAGTGGAATGGAATTATTCCTCCCCTATAAAAGAGTAGTTTATCAATAAAGATGCTTAGGTGTAACAAGTTTAAAATATGATGGTAAATTATGCAACACAGAAATTCAGTAGAAGCAAGCGGTTGTTAGTGGTAAAATCCTACTAAGAATAATAAGATATTTCCTCAGTATAATCTAGATTTTTCCTTTAATCCAAGTCTCATTATCAATTTGCTAGTAATATACATGAGCTATATCATCATGGGCAGGGTTATAAAAGAGATTCCAGTTCCCATCTATATCACAAGACAGTGGTATGAAAGTTCTTTTATCATAGAAAAATTATAATAAATAAATACAGTTGTTAGCAAAGAGAAATATTTTCATTAGTATGAATATGTTATGCTTAATAAACCCAGGAAAATCAATTCAAGTTTTTTGATGTTATATAGTTGTTGAGATGTTCAAATAATTTTTAATGTATTAGAAAAGCCTAAATTGCATAAAAATTTAAAAAACATCATAACAGAAATAGATTTAACTTTAATAAGGGCTGGGAATTTAGCTCAGCGGCAAAAGCGCCTGCCTGGCAAGCGCAAGGTCATGAGTTCGGTTCCCGGTACCGGAGAAAAACCAAAAAAAAAAAACAACAACAAAAAAATAAAAACAATAACTTTAATGTTAAATAAGGTGATAAAATGTAAAAATAAAAAACATATACTCATAGCATATAAATACAGTATGTATATTTACATAAATGTTTTACACACATGCAAAATGATATATTATGACAATACATATTCAATATGTGATAATACAATACATGTAGTCATAGTATAATAATATATTCACTTAATATATATATTTCATGGAAAATTTTGAAAATCTAATTTAGGATGAATAGTCACCACTGTTAAATTTCAGTACTTTTTTATTGGATTTACATTTTGGTGTTTGTCAAATTATTTATAGATTATACTTTTTATTATTATTGTTATTATTATTATTGCTTTGTTTTGGGGGTTGAATCATGAACACTGGGAATTGAACATTGACGTATATTCCCAGTTTTTTTAAAAAAAATTTTTTTGAAACAGGTTCTAAGTTACTACATTGCCCAGCTTGGCTTGAACTTGTGATCTTCTTGCTTCAGCCTCCCCGACTACTGGTATTGCAAACATATGCCATCATGCTCAGCTTCAGTATGGAATATTAATTCCATGATGAACAATAGAAGTTGACTTATAGAAGTTAAACTTCATTGAAAAGAAAGGTTTTTGCTTATGTTCTTTGGGCAATTAAATGCCGGTATTACATACTCTGAGTAACTAATTTACAGATAACAATACACCACGTTTTAACCATTGTTATCTTGTTTTGAAATTTTGCTTTTTTCTCTTTAAAATAAAAAGAGAAGTTAAACTTATAGTTTAAAAGAAACATTTGAATTTCTATGTGAATTGTGTGTATTAGTGAAGCCTTTTCCGTATATTAATGAATTCCCACACATATAGAGTAACAGTTCTCCTCGTTCCAGCCAAACTCAGTTTGTACTGAGTGATCACAGTACCTGAGGACACCTGTGATGAACCAAAAGATGAAACAATATACACTCCAGAGCTCTATTTTTAAAGTTATACTGATGATAATTCTAAAGTCACTGTGGTATTCCCATTGTTTGCTCCAAAGATTTTTTTTTATATAAGAAGGTTAATATTATATCAAATATTTTTATAACTTTAGTTTTAAAATTCAATGTTTTGAATTCCTTGAGTCTTCAAAAGTTAGATTCTTCCAGAGTCTTAAGAATCTTTATAACTCCTATCAGAGTATGACAGTGATATAGTTACTCAGTTTGTACTTGTTCCGCCCAAATTCCCTGTGT
The DNA here is from genome assembly GCF_000276665.1 of Chinchilla lanigera. Lineage (NCBI taxonomy): Eukaryota > Metazoa > Chordata > Mammalia > Rodentia > Chinchillidae > Chinchilla > Chinchilla lanigera. Next base: position 11,217,386 of record NW_004955425.1, on the reverse strand, counting down.
ATTGGTAAAAGGGAAAATTTTAGGTATGTGCCAAACTTAAAAATTATAACTATAAATCTGCCAAAAACTTTTAACATAGAAATACTATTCTGATAACATAAAATCTTTTAAGAACTTGATATATTAGATGATTTGAGGTCTTTTTCTGGAATGCTTTAAAAATTATTTGGTTTAATCTGCAAGTTAATGTTGTATTATAGTTTTAAACAACCCATCTCTTTTTTATTTTAATTGAAGTTGCCCTGAAATGTCAACATCTAGAATTATATTTGCTCTTTAATAAAACAAGTTTATCACCTAAAATTATGGCCATTCGGTTTCACTTGCAGTTTTATTGCTATCGCTACACAATTTTGTTAATTTCATTTTATTTTGTCTGTTACTGTAATAATAACTTGTATGCTGATATTTAGGAGGTCTAACCATTTACACTGATAGATTTGATTAGCTGCATTGGAGTAAACCAAATGGTCATAAATTGTATAGATTCATACTTGGTTTTTAATAGGTAGCATTATATTTAGGAATTTTATGTCTATTTATTAAGAAGTTTATAATCCCCTGTCTTTTTAGCACATTGGTCAGCATTTTATAACCAGCTCTGACTTTGCAAACATAATTGGGGAACTTACCATTTCTGTGTATTTACTTATGTAACTTCAAAATCACATATTTTTGAGACTCTGGGACCATAACGTTCTATTTTAGTGTGGTGTTTTAAACAAGTCAGCACAGTGTGACAGGAGATGAAGAACATGTCATAAAGGTATCACAGTCATAAGAAATAGAGTTCCAGTGTTAGGGATAGTACAGGAGCAGCGAGTTTAGCTCTAAACATGGGTCATTCAGATATTGTGCATTTAATTCTAAATAAATGTAAGCATTTCTTAGGAAATATGACAGGGAAAGTGCAGTGGCGTGGAAGCCCAAGGGGAAGCTGCCCTTGGCCTACTTTTCTTCAAACTTATCTGCACCATTGCTGTCTCCCTCTGGCAGATTTTTACTCTCTAATGTGCACTCTGACACTAGCTACTCAGGGCCAAACTTCAAAACAAAGGGAAGAGTTAGTCAGCGTGTGACCATATCATTCTTGTATGATTCGCTTAAGCAGGAGTGAGGCAAGAGTATTTACTGCCAAGTGGAAATTTGCCACAAAGATTCTCGTGTGTTAAATCCCAGCGTTAATTAAATTTTAAGTGAGGAAATTGCATTAACTGTTTTAGATCACAGGGGCACTGTTTAGTTCAAACTAAAGCAGTAATTTTCTGACTCTAACCCCAGTGACCCATCAAAATTAATGGCATTTCGAAGATTGCTTGTCTCCTCCCTGCAAGTTCATGGGAATATTGGTTGGGTAATTATCTAAATTGTATCAGATGACACTAGTCACATGAGGACAGGAAAGTTTAGCGAGAGATTAGGGAGAAAAAATTAATTGTAGATTAGAATAGTTGGTTGTATCTTTTAAATGAACACCATAGGCAGCCTCTACCACACAGGAAATTTATTACAGATCACATACATTCCTATTGCAGAACTGAGCTGGTGAAATATTCATGTCCACCCTAATGAAAGAGTTTTATACAGAAGGGGACTGACTTGAAAATATCTTATGATATAACAAGAGAATTTAAGATCCAATTGCAAGCAAAATAGCATAATAAGACTAACATTTAGTAACTACACTTTGTAACGTGCAGAAATTAGGTAACAACATTGAATAAATATATTTGTTAAGATAAATGGAAATAATAGTTTGAAAAGACTAATCAATTAATCCCAGTTATGAAAGCTCTATGTGTAGCCATCACCCACACATTATCACCTAAGAAAACAGCTGGTTCCAATTAATTCAGAGACAATTTTATAAATAAACCAACATGGGAATGAATAGATTATAAAGCATAGATTATAAAGCAATGAAGTGAGTGAACAAGCAAAAATAGTTAAAGAAGAAAAATCCCAAAGAATTAAGTCAGAATGTATTTCTTCAATCATGAATAAATTATGAAGTTGTCAAAGTCCACTTTCAAACAGGATTTAGATAAATGTAAGGAACCAGAGCGTGCTGGGAACACACCTCCAAGCATAAACCATAGAATCACTCCTCACCTTCAGCCTCTCCATATCAGCAGTTTAAAATAAGAATGGAGCTCACTGCCAGTGTGAAATCCATACACTGTCAGTGTAACATCCATACACTGTCAGTGTAACATTGCCTCAGAGCAGAGAGAACCATGGGTGTGATTGTGACTGTAAGATAATCTGTGAAGAACAGAAAGGTTTAAAGGGATCCTTGCCGAACCTTTCAAACACTCCAAGGATCTTAAAGTACATACATTTGAAATCTAAACATGAAATCAGCACCTTGTTGGAGCTATCCGTATTCCCATATTCACTGTGGGATTATTTGTAGTATTTACCTATAAGTCTACTGACAAATGAAAGCACAAAGAAATACCCCATGTGTATCTATTCTTTCATGTATGATAATGTTTAAAATTGTTTCTGCTCTTGAGGGACTTTTGATCAGTGAAAAAATATCAGAATATTATTTACAAGTGTTTCTGTGACTAATTAATTTAGTACATATCTAGAAACTATTAGGTCATAGAATAAGAATACATTTGATGTTGGAAAAAATGAACAAATCTTTTTCTTTATGATTCTCTAATACTTTCAGAAATAATATGTGACGACATTTAGTGCTACCTGTAATTTCTGATTTTCTATTTTGTGTATAGTAGTATGCACGCAGAAGAAGTGAAACATCTTGAAAATCAATTTTTCCTACTGAGAAATCACAGCATAGATCAATTGTGACACTGGTTGTATGGAGGTTTTTTCTCCATACACCAAGAAAATATCAGAGCTGCAGCAATGGATAGCAGCTGGGTGTCCTGTAATCCAGTTCATATCTGACATCCATCTTTGCTGAGATAGTGTCTCATCGCACAGGTTTGTGGCTCATGCCCTAGAAGCACCCTGCAGTCCTATCAATCCCCAACTTCAGATGCCGTTCCCAAGCCCCATGTTATTTTCCCTGTGCTGCTCACGTAGCCCCTCCTCTGGTTCGATTCCTTTGTTTGAGTGGTGCAGAACTCAGAGAAGACCACGTGTTTGCTATAAAGGAGACAGATGTAGGCATGCGCAGGGTGATGTGTAGGAAGTGATCTGGAAGTTCTCTGAACCTTGTCTGGTGGGTTTGTAGGGAGACTTCCTTGCACAAGTATGACTGATGCAGTAACACAAGTGTAAATGTGATTGAACAAAAAGGTGTGATCTAGCGCTAATAGTCTGTTTGAGGAAACCTAGCAGAGCCTGCTTGATTCCTCAGTCTCCCATCAGCATATCGGAAAAGCGGCCTCTGGAACAAGGAGGGTCTTTTTGATGTACTCTATTTTTATGGGTTTTTTATTTTGCTATTTAATTTATTTGTACTTTAGGTTCCTCCTATATGAGATCCCATTTGATATTTAAGCTTGTATATCTGATTAATTTCACCTACTTTTTTATTCCCGTGGTGGAGTGGATAGAACTCAGAGCTTCGGGGATTCTAAGCAAGCATTCCAGCCCTGAGCTCCATCTGCACTCGCTGACCTATGCTTGGACAAGGGTAGGTCAGAGAATTTTTTATGAGCAGCTTCAGGAGAGAAATGTACAGAAAAATTCAGTTTCTATGAACTACCTTGGGAAGATAAATTCTAATGGCTACAGTCTGCCTTGGGGTGTGTGGAGGGAGTGAGTTATAAGTCAGGAACCATGGATGCTCATCCCCAAATCATAATAGCACAAATAGAATCTCAGTATGATATTTAATTGTTTTTTTCATTCTGGTGTGCTTGCTTTCTTTTCTATATTACACCTTAAAATTTACTTTCATAGCAGGAAGAATTTTGTTTATTGCTGTATCCACACACCTATTAATGTGCTGAATGACCAAATGAAAGTTTCAAATAAAGTCACTAGAGGAATCTTAATATTTAAAGTGTTCATTCTGAGTGCACACATAGTAGCCGATTCCAGGCCTGTTACTTCATACATGAGGAACTTCAGTCAAATACTTATCTTATTTTGACACAATGTCTTCATATTATAATGAAAATAAAGACCATGACTTTCTATCATGCTGTTATAAAAAATAAATTTTACCTTTTTGGTGCTTGAGGTTGAAAATGCAAATGTTAGCAATTATTTAAAAATGTGGGGGGCTGGGGATTTAGCTCAGCGGCAAAAGCACCTGCCTGGCAAGTGCAAGGTCGTGAGTTCGGTTCCCGGTACCAGAGAAAAACCAAAAA
>NW_004955425.1:11203164-11204755 GCF_000276665.1 Chinchilla lanigera | reverse complement strand
AACACACACTTCTCAGATAAAGAAACACAAATGGCATATAAATACATGAGAAAATGTTCAACATCATTAGTCATTCAAGAAATGCAAATTAAAACAACATTGAGGTTTCATCTCACCCCAGTAAGAATGGCTATCATTCAGAAATCAACGAATAATAAATGCTGACGGGGCAGTAGAGACATAAGAACTCTTCTCCACTGCTGGTGGGAATTCAGACTGGTGAAACCACTGTGGAAATCAGTTTGGAGATTCCTCAGAAAACTAGGGGAATTTATGTATGTGTGTATATACAGAATAGCTAACATAGTTGCACTAATATCTTCTATTGCTTTACTGAAAGGAACAGTTAATGGTGACTTGTTTGATCAGTCTTACATGTCTCTATTTGTTTGCCTGAGAAGCCACTTTGAAGATATCAATATTTAGTACAACGACCATTGTTAATTTCCTACAATTTTGTCTGTAACTCTGTATTGTTTGTATTGTTCTTATGCTATTTTGTAAATGGATGTCTCTTTGTCAATATGTTTTCCTTCTTTTATCTTTAAAATAAATTTTTTAAAATTAGGTCTGTTTCCTGTATAATTCATATTGTTGGTTTTTTTTCATTCATTTTGCTAATTTTAGTTTTGATTAGGAAATTGAAAGCATTCACACTGAAAGTTATTACTGAGAGGTATTGACATATTCCTGTTAATGCATTACTTTCCTGTTGCTTATGTTCTCAATTATTTTTGTTTGATTAGCTGCTAATTTTGCCAGGTATATTCATTCTTTCCGACTTATTGACAGTGATGACTTCATTGTCTCTTTCTAGGTTATCCTTGAGAATATTTTTATAATAGTGATTTGGTTATCATACATTTCATGAATTGTTCCTTGTCATGTAATACCTTATTTATCCATCAGTTTGAAAGGAATATTAGCTCAGGCCCCATTAATTCATTGCCAGATTCTACAAGAATTTCAGAAAAGATCTAATGCCTTTAATGAAATCAAAAGGAAAGCAGCACAGCCACTGCTATTCTTGGAAGTAAGCATTGCCCTGATTCCAAAACAAGAAAATGACCCAACCAAAAAAAAAACTATCAGGTGATCTCTTAAATTAATGCAAATTCAAAAATCCTCAATAAAATACTGGCAAACAGAATACAACAAATCATCAAAAGATCATACATCATGACCAAGTGGGATTCAATCCAGGAGTGCAGGGATGGTACAATATATGCAAATCAATATATGTAATACACCACGTACACACCAGCAAGGACAAAAATTGCATGATCATCTCAACAGACACAGTAAAAGCATTTGAAAAACTCCAACATCCTTTCATGGTGAAAACACTGAATAGAAATATAAGGTCTTTATCCAAACTTGATAAAAGCCATCTATGGCAAATCAACAACCAACATCATACTAAATGGAGAGGGAATGAAATGCTTTCATCTAAAATCAGAAATAAGACAAGGATATCTGCTATGGCCACTTCTGTCTAGTATAGTTCTCAAAAACATTAAGTAGGGCAATAAGAAAAGGCAATAAGAAAAATAAAATGCATATGAATAGAGAAGGAAGAAGTTAAATTATC